>NC_089477.1:943327-1257770 GCF_036810415.1 Kwoniella dendrophila CBS 6074
TCATGTTTAACATGCTTTTATAGCGTCACTCATCGTACTTTCGGACATTCTCACCGTCCTCAAACACGATTCGATTATCAGATCGGATCAGGAGATTGAGCAGACATAGCAAAGGAATTGAATCCGCCTTAATCGGTATGGAAAGAAAGTTCATCAACGCCCTTATTGCTTCATCCTTCTCCCGTACTGCTTTTCCCGTACTCCTTGACTGTTGGTAAATATGTCCATCAGTAGTTTTAGCTGAACTTTGTGTATATATGATCTTGACCCTCCTTTCGTTCGCGTTGAAGGGTGTTTATTCATATGTACCTGATTAGAAGATGCATCAAAGAAACACACTTCGCTTAATGTGATCACAGGATAGATTGTTCTACTAGGTGAGGATCATTTACCATGATGATCAAATGACGAACGCTATGAGGTTATAATAATATTTGATAACACAGAAGATAGTAATGTTGTCATTTTTCCGATCTAAAAAGCTAAATTCATGAGACAATTTCATTCGATAGTCATCATTCATGACATCTATTAATATATCAGACAGTCTACTAAGCTGATATCATATGATATGATTAGATCATGCAATGCTTGAATGTCACGCAGTCTAAATGTCCGTTATATGCTCATAATCCCTCTCTATGACTCTGTTCAGCGACTGGACTAGGAGGATTGACAGGTAGCCTTATGGTTCCTTCATGATCTGCTTCTAGAGTTCCATTTGAATCGATAGTTGGACGTTCACCTTGTTTGGCATCACCATTGAGTAAAGGTTGTTGTTCACCATTTTGTACTCTATTCTTTGGTGTAGGTTTATCATCCCCTTGCAATCGGGCAATCATCTTTTGTAGCATTTTGGAAAACCATAACCAATTTAAGCCGTTCAGTGCGAGGTTACCAGAACAGTAAATAACTAAAATGCACATTCAGCTCATTAACGGTGTCTGATACTGGGATCAATAGACCTACTGTGTAGATGAAGTGGGATACGGTGTCTTTCAGTCCACATAGTCTGGAAAAACAATATACTCTAAATGAGGCGATCAGTTAGCAGGCATTCGCGTAATGCCTTGTGGCATAGTGGGCCGATTTAAACAACATAATACTCACATTTGCACCTCCATAAATAATTCTAGCTAAGAAGAACACCAACATGAACAATAAAGCGTTGACAAGAAAGAAGGTTGGGTATTTTGTAGAAAGGCCAGCTTTATCCTATTGACAGTTGGCGAATATCAGCTCTTCCTTTACTAGATATCCTGAATAAGTTGGAAAAGCAGGACAAACATGCTTACCATAAACCAATGAATATTTAGTAAAGGAGTAGACAATTCCCATAAGAGAAAGGGAGCTCCAAACCCAGCTAAGAAAGGTCTCTAAAATAGGATATAATCATCAATATACTGACGTTCTAGACATACTGAGGTTTTGTATCCGAGCAAGCTTAATCAAAGATACTTGCGAAAGAAAACAAAAACACAGCTAAACAAGCCGCACCTGTAGAAGGGATAGATTTAGCGATTACAAATTTAACGAAATAACATGTATCAAGTCTACACTCACCGTGAACTACAAACCCTATGGAAGAATTCATCAAAGAATCCAAAGTATCCCACACAAAATAACCTGAACTAAAAGCGAATACGTGTCCCGCCCAAGAATCATATCCGAATATTGGATCTGCCTTAAGTATAGATGAAGAAAGACACTTGAAAGCTAGCGGAATGACGATTATCGCATGAACCATTGCTGTAGTATAGTCATAGTCAGTATATACAGCTATCAGATATGTGTATTATAACAATCCTTCAAAGGCGCGTTGAGAAGAGTTTGATATGCTTGTTTCACTCACAAACCACATGAGTAGCCCAACCTATTCTAGTCCGTTTATCAAACTCTGAGTATTTCCCTACTAATTTTGGTGAAATTGTATGGGAAGCGTATTGAACACCGTAGAAGAATATAGTTGATAGAGCCAAAGTCGGCAAATGTGGTCCTAGCAGAGGCAAAGGGTTGTAGGCAGACATGATATTGAAGTGTCCGTAGAAATCTAAAAACGTATACAATAAATATCGATGTTTATCGAGAATATAGGTATAAGAAAAGAAGAAGAGCACAGGATCGCGAGGATATGTACGATTAGCTGACAGATGCTCTTCTGCTCAAGTGGGTATACTGGATATGGTATATGTTGAATAGGTTGGTGAATTAAGAAGATCTTTTGTAACAAGGACACAACATCGCTCCATTGATCAGCGAGATAAACTCTCCATTTTTTTGGGTGAAATATCGATATCGGGCATACACATGTGTTTTCGTAAGTCTGCGTCACTCAGGAACAAGGTATGCTACAATCATGATATGATGCTACTGTAATTTAAAGTCTCGGTCTCGGTTAATCAATACCCGATCATCTCGGAGGTATGCAATATCGCGGAATTCTTGTTATGAATTTCATTCTTGCTCATAACAACATACAAGGTGTACAACTTAGACAGTAAGTATTACAAGTATGGGTCACCCCGCCAGAGATGCTCATGTATCCCTTTCAGACGGATCCTTCACGCTCATAAGAACGACGATTACCATGATTCACAATCGGGTCTGCGCAAAGGGTAGAAAGTCAGCTTATTGTTCTGAAAAGGAAAGATACTAGCATCGACTTACCTGATATCTAATTCTTGAGTCCAGGCTGATCGTCGTTGATTAACGAGTGCTAGATATGTGGTAGCTATATCATCTGGATCGAGTCGCTAAATTCAGAGTAGGCATTAATAACATGCACATGAATTTGTCAAATCAAGCGTTCTAGCTGAGAACTCACTTTATCGCCTTTATCTTCGCCCATCATACCTTTGACTCTTTCAGTATTTATAATACCATCGATAATCACATGTCCGACATGTACGCCCTTTGGACCAAATTCTCTTGCTAATGATTGTGACAATGCTCTTCTTGCAAACATACCAGGTGCTAAAGAAGAAAATTTTGCACCTGCTTTGATTGACATTGTAGCCCCGGTGAAAAGCAATACACCTTTTGCACCTGTTTCGGAATCCGGTTCATTCTTGAGGAATAATGGTAAGATGGACTGTGAAAGATTCCAGCCTCCAACACTGTATTATTGAATAACATGTGAGGTCAGCTCTAGTACTTTGGCTCTTGGAGCTTCTCTCTGAGCGATTGCGAAGCAGTATAGTAGTAAATAAGGAGGCAAGAAGCCGGACAGGGGTAGAGGAGGCGTGGAAAAGGGGGCGAAGCAACAGGATGAGCGGAAGGAGAGGGGGAAGGAACGGGAAGGGATGGAGCCATACTCACACACCAGTTTCTAAACCACTTCGAATCTCGCTTTCCGATTTATCCAAGAAATCTTTCATTTCGAATTTCTCATTAACATTATAAATACCCACGTCTACTCTTGATTCAGGCCAATGTTTTTGTAAATCCTCGAATGCTTTTTTGAGTGAAGATGAAGATCCATCAGATGATAAAGCTAAAATGTTTTCCTTGGGTATACTCGAAGGTAAATTCAATTTTGGTAATGAGTCAGGTAAAGATCTAGATAAGAGTAGCAATGAATGTGTGCTGGATAATTTCTTGGCTATTGATGCTGATAATCCAGGACCTACACCTAATATTACTGCTATTCTTCTTGTTGGAGTTGACATATTGTGTTGAGCTAATTTTATCGATTAGACTTGTAAGTTGAGTGATATATAAACTCTTTGACTAGACTTTTGATTGTTGCTGCTTTTATATCAGTAATGTCTCGACTGAGTTGTACTTTTGTCGTACTTGGATTGTGAGAGTTTTGTCAGCATCCAAAGATCTCCCCTTCTGAAATGGTAATCTGATTATCAATAATAAAACTAATGTATTGTCAAGAACCCACTTCAAGATATCGTCATAGCCGAAGTTAATGCGGGTTGATTCCCACGGTCGTCTCCAGCCATACTGTCATCACATCTGCCATGACAGGCACAAGGGGTCGAGCCTTCAACCATCATGAACCATCAGCGAGGGGACGTGCGTGTGTGTCAGAATCTTCACTGCATCTTGCATCTTGCCTCTTTTCTGGCAACAGGTAAAGTAAGTGTACGTACGATAACTATATGATAATCCACATGAACACCAAAAAGAATTATTTATATTGAGATCTTCAATGCCTCCGAAATTGCCAAGCTTGATGACGAAAAAGTCAGATCCAATTGAATCATGTGGGAAATCACTGCTTTTTCACTTTAATTCAACTCAAAGGATGTATTAACAATCCTACTTCCTGAATCTACGGAATATTCACGATCAATCATTAAAACAGCTATAACTCGCTTGCAGGTGTAGAAGCGACTTACTAAGCCTCAAAATCAACATCAAAAGTGTCAAGACTAGATCTATGAGGGAAGAGCTCGTATGCTAAAAAGACAGTCAAGATCAAACATCATGTTTTGAGTGTTTGAGGGGACAGCTATCCTGAATAAAATGTTTGCGGTAAATTCAACACCCCCTCACCCCTCAAACCAACAACACAATTAGCCTGTGCACAATACACATGCACTTGGTAATGATCTGTGCTCAGACGTAAAAACATACTATAATCATTCAATTGGTAACAAGCAATTATTCAATCAGCTATTTGTCTTCCTTTTAAATGTTAAACGTAAAAGGCTATGCGCCCAAATTTCTAGTCAATGGAATCTCGAATGATAAAAGCTAGATATTTTGGTTATCCAAATCATTCACCTTTTATATCAACTTTATATACAGATTATCTACACGATAAACACCTCGGGCATACGGGTCTTCAAGCGGAGCATTTAATTCATTTCAATCTTCTACAAACTTTCAGCAACCATCAAAAGATAGCTGTTCACCGACAGGACAATAGCTCAACCATCTCTGAGATAATAGACAATTCTCTCAACTAACTGGAATTGGTAAACTATCGTTCAAGTTGAATTAAGCATCTCCGAACTAGCTATGATTTCAACATTGCTCTCCCTGTTTCTCCCATTGGTATCAGCGGAAACATCAACACCTAATACAGGTGATCAAATCCAATCTTTCTTGTTCGGCTTCACGACAAATCAACTGGTATTACCTATAACTTCATCATGTCCTTCACCGTTAACCCTAACACCTCTTACACCTACCAATGCTCATACTTCAGATCCGAAAGCACCTTATACAATGGTGACCCTAGTTCATGAACAGTTGATAGATGACAAAGGTAAACAGTTTGAGAGGTTATATAGTGCTAGTTTGGATGTTGGTGATATGAATGAACTAAGACAAATTAGTCATCCTTGGATGAACGGAACCCAGGTAAGCTAAATATCACATTTCGACGGTTACCACACAAATGGGAAGAAAATGAACAGAGCTGATTTCTGTTCATAGTTTATCGCTTGTATATGGGGTTCCAATGGTGCTTCAGGTGGATGTCAAGTAAGCATTCCTCCTTTAGAACCTCATGTAGTGATGCACTATTCGGCGCAGCAGACGTAGACGCATGGCTGATTTTGCTAATTCTTTGCGTAGGATCTAGTAACAGTTGTTCCGTCAGACGACACAGCTTCTGCTTATACTTCACCAAATTCAACTTGTCGAAGACCGGATGTATTGGAATCGTGGGTTCCACCAAGAAATGAGACTCTGGACGTAGAAGTTTTAGGTATCAGTGGTGAAGTGTCGTGGAACGCTTGGCCTATAGCATGTGAGCTAATTGAATTGTCGAGTCATTCAACCGTGTTCACGATGGTTTTTACGATCAGCTAATCAAGACCTTTAACTTCAGGCTCCGATCTTCAAATTAATCCCAAAAACGGTACACCACCCTTTACACTTCTTGTTGCACCAGCTGCACATCCTCCAGTGAATATAACAACTTCTACACTACCGATAAACTATACTATACGTTTGACACACGGTCAAGCATTTATGTTAGGACTATACGATTCATCTGGGAACAGTTGGGCTTTTGGTCCATTGCATTCTGGAGAAAGTGATGATTTAAGTTGTTTAGCTGTTGCTACTGGTCAACAAGCTGCAAAGAAGAATGCAGAGTTCGGCGTCGGTGTATTGGCCGGTAGTATCAGTGGAGCTTTCATCATAGGTGCAATAGGTGCAACTATTCTGATGTGGTTTTTATTAAGTGGTAAAAGAAAGATAAGAAAGGTGAGCAAATTTCTCCATTCATTCGCGGTCAGCTTTAGATTGATACTGGGCACGCCTGACATCAACAGCTAATAAAACGATTTTGCTTTTAGACTGAATCGCAGATCAATCTATACTCCGATCCAAGACCAGCATCCTTCAAAACACCTTCTGGCTCGTTTATGAGTAAACATGCAACACCAGGAGATAGCGTTAGCCCATATCTAGATTCCCCAGCTACCTTATACGATCCCTACATGGCTGCTCCCAATCCACAACACTACCCTCAGCCTCCTGGTCCAGCCTTACCCAGGGACAGCACAGGTTCTATATCATCAAGAGACAGAGTGTTCCCACGACCACCAATTACTGGTGCTGGATATTCAGATCATCATGCTAATCCTTATGAAAATCATGATAGCCAGGGTGATATCAGGGATCAAAGAGAAAGAGGAACCAGCATTCATTCTCAACATCATCAACAGCAACCGTCATCACCAGGACTAGGTCATGTTCAAGATCCATCATGGATTTCATCTAACTCATCTCGCAGAGAAGCCAGTTTCCCTTCCGACCAACTCCCTCAAAATCCTTCGTCGCCTAGACCAGGATCTTTAGGTTCGCAGCATCAACATCGAACGGCTCCTCAGGGCGAAGAACCATCGTCTCCTTCTTCACCATCTTCAACCCGAGGACCAAGAAACGTTTATGTAGTCCACGCTGATGGTGGTAATGGTGATTTACATATTCAACTACCTGATTCAAATTCTAGAGTTATTGAATTACCACCTAATTATAGACCTTCGCCAAATAACAATAACAACAACAACAACAATGTCAGACGACCACCTAGATCGCCGAATCGACAAGCTACATCAAATGAACAAAATAACAATTTCAATATGAGTACGGTGGCAAATGTGAATGAGGTTACCGAAGAAGAATTAAGAGCTAGAGCAGAAGCTAGAATGAGAGAAAAATTAAGGGGACTTTCATGATTATACTTGTAGGATACGGATTTCTCATTGTAATTAGAATATTCTTCTGGTTTTGACTGTTCTTATCACTCTTATCCTTCTATTCTGTATTCATCAAAAATATATACCAAGCTGAGTCAAATAATGCATTTATAGTTGTTTATATTAATACGACTTCAAATATAGAGGATGGTGCATATAGCGACGTAGAAATCGCAGTACGTGCTTGTTGTTTAGGCTTTGTATGCACCCATTTCCTCAAATCTAGCAATGGTATCTCTGACAGTTTCTTCCAAAGTATGATCTAAAAGGGCGAAATCACACAAAATATGTCAATCAGCTTTGGTTTCAATCTTGATTTGACAAGGCTCAGACTATCTTTTCCAAATTTCACAAAAAAAGGATACTTACATTTAATTCCTAATTCTTTCTCGCTTGCAGATCTATCAAATCTATATGAACCTACAGGAGGTGAAGTTGAACCATTTGAATCACCTTTAACGATGAATTTACTCAAATCTGGTCTCAACCTTCTTGCAATATTAACGAAATCTTGATAGAAAAACTCGTATCCTGCTGTAATAAATCTTCCTTCTGATTTTTTGTCAACTCCTGCATAAATTGCTGAAGCTAAATCACGAACCTATATCACATATTGGACAGGATGAATGTCAGTTTCAGACTGATTCACGAGTTAAAGGAAATGTAAAAACCACTTACATCGAGATATTGAACGTGATGTTCTGGTAAAAGAGGTGCATTTTCTCCACCAACGAGTAAGTGGTAAAGAGCTGAAGCAGAAAGATCAGAACCTGGAGCATGTTGAAGATCTTTCAGATCATCAGTTTCTTGAACAGGCCCATAAACCACTTTGTAGAACAGTCAGAAAAGTTAGAAACGTTTCATGTCTTAACACGAAAATCCTGTGAAAAAGGAACAATTAGAAGGGCCTATCTTTGACGTACCTGTAGGACAATAAGAAGATAAAGCATAAGATGCACCAGTTTCCTTTTTAGTTTCTCTTGCTGCAAGCTCAGCATACTTTTTTGAAACAGCATACCATAGCGCTTTTTTGGTTGGGCTATCAGACCTGTATTCATGAGAGAGAAATGGTGTTGATGACTAAGTCAGTACTGATTCCCATATGAAATGGCTCACCGACTGTACGAGTACGAGGATTGACGAGTCAGATCTCCAATCTCGAATAATTTACTCACTCCTTTTTAGCATCTTCCTCGGTAGATTCGAGCCAATCTTTTTCGGTGACTAGCCTTCCTCCATATGAATCTAAAGGTTGGAATACATCAAGAATTGATACACCTGAAGACACGTATGCGATTGCTTTAATGCCTATACGTAAGTCGTCAACGTCGATTATCAATTGAGGAGATCATGCCATAATTCTGCGAAAATGAGGTTGATAACGCACTAGATACTTTAGCAGCTGCTTCAAGTACTCTTTTGGTACCTTGAATAGCTGGAGTGGCAAATTCTTCATAAGTTGATAAAGTCATATTGAAAGGTGAAGCAGCAAGTACGACCTACGTGGTTGCAGAACAATAAGTGGTGGTTAGTAAATAGATACAAGCAAACATCATGCATACAGTATACACACGAAAGAGGGGCGCTGGTGAATTAAGTATGAGATCAATGACTTACAGCATCAACACCATTTAAAGCTTCGGTATAATCTGAAGTAAGGAAATCTTCAACAATTACAACTTCAACTTTACCTTGATCAACCCAGTTCTTGAAAGCTGAAAGATTGAGAACCTTTTCTTTTTTAGAATCGGATCTGACTGTACCTCTAACGTTCCATCCCTTGTTGAGGAATTGATGAGCAATATGAGGTGCAGTGTAACCGTTCAATCCGGTGATGAGAACTGTTTGAGCTGACATTTTGTAAAATTCTTTTAGTATGAGATTCAAAGTTGATGCCGAGTGTTTTGTGTTTGATTTGAGTGGATATGGAGACGATTCTTCTGGATTTCAATCATCTAGACCCAGTATATATACCAATAGTCGTTGATGCATTCCAAGTTATAGACATCGCCGAGGTGGGTCATTAAGCGCGATCCCCATACGAGTAAACAGTATGAGTCGTAAAGAGACAGACGGCGTAGCTGATTAGCTCGGTCAGTACGAGTATACCTGACATCTCCTCATCTCGGAGGTACATTTCAAAACGATTCTGCAGAGTGTTGGTGAGCAACGTTGTGTACACTGACGATAGGAAAGATATAGTAGTTATACTGAGGTACTGACAAAGTTGTCCAACTTCACCGAACGCGCTTAAGGTTCGGGCAGCAGATAAGATAACAGATAACCATCTCACGGCGCTTAGGATACCAAATACGGTAATTTTCAGACAAACTTGAAGCGGTATGTATTCATGCGATTGAGACAATTTGAGCGTGGTATCGCAAAGAGAGGGGAAGAGAGGTGAGGAATCAGAATTCATAAGAACGGGCTATTCCTGGAAAATCAGCTTAGTAAGCTCTCAAAACATAGAAATGATATTTTACATGTATCGAAAGGGATGCTAATAGATACTATATAATTGATGAAATGTTCATACAAAGTGATAATCAAGTGAAGCCCGCGTACTGTCCATTTATACAGCTGAGGAAAAATCTATCTACTGGTTGTTGATCAATATGCTCTACCGCCATATGTCCATTCACTTCCAGGTCTACTATCACCTACGATAGGACTATTTGGATTCAATGCTATGAACATCTCATTACCTTGAACTTCCCTCTCTCTTACTATCCCGTTGCTACCTCTAACATAATTACTGTTTTCATATATGTAAGAATTGCCAAATGACGATTCAGTATTACTCCTACTAGGTAAAGGTCTTGCACCATTTCCACTCGTGACGATAAAATTCGAATACGAACTCGTACTTGTACTTGATTTGGGGGTTATTGCTGTACCTGTAAAACCAAATCCATAACTTCTTGAAGTTCCAGGAGAATTTATTATACTACCATTTCTTGAACCGAAAAAACTCCTTGTAGCTGTACCAGGAACCATTTGAATTGGGGTACTCGACATAGAAGTTGGTGAGGATCTTATAGGTAAAGGTATATGACTTATAGATCCATTTAAAGATAATGGGAAAATGCCGGAATCTGGTCTGGCAGCTGCAGCTTCAGGTATATTGATATTTGGTGATTCAGGTACAGAAAATAATGTATTGCTGTTCACTACTCTGTTGTTATTGTTGTTATTCATTGTGCTTGTACCAGGAGGAGCAAAGATCAAATTTGACAACCAGGATTTCATGGTACTCATTGATCGTATGCTTGGTCCTCTCTGCAAACCTCCTCCTCCCAAAGGATAATCCTGCGCTTGAAGCTCGATATTTGAATCGGATATGGATTGATTCTGATTCATTTTCAGTCGTTCGGTAGCTTCCGGCATGATAGCTGTAGGCGATCCTATATACCGACCGTAAGGAGTTTGTGCTGTTGTAGGTGTATAATCGCCATATTCTGAAGGGATTGGTGGAGGTGTCATAGGTCTTTGATTTGGATTACTATACGTATAATTATCTAAAGGTATATTATCATATTCAGGTTTACCCATTTTTGTCGAAGTCAGGTTTAACGGTTTCGTCATACGTTCAATCACAGATGTACTGCTTTTAGCTGAATGTAAACTGGAAGGTGACACTGCTCTGGCTTTACTGACGGTTTTGATCCATTCGTTCGTGGAGTGAGAAATAGAAGCAGCTGAGACAACCATATTAGGTGAAGTAGAATCAGCAGTAGGAGTAATTGGATTGGGAGCAGTGGCAGATCTGGGTACTGTCGGTCGATAAGTTGATTTACTTGATATGGGCGCAGAGGGTGAATATACGTTTTGAGGTGCTTGATAAGGTATATAGTCTGGATAATCAGGTGGTGGAGATCTGAAAGGAGGTTGAATAACAGGTTCTCCTGTTCTGCTAGTAGCTGGAGTATTCGTATTTGCAGTTGAGTTTGGTGTTCTAGCTGAAGATAAATCTAAACCTGCTGGTCTACCTGTACCCCAGATATATTCACCATTTGAACCCAATGCACATGAAGTACCATTTATAGATGCATTTTGACCTGGACTTGAATTGGTTGTTATAGGTGAAAGTAATGACGAAGGTGGTCTTCTCCATTCATTTATGCTTGATGATACAGATGAATAAGTTGATTTACCTGATGACATCAATCCATCCTTTCCTCCTCCTCCAATCCCATCAGCAAATGCATATTTCGTTTGTAGTTGACCTCTTGATTTCTTGATTTTTCGCTTTTTCCTTCTTGAAAAGCAAAACCAAATCAATCCGATAAAAACTAATAGACCACCTACACCACCTGATATGCTAGCTATTAACGGTATCATGCTGAAAATCAGGATGAATCAGGAGAATTTATCAGCTTTATAGCAACAATACTATTTGGACTTTAACACTTACGATTTTTTCTCCAACTGCGGTACAGTTAATAATGCGAAATCAATCATGAGTTGTTCCCCTTGTTGATTATTAACGATACTTAAAGTATGCGTGTCGTTAGGGTTGAATCCACTCCCAACATAAAGTAACGATCCATGTATCTCCCAGGTATTCTGTAAGAATGAAACAAATTAACTGAAATTACCGATGGATTTCATGAAAAATATCCTGATCGTTCACTTACCTTCATATTGATGTCCTGCTGTATCTCACCATCCAAGGATACCTGCGCCAAGCCGCAATTGGGTCCTGATAAGCCATACAAGTATATAGCTTCCCCTAAACAACGATATAATATCAGCAATTTGATCTGGCCTCATCCTAAGAATCTAACTTATCTCTGAGAAACATTCAAAATAACACACTCAAGTTGAGCATAAGATTAGGTATAAATGGACATACCTTGAAATGTCAAATCAACCTTAGCTCCCTGAACCGTCGTACCTGCTAATGAGTTACTAAAGAATCCATTCAATCCTTCACCTTCATACATCGACTTCAAAGTAAAGTTTGCATAAGGTTCTGTAGAACCTTGCATATTTGATGTAGACGATAGTTTCGTCCATTGACTAGAAGATGTATAATTGAATGATGATGAACCGCTATCTATTGTTTGGTTGATAGCACTGAATAGCCCAAAATTAAAATCAGTTCTCAATACTTGTCGATTCGAGAGATCAATTCGCAACTTACCTTCCGATATTGTGTATAGGTATTTCACCTTGTAGACCCATAAATTCTACTCCTTGACCATTTTTACCTTTCAATTCTATTTGATGTAAACCTAATGGTAAATCTGATTTAAGGTATTCTTCTGAACATGCATCTAGCCAATCTGATCCATTTATCCTATATTGTGTTTCACACAAATCTGAATCTTCCTCCTTTTCATCTCCCTCTAATATCGCTGAAGTCGAAGCAGTCTGAAAACTGAATGCTGAAGCTAGAACATTTAGTCACAGCAATTCAGTTTCTTTCTGGATCTTTCCGAGATGGAATGGACTGACCTGTTATCTTGATTCCCACTGTTGCATCTCCATCGAAAGTGGCATGGAAAGTTTCATCCCATCCATTTCCATCAGCTCTATATGCAGCTTGCCAAGCATTTTCGGGCGTATATTTGAACAAAGGCGATGTATCGGAAACGAAGAAAGGCGTTGAGGGCATTATTCCGTCGAAACTTGGGGCGAAACTTGCGTAGAAATGCTGATATCGGCCACAAGACTTGACAGACAGTCAAGGTAATAATTATAAGCTAGGTATTTGTTTGTAAGACCAGGAAGTAGGAAAAATAAGATTAGTACGAAAATGGTGAAGATTGAAAGAACGATACAAATACAAGCTTTTCAATAGCTGTATAGTCTTCTTGCAGCAGGAAGAAAACGAGAAAGATATTATGAGCAGTAAGATAACTCCAACACCGGTATTGTACACAGCTTCAGTCTTAGGTGGGGAACAAAGAGAAACGGGAAAGGGAAACCAATCAAATCGAGGTTAGGATTGATCTTTGGGTAATCAAACCTTTTAATTCAGTCCTTTATTCTTGACATGGGATTGGTTTTTGGCCGTATAGTCATCATCCGGGGGTATTTTGCGCGTAGTATTGGTAGCGCACTTGCATATCAGCAGAAGGTAAAACATCGAATCTGTTCGATATCTGTGCAGTGAAGAGTCAGTAACATACATAGCTCCTTTGGGTTTAGAAGTATCCTTTGTTCACTTACCGATTTCCACCATAAATCGTGACTCCTTATCGATAATTCCAGAAATGAGCAATATTCCAGTGGTCCTTTATACTTTCTTTACTAGCATCCTTTGAACGGTGCCATCTTTTCTCCCGTCCGAAAAATGAAATGTCGAGGCGATTCTGAAGCATCTTAATGGGTCCTACCGTATTAGTTCCGAGAAAACATGTAATTCAAGGATATCAACGTGTATGAAAGAGGATCGAATGAAACATTTACTTTATTCATGAACATACAACAGATATGAGATTAAAAAGCAACAGGGATGGTTATATATCAAGGAGAAGTGACGGAACGAGGAACTAAATTATGTCAATGTGATGGAAGAAGGGTATATAAGGGTATTATGAGGAAATGGGTATGGAATGGTGTAAATTTTCCGGAATGAGAAATACAGTAAGACAATGATTGTGCTGGAAATGATGATGGAAGCGCTGAAAGTGGGAGATGGAGAGGCAGACGATTGACTGCGTGACCTTTCCCTATGCCTAGTCATCCATCTTACCCATAATATCATCTTCATCACTCAATTCACCCATATCACTCATTTTATCCTCTTCATCACTATCGCCATTTTCTTCTTCTTCAACATTTCCATTTTTGGCATCTCCATTAATCTTCTTCGTATTTCCGTTTGAATGACCATTACCATTTCCATTCATTTGACCATTAGTCTTCTTCCGTAATGGTAAATCCGCTTCATCATCATCTGAATCTTCTTCATCATCTTCTCCAGCTTGATCGGCATCTTCAGGTGTAGCATATCTGTCAACGTATGATTCAACCTTCTTAGCATATGCTTTTGGATCACGCATAAGTAGTGCTGCTGCTTCGCCGTTGAGTGGATCTGCTGGATTAGGATATCGTAGGAGTTGAGGTAAGAAGATTTCGAAAATGTTGATGAGTTCTGAGATGTTATCATAAATCAGCTTGCGCAGAACCATGAGGCGGGAAGTGGCTACAAAAGCTCACCAAACATTGGTGACCATGTTTGGTTTATGACATCTAAACAAACACTTCCGCTTCTGTGAAGACACGATATCAGTTAAGTGTCATAAAGAAGGTGAACCAAGCATGCATAAGTAAAAACTTACAATTCATCGATATTAGGATGGAAGATCTTGTTCATGAAACCGATACTAGGTGATTTGTATGGGAACTGTTCTGGTAATTCAACATGAATTTTCCAAACCCCTTTCGCAAACGGTGCTAAACATAGTTGGCCGTATTATCAGTGACTTTCATTCGGTCATGTGCGATAGGGGTGGCAAAGCATGGTGATAGGTAGTTTGGAGTTATCAAATATCGGTTGAGAAGGTAGCATGGGGGAAATGACCAAAAATTATGATACCCACTCTCTGCTGGTCCATGAAACTTTACAAAGAACTCTGACATCTTGTTATTAACTAAAGTGACTTTATAGTCAGACATTAGGCTATAATGGAGGTGGCAAAAGGATTAGCTAAAGATTAGCATATATATGCATAATTTTCATGAAGTCAAGACTGCACGATGACAATAACTTACAGTTTCATAACATCCGTATCTACTCTTCTCTTTGGGGAGCTGTGGAGACAACAGAAAGAGACCATCAGCTGAAGCTATCTGGGTGAAGGACGGGAAGGGTGAGGTTGTATGAGGGTAGAGAGGAGATGAATACTTATCATTTTGAGCTGATATTACTGATTTGACGTGGCTTTTTGGATGGTAAGTAGGTGAACTCGCTGATCAGTTTATGCTATAATGTTACTGTGCGATATCAAACTATTGGGTTGTCAAGGAGAACAAGGTGAATATAGATAATATCACACCTTATCGTCCCCATTGACTCACAAGCACATCACTGACTCGCAATCAGCATTGTCATTTCTATTCATGCCCGTTCGGGTGCATCCAATCTGGGGTAAAATCCGGGGTTAAAAGGTAAATTCACGATGCCACTTTTACCTTTTTACCGAATTTTACATCCGTTCAAGTCAGCCGCGTGGTATGCATGGTCAGGCTAACATTTTTCGCTGTTTCTTGTAATCAGGCTCATTGTTAACTAAAGAAGGCATAAGGATCAATTAGCCAATGCTTTCATAGACATTTGCGTGAAATGTTAATTGCATGTTGATGAACGTCAAGATTACATCAAATAACTTCATCTTGCTAAACAACATACCATTATACCCATCATATATCGTCTTAGACAATCGTCATAATGGCATCATCATCGCATCCTTTACTTCCACCGCTTTCTGGAAAAGCATTCTTTGTCCCATCACCACATGAAGAACACAACTTTCATCCTCACCCATCTCTTCAATTAGCAACTAGAGTGACACTTCAATCAGCTGGTGTAGGTTTATTAGTCAGTGCAGTACAAAATGCTTTAGATAAGTGAGTATTATTGTTCAATACAGTGTCACATACGACTGGAAATGTTGGATACAAGGAGTAGAAAAGATTAGAGAATAAAAGCTAAATGTTATTCATAAATTAGACACAACGCAGGTGCTATGGGTATTGTAACTAGAACAGGAGGAACAATTGGTTTCTTTGGTAAGTTGTTTTCTGGGACATGACATCTCTTCACTGCAAGGTTACTGATCCGAGTTGTTATCGATCAGCCGCCATGGGTTTCTCTTTCTCTTTTGTGCAAGCAATTACAGCCAACATCCGTGAAGTACGTTAGCATCGAACTGCTATCCATTTTCCATTATCAGATAGCTAGCTGATATATGAATAAACAGACTGATGACGCATTGAATGGAGCTGCTGGTGGTTGTGCAGCAGGGTTCTTAGCTGGTGTAAGAGCTAAATCATTACCTATGGCATTTGGTGCATGTGCAGGTATGGGTACATTGATTGGTACTTTCAATGCTGCTGGTAATGTGAGTATCCTTTCACAGTATATGATTCATTCTATTTAAATATATGTAATATCTCGGTGGGATGGTCAACTAAACTATTTCTGAAATATCAATAGGCTCTTACCGGTACCAACCGAAAATTACTTCCTCGACCAGAAAGAGAACAATTACGTCAGGCATTCTTCAAACAACCTAAACAAACTGAAGAAGTAGCATAGATTGGTCGTTACTAGTATCAGTATGGTTTGGGTTGACAGACGAGGAGCATAACATGCACCGGATATAATCGAAGAGAAATTGACTAAGCTCGGTTTACTGCCTTGCTTACCTTGCTTGTTAATATATGAGGGAGACTCTTCTAATATTTCTTTCATGACTTATAAACTATATAAGGATGAGATATAACACTCAGAGCCACGCGGCACCATCGATGAAATGGAAAGATCAATTATACGCGTTCCACCTTTCGATAATATCTCTTCAAATTACCGATATTCAAATCGATAAAAATTCGCTCATGTTAGCAGGAATTTGCGCGATTTTTGTCAAACTCACAACAACGAACGGTATTTCAGGTTCATCAACAGATCAGCGACACCATCAACATTACCAGCATCAGCACATCAAACTCCTACCAGACATAGCATGACGACATCCAATACCTTACAAGAAGGGCCATACCGATCGATGTTCATCACCTTCCTTTCATCGACCTGTTCCTTGAACCGATACCGCCGCTTTCACCTATTTGCCATAGTCGCTGATCAATCCTCAAATTGTTATCGCTTCTTAGCGGTATCTAATGTACGTTGCTCAGCCAAGCCAACAATACGATGCCCAATTGATAAGTACATGCTACACCCCACGACAAATTGCTTATTGCCGTAACCAATGGAAAGGCAAACAGTACCTCCTTTAGATCCTTTATTGTCACCCAATTTCACGCGCTTGGACCACTTCTATCAGATGAAAAACCAGTCTAGTATCAATGTTCTATGTCCCCTGAATGATCAGCATGGAATAGGTAATCAAACATTACTTCATACTTCGATACCTGACAATACTAACCATCTGCTTCCTTGGCACTTGATCATTCTTTCACCTCTCTTTTAGCGTTGCTCCTGGGCATCACAATTGATCAAAGGAAGGTCCACTGTCTCTCAACCATCAATGATGATGGATACTAGAAAGAAGAGGAAAATGAAGACGATGTCATGTACTGTGTACAGCTGATCCAATCAAAACGCGTCGCGTACTCTCTATCTACTAATCTTTCCTTTTCTTTCCTCTAGACTAAGCTCATACACTCACACAGGTATTTGAAGTACAATTTCCCTCTCACTAACTTTCTTATTTTCATTTCTTTCTTTTTTCTCTTTCTAGTAGCGAACCGATAATCTGCAACTTGTCTACTCAATCTCGCTTAAAATACTTCCTACTTCACTTCCATCAGTGCCGATCTTCTTGTTACCGCTGTTCCCATCAAAAATTCAAGTAAGGTACGCCGTTTCACCTTAGTCTACTTCCATTTTCACACTATTTATCGCTTGAAAGGAGTCTAACCTATCCTAAAACATTGCAGATCGATTTTGGATAAACAGAACATTCCTTCCTCAAACTCTGTTTAATTCAACATTACTTCTAAATACTTTCGGCTTGAACCGGTTAATGTTTTACCTTTGATAGACACTAAATCATCAACATTACAACATCAAAGGTACTTTGTCATTAAAAGTGAGTTTACATTATATATATATATATATGAGCTCTTATTCCCTGTTTCCTTCTCTTGCTCCATTTTCTTGTCTCGTCCACAAAGCAATCAGCATCGGTAACATACTGCTGTATTCTCCCTCGTTCTTCCTTCGACCTTTTACCACATACATCTAGTCCACAAAATACAATATATTACAGTACTTCCACTCCATTTTCTTACTCTTCTATACAGCATTAACTTTTCTTCATCCTTGTATCGCTTGGCAACAATATGACATCAACATCTTCGAGTGGTTCACTCAGCCCATCGTCTCCGCCCTTCATCTTCCCTAGATCATCACCTGCCTTTACCGCCTTAACTGGCTCGACTTCTACCGATACTCTTTCCTCAAGCTGTGTAAACCCGAATTCTCCTCCTGCTTTGTCTTCCGAAACACCTAAGGCTATCAACAACCGAAAAGAGCAAAACAAAGCCTTTCCTTCTTCATTAACTACAACTACTACTGCAAAAACGTTTGGCGCTGGTTGGAAATCTTCTTCGCCCATCAAGATGACATCAACATCGACATCTAAACTTGATAATCACCAACCTTTCCTTCATCTGCCTAATAAAGGGTTTTTACCTGTTCGATCAAGATCACCTAGTCTTCCTATTTTGCCTTCACAAACACCCGTTACTAGCAGCCTCAACAGCAATAATGTGCAAGAACACATTTTGTACCCTATCGATACCAAAAAACTCCCCAACGATTTCGAGATGTACAGTCCATCTAGCCCTGATGTTTTTGGACATCCTTTCAGCCCCTTCATTCCAGCCAACGAAGATAAGACATATAATAACAACTCAATCCGACATCAACAGTCTCTTCCTTTCATCGATCTCGAACTGGATGCCCAACGGCCTAATTATCATCGAGGTGGACCTATCGAATCCCCCATCAACTCTATTGGTCATCAATCTTCCTTGTCCAGTCTTTCTGAATTGCGCCAAGGATTGAGTCGCCAAGGAAGTGGTCGGTCAGTCAGATTCCAAGAGAATGGTAATACGTCTTTCGATATCCATGAAGATGATACAGATTTCAGAAGAAGCTTGAGGAAGATGCCTCCTTTTAACCTTGGCCAGCTTGGTATCAAGGCCAAACTTTCGACCTCCAAATCAATGCCGGTAATTCCTATGGTCGGTGAAGGCAGAAACGGTAAGCTTTCTCACCGATATCTTAATTCAAACAACGCTGAAGGGAATTTGTATTCACAGTTTTCATACATCGAATAAATAATGATATGAGTGAAGAGGATCTCAGAATTTATGCCTCGGATTTTGGCGATGTTGTGTCTGTTAAGATTCCTTCTCGAAGTACAAGACCGTAAGTTTGATTAAATCAGTCTGAAATAGTTACTGACAGACTCAAATGTACTGTAGACATGCTTTTGTAATGTGGGTTTATTTCCCAAATATTGATACGAGTACCAATACAATAATGCTGACAATTTGCTATTATAGGTTCAAAAGGCCTGACCAAGCTCAGAACTTCATCTTGCACCTCAAAATGAGAAACATCGAGTGTGAATTTGGTAAAGTGAGTTTCAGTGTCTACAGCTTCTCGTGGTCGTCTCCTTATCACTCGTGCCTCACCTATGCTATTCTTTTCTTTGTAGGAGGATTATCAAGTGCAGAATAAAGCTCTGGAAGATCCTAATTCAGCTAATATGTATATTGCGGGTCTTCCTGTAACTATCACATTTGAGGTGAGTGATCCCGTCATTCAACAAAAAATTCATGAGCTCAATTCGTTTCATCTTGATTATTAGGAGCTTGCTGATCTTATGGCACCGGGCAAGATTTGTTCCTGGAAACCTTTGACTGATGAAGCGGGAAATAGAAGAGGTCCAATAATGGCTAGGTAAGTTGATCTATACGAAACACGTTCATATACAACGAAGCTAAGCTGCGGCTTCAATAGGTTACAGACACGTATACAAGCGAATGAAGTTATCAAAAAAGTGAGTCATTCATCTAAGTTAGCTATATCATTTCCGAACCAACCCTATCTCATATCCTAATTAGATCAACGGAAAATATTATCAAGGGATGAGCGAAAGAATCCAAGCTCGAATTGCAGATTCAGACGTAAGTGCTATTGTGCTATATTCAGTGTGAAACTAATTCTCAGTCCGCTATAGGAACAAAAACACTTCAAGCGGCATCAAACTATGACCCGAGATCAACCCCTTGGAAATAGTTCCCCTGACTGCCGGCTTCATGTTGATATCGAGGAGTATGTATTATTGCTCAAATAACACAAGGGAAAAGCTGATGATATATTCATATTAGTGACAACGATGATATTGGACTGCTTACTGCTCGAGATCATCTCGCTTCTCAAATTGAAGCTATAAATAATCAACTTGCTCGAACTCAAATCAAATCCCGTAACATTGTTTTTCCGAATCAAGATACGGTTTTGGACCAGAATGTCGGTAACTTTGCGACAACGCCCATCGGTCAGATACCTCTCGAATGGAATGATCGCTATCCTGCTCCTAAGATTCCTGCCGACACTTTCCACTCTCATTTTGACTGGAATAACAATTGGTCAAGAGGCGCTCCTCTTCAACCTGGAACGCTGCCCTGCCATCCTAATGCTGGTCAAAATCGACACCTCAGTCTTACCAGTCACACCGAATTTGACTCAAACATCAATCCATTAAGTGCCCTTCATCACACCAAATCTTCACCTGAATTAGGCGACAGAATTAAGAGAAGCACCAGAGCTTGATACAACCACTTTCAACAAGACCTTTCATTCCCTTCGTTTGTCTTCCTCTAGTCTATATTGCTTTCTTCGATTCGGTATAAGTGTATTGTATTTTTAGCCCTAAATCCTGATTCCGGCATTGCCTTCATGATCTCCGAACTCGATACCCTTGTTAAACTTTAGTCATTCTTTAACGATGCTCAATTCATAATTTCTCATCACAAGATATCATATCTCGCTTTCATCATATGATATTTGACCGCTCTATTTGCTGTACATATATATACCTTATCATCAGCATACTATTGTGCTCCAATTTTTATTAGCTTCATCTTTGGCCTACTTCATTTATAGGGTTCAACCCAAATCGCTTTCGAAATTCCTACCAAGAAGTATCATCAATATCATCACAAAATGATTTTCTATAATTGAAGTTCTGGTCTACTTTTAACAACACAATAATCAAGATTGTATCTATATTCAAGGGGGAAGGTGGAAGTGAAACATGTCATCATCCAAGATAAAATCGATTAATCAGATAATACAAAAGTAATTTATATAAATTTTTATTAGTTGGGTTTTGCTTTATTTTCATGCTATGTCTAATCTCCATGCATTACATGTGTAAATCAATTTTGGTGAGATGTTCAATACAATATGCCTCTTGCACGTAGCATAATAAAAGTTCATGATTGTCCTGCATATTTACACATTTTGTTTATTGATTGGCAAAGGATATATACACTAAGTAAAATGGATATCTACTGACGATGTGTTTTTGGTTATGACTTCCAAGGCGACAAAATAATTAAGCAAAACGGAGGGAAGATTGTATATTTTTTCGTATCAAACTCATTCATCTAAAACACCTATTCTAGATTTCCACATTTCCTCTTTTAATTTAATGATTTTTTCCCAAGTTTTATTTTCCCAAGTAATAACGTTATTATTTTCTGTTATTGATGTTGATGTTATGAAATAACGTTTTTCATTATTTGTCATTGTAGAAGTGGATGATGATGATGATGAATCGGTATTGGAGGAAACTTGTAATATAGGTGTTTTAAGATTTCTAGGTGGTAATGGTGGAGGAGCGGTAGGTAAAGATTGTGAATTTGGTCTTGAAGAAGGGAAAGTTTGTTGTTGTAATGGTGATAATGGGAATTTTTCATCTAAATTAACTGGTGTGAAAGGTTCTTCTAATTCTTCTTCTTCATCATCTTTCTTGGAACTTGAGGTAGTCTCATTGTCTTTTTCAACCCTTTTAACCTCTTCAACGGTACTGTCATTTTGTTTTTTTTGCGTCGTTGACTTTGTCCGTTTCTTGCGAGTCGGCTCCACTAGTAACGGTTTCGTCACCATTATTATCTTTTTCTCCTTTCAAGACTAATTCATCATCATTATTTCTCCGTATATCTTCACTTTTCCTTTGCTCCAATTCGTCTCTCAATTCCTTCAAAATAGATAATTCGTCGTCGTCGTCATCTGCATTGTCATTCTTTGCTTTATTTCTATCAGGTGTAGGTGGTTGACTGTTGATTGGACTATCGGTAATAATAGGTGAATTGGCTCCACTGCCACCTTGACTGAGTTGAGATAATCGATTTCTAGCAGCTGCTCTTCTTGGTATAGGTGGTGGCGCACCACTCTTGGTAGGACTAGCGGTAGTAGAAGAAGGTGAAGATAAATCAATAACATTATCCTTTCTTTCAACTTCAGTATTGATCGGTGGTGGAGGAGGCGGCCTAGGATGAGGTGTTTTCTGTTCATCCCTCTGAGTATCCTTGTCTTCATCATTATTGTGTTGATCATTCTCATCTTCGGAAGAAGGTAAATCATTTTGACCACCTTTAGGTGTATGAAATCCAGTTTCATCTGTATTAACTGATAATGGTATTGATATATTTGATGTTGCTCTTGACAACGGTGGCGGTTGAATTTGATCATTATCGTTAGATTCTTTTTCAGGTGATTCTGTTCCATCAATAACAGCTTCTTCCTCTTTTTCTTGTTTATTAGATTCGTCTAAGACTGGTTCTTGAATAACCGGAACATCTTTTGCTTCTGCCTTCCCTGCTTCTCCTTCTTTTTGTAATTCAATCGAAGATTTCACTTTGTCAATATTCAAAGCTTCACCTAAACCTAAGCCAGCTCCAATTCCGACATCCTCACTTGGCTTATTATTATTGTCTTCTTTTTCAGCACCTAAAGAACCTACTGATTCTCTTCGTTTCTCTCCACTAGGTGATACAGGTGGACTATTTGTAGCATTACCAGATTTCCATCCTCTAGTCCAACCCCCGGTAGATTTATCAGATAATTTGAAACCTAATGCCCAAGAAGATTTCTTTCTTTGTGGTAATGGTGGTGGTTGTTGGATTTTACCTTCTTCCCCATTTGTTGGGGTAGGTATTTCAGTAGTTGCCGAAGATGTAGATGTATTGGTATCTTGCACTGGCCCTGTAATCGATAATGAAGATCCAGATAACCTATTTGTGTTATCTGCAGAAGTTGTTGAGGGAGCATTGCTAGCGCCAGTATTCGTACTAGTGGTATCATCGCCATGCCAAACAACGTGTATTATACCAGTTCTAACGAAATGCCATAATTCACACGTAGCTCTCATTCTTTCTAAACACCAACCAGTCCTACATAATGGATATAGTTTTGAATCGCTCTTTTCACCTGAACTTGACTGTACTTGTGGTTTAGCAATTCTAAAGATATATATTGACGATATGTTATTATTTCCAGGACCTAAAGCAGGTGAAGAAATAGGTGATTGAGAAGGTGAAGCGGCCTGATGTGAGGGAGCGGAAGGTGAAGCATTTACATTGGTAGAAGATGATGTAGTAGCGAAAAAAGGTTTTAAAGAGAATCTTGATGTTGATGAATTTGAACTATTAGGTCTTTGAGGGTGTATAGGTGTTGGACCAAATTGACTATTATTTGTGGTGGCTGGAGATTGTTGTATTACTTGTTGCTGATTGAATATTGTTTTACCACATAAACTACAATTCAAATCTTGAATTGATGTAGATGCACTTGATTGATTCAAGAAAGTTGATAATGAAACAGGTTCAATGATTAAATCACCTGAAATAATAGCTTGTGTAACTGATCTACGTGATAAAAAACCTAAATCAGGTGCAATATCCAATCTTAAAGTTGGATCATTATCTTCTATAATTGTTCTAGCTAAAAAAGGTTGAGTTAATAAAATCGATATTAAAGGTGGTTGAAATGTATTTTTTGAAATTTCTTTTATTGGTCTTAAATTTCTTAAATGTGAGATAAATCCAATGAATTCTATATATGGTATATGTGTTGATAGATATTTCCTCGTTATTTTTCTTTCAGGAATTACTGATGAAATATCGTTAGATGTATGAGGTGGTAAGGAGCTAGCTGATCCAGGTTGTGTTATTGCTGCTGTGGGTGGTAACGATTGCAAATGTAATTGCATATCCCTTACTGCTGCTTCAGCTGCAGCTAAATTCTCTTCTGTCGATTTCAATCTTGCTTCTGCTTCTGCTCTTGACATTCTTTCTGTAGCAACCATTGCGTTTGCCTGGGAAAGGATTAAGATATCATTATCAGTTACACTGAGGTCTATTTGACGAATATGCCTTTCACCCAGTTCAGAAAGCCCTTGTCTAGCTTAATGACACCTCATGAATAAATACTCCATGATATCGCTCTCGTTCTATCCAGAGTTATAACAGTACGAAACACAACCTCAAAACTCACTTGATCAAATAATTTAGCAGTTAAATCATCAACTTCATTTTCAACTTCTCTTCTTTTTTCTTCTGCTGTACCTCTTTTCCTTTCTTCTTCAACTAAACCTTGAGCTAATTTTTGCATTTCATCTTTAATTTGTGATCTTTCAACTAATAATCCTGTATTCATTGATTCTTCCCATTTATTTTTTTCTTTTTCTAATTCTTTAGCTTTTTCATTTAAATTTTTATGTGTAGATTGTAATTCATTTAATTCATCTTCTAAATCTGCTGATTTACTTATTGATGAAATTAATTTATGATTTAATAAAACTGATTGATCAGATAATAAAGTTAACTGTTCTCTTAAACTTGATATTAAAGTTGTTGTAGGTGAATCTGGTGCATGTAATTTATCTGCTTCATGTGGATTCAATAGATCTTTGGGTAATATTATAGGTGATGGCTATGGTGCAAATGGAATATCAAGTGATCATGTTAGTCTTGTCGTCAGAACGGGTATATGTTACACATGATAGACCCTACATACCTTCTCTAAGTCACCATGAGCATGCTTCACTACCAAAGTATCATTATCTTCTTCTGTTTTCCTCTCGAGCTCGCCCTTGTCACCTGTTTCTGACTTCTCTATATCTATTTGAGCCTGCTGCTGTGACGGTTCATTTGTATCCAATCCTAAACTTCCATCTTGCTTGTCTTCCACTTTATCCCCATTCGATTCAGACATATTGATCAGTCCGGTCTCGACTTCAGATTGGCTTGACTGATTTGTCGAGATGATTTATGGATTCAAAAAGCTGGTCATATAGTCTTCAAGTATTGTTGTATCGCTATGATGCTGTCTCAGATGATTGCTTGGGTATTGACAGTATTTATTAGTTGACTGACGATCAACACGTCGTCGCGTGGAAATCAAATCAATCGAGCAACATGTGGTTTAAGCGTGTACCTCTTCAACTACTGCTTCTACTGCTTATCAAGTGCTTGCTGGCTGTTGTTGCTAACATTAAGCAAGGTATTATTACCAAGTGGAAACTATCCAGTAGGTGGAAAAGTCCATAAAATGGTGCATGAGAATACTGATATGTATATACTCTTTATCTCCTCTGTTTTTCATTTCTTCCTAAATGTACCAAAATAGTTATTATCTATAAGCATGACGGGATGGGATGCAAGCTATCAATTAAAAGTGTCAAGGAAAAGCTAAAAATATAATCTAAATACAAAAAACGGGTGACTTGGCTAAAGCAAAAATACTACTACTTCTAATATTGGGTTTACTCGCTGATATAACATCATTAAGTGGTTTAAGCGGATCCAGGCTGGAAGACAACTCGTTCTTGCATCTATAAAGTGAGATAAGATAGGTCAGCTGCCATTATTATATCTGAAAATGGGAGAACAATAACTCACGTTGATAAAGATATCATCTGCTGGGTGTCGGTAAAGAGGTTGTTTAAGGAGTCTTTGATCGAGATAGTGACCAATGAAACCAATTGATCGACCGAGAACGAAAAGACCGTTAAGGGTACCACTCTTGAGGTATTCAGCGGCTTCTTCTTCGGTGAAGGCGCCTGATCCTGAGAGTAAATCACAGAATGAAGCAGCAATGGCACCATCAACGTTAAGAATAAGGGTGTTGGCTTTTTGGGTTGTTACATCTTCAACAGCAAGAGCGAAATCCAAGGTTTTGTGAGCTGGGAAGTTCTTCTTGACGTAATCAACAACGAGGGAGACTCGGAGATCAGGGTTGGTCTTTGATTTGATCTTGTGACCGATACCTGGAATGAGTTTGTTGGCTTTTCTGTTTTGGTCAACGAATTCTCTTGGGGTGAGACCGGAAGAAACACCTCGAGAGAATTCAGCAGCAGCACCATCAAGAGCACCACCGAATCGGTCACCAATGGTTAAAAGACCAGCAACGAGGGATGAGATAAGATCTTTACCAGCTCGAGCAGTGATGATGGTGTTCATAGCACCAGAAACGGCAGGTCCATGATCGGCAGTAAGTTGGAGAACCATTTCGATGAATTTACAAGCGAAGGCAGGAAGTCTTCGTTTGAACCAAAGTAATGAGATAACACCACCGATACCAAGTTCCTCTTTGAAGACATCGGAGATTCGCATACCAGCGTACATGAGTTCTTGGCCTCGTTCATCGGAGATGGTGGAGATGAAAGCGGCAGGTTTTCGGATAAGGCCAAGTTTCTGTGAATAAAAGGGTCAGCAAATATCGGGGCCATGGGTGCAGATGGATGTTATCACTTACAGAAGCCCATTGATAATCCATTGGAATAGCAGGTGGTTCAACTTCGGCTCTTGGGGTGATGACACCGGATGAGAGAAGTTTTTGGTAGGTAGCTTTGAGGACTTCTGGAAGATCTTCAAAGGTGTCTGGAACAATGAAACCGGCAGCTTTCATAGCTCTGTTCTTAGCATCGGCAGTTTCCAAGTCGGAGTTGGCCATTGAACCGGCGTGACCGAATTGAACTTCTGAGGTGAACATCTTAGCACAAGTACCGATAGCCCAGGCAACAATAGGTTTCTTGATAATACCTTTCTTGACGGCTTCGATAACTCGGTATTCTTCAGTACCACCAACTTCACCTAAAAGTAAGAGTAATTTACATTCTGGATCGGCTTCGTATCTGAGGAGATGGTCGATGAATGAGGTACCTGGGTATCTATCACCACCGATGGCAACACCTTCGTAAACACCGTTGGTGGTGTATGAAAGGATGTTGTTCAATTCGTTGGACATACCACCAGATTTGGATACGTAACCGACTGAACCAGGTCTGTAAAGTTTACAGGCGATAAGGTTATCCATCATACCACCGGTGTTACCAATTCTGAAACATCCTGGTTTAATACCACCGACGGTAGCTGGACCAATGATGATAACTTCTTTCTTGACAGCAAGGTGGAGAAGTTCTCTGGCGTGTCTTTCGGGTACACCTTCAGCGATGATACCGATAGCTTTGATTTGAGGGTAGGTAAGGATATCGAGGGTAGAAGCGTAAACTGATCTAGATGAGGAGAAGTTGACAACTACATCGACGTCTGGGTGTTTCTTGATGGCTTCACCAACTGAGGTGTAAACTGGAAGAAGGGTTTCTTTGGTACCCCAGTAGAATTTTTGAATGTGGTGACCACCGAATGGGTAAATCATAGCAGCGACGGAAGGTGTTTTTCTACCACATGAGAAATCGAAATCAAGCATTCCTTGGATAGCTCGTGGTTGAAGACCGAAGACGAATGATCTGGTGTGTTCGTCGAAAGGTCTGAACCAAGGTCTTGAACCGAGGTTTTCAGTTTCGAATCTGACGATTTGATCGTTTGGTTGTTCTCTTGATCCATCAGCTTTAACACTTCCTACTACTTCTTGGTTGGCTGATCCAGGGAGAGGTGTGGTACCGTTAGCGGCAGGTGAGGCTGGGGAAGAGGCGATAGGTGTAACATCTCGGGTAGCGGCAGAAGCTGGTCGTTGGATACCGAGAGCCATTGGTACAATAGCAGTGATAGGAGATTCAGGACCGTAAACTTTCATTGGTACACCGATAGATTCACCACATAGTCTCATAGCTTTGAGACCTTCTTGGTAGTTAGGACCAGCTCTTCTAACCCAAATGGAGACTTTGTGTCGGAGGAGACCTTCTTTGAATTGTTTGAGAGCTCGGATGATACCTTTGAAAGTGGCGGCAACATCTGAGAAGTTGGCAGCACCACCACCAATGATAAGAACTTTACCTTCAGGGTGAGGTTCACCTCTGACGATCAAGTCAATAATGGTTTTGGCGTATTCGTAGGTTTGACCTTCAGTTGGAGCACCAGAGTATTCACCGTAGTTGGCAAGTTCGTGGGCGAAACCAGCAGCAGCGATAGCATCAGAGTAGACGACTGAAGCACCACCACCAGCTACCATGGTCCATACTCGACCAGCTTGGTTGAGAACGGTAAGTTTGAGGGAAGCACCGGTTGAAGCATCGAGTTTTTGGATGTAAGCTTCTTCTTTGGTTAAGTCTCGACCGAAAGGTGCTGGCCAAACCATAGGAGGTCCTCGATCAGCTTTGATGGCTGATGAGCCGGCAGCGTGAACGGCAGTGTCTCTGGCGATAGCCCATTTAGGACCACAAAGGAAATCGGCGGTCTGATCGAGTTTGGCGGCCATATCGAGATAGTGGATTTCGGATGGTTTGCCTTCGGCAGCATCGAGTACAACAAGAGGGTTGATTTCGAGGTAGGCGACTGTCAGGTGGAAAGATCAGCTTAGTCTCTGATATTTCAATTTAATATAAAGAACTTACAGTGTAAGTCAACGTAGACAGCGTAAAGTCTGATCAAGAAGTCGGCAAGAACATCTTGTTTGGCGGGGGCAACGTGAGCGAGAAGGGTGCTGATGAGTTTTTCTCGAGCAGGGAACTATACAAGATATCAGCCTGGAAATCATCAATCAGACTGAGAGAAAAGAATACTCACTTCTTCACCGACAGGAAGGAGGAGTTTAAGAGCTTTGGCATCTACATCTCCAACATCTACACCACCCTCGCTATTATATGTTCGTCAGCTCGACTTATTCAGTAGGCAGTAGAAAGTTCTTCTAACTTACTGGGTGAAAAGAATCCAATCACCTTCTCTTGTAGAGTTGATACAGACGTAGTATTCAGTTTCAGCAGGGTGAGGGCAGAAAGGTTCAATGATGAAGGTGTTAAGGGTACCAGTGGTTGATTCGACAGTTACTGGTTTACCAGCTTTTTCTTGGATCCAAGCACCAGTTTCTTCCCAACCTTTGTTAAGGCAAAGAAGACCAGCTTTTCCTCTTCGTTTGATAAGTTGATCAGGTTTACCGACGAGTTTAGAGCTGAAAACCCATTCTGGAAGACCTTGACCAGGTTGAATAGGAGGAGAGAGTTGTTTGGTTACAGGATCCCTATATATGGTAGGAATGTCAGTCTCGTTAGGCAATTACGAGAATGGTTGAATAATGCTGAGGCTTACCATTCTACTTGAGCTACTTGAGCAGCAGAGAGTGAGGATTCGGTTTTGGTTGGGATAGGGGTAGGAGATCGGTTGAGCCAGTATGAGACGAGCTGTTTAGCATCGAATTCTCGAATAGCTGTATAGTATTAACTAAGTTAGCACATGTTTTGTATTCTTGGACAAGAGTTGGAAATGAAAATTTGGAAGGTCCGTGCAATTTCGGCCGTATTTGAGAAGCTGATGCTACATTGAACTCACCTTTGGTAGACATGGTGAAGAAGGAGGAAAGAGAGAAGGTTTATAAAGTGGTTTTGAGTAGCTATACAATGAGAAATACAAGAGAACCCAAGTCGCCCAAGTCAGCTTCTTCAACTAACTTATTATTCTTCGGCTGACCCGAAATAGAAAGTTGAAACTCACGAATCAGTTGTGACCGAAAAGAGACCTTTTTAAGTGAAAAAGAGACGAAAGAAAAACGAAACGAGAGAGAGAAGGAGAAAGAGAAAAAGGTAGGGGTCAGATCACTAAAGCTGTAAAAAGCTAGAGAAAAGAAAAAGAATAACAAAGACGATGAAGAATGATAATGTTATATCAATGGAATGCAATGGAGAAGGTCGGGGTGTGTAGTGATGGATGGTACGAGTGGGAAGTGAAAGTGGTGGTTTGCGGTAGTGGACAGAGCGCGTGCTAGTTAGTTAGTACACTAGTAGATAGATAATATTTTGACATCTTGATGATAATATTTCCCCAATACCCTGATTCCACAACGTGTTCTAACGTGTTATTTTCGAATCTCCATAGTAAATAACTATCACTTCCCCAAAATCAACTTTTTATCGTACAACTATCTATAATTCAGGGTAGATTAGAGAAAGATCATAGCGGCGTACTCCACTTTCAAACGTACCCAAAAATCAAAATACGGAATTCACATATCCCCATTACAAGAAGCTGATAAAAAGGGTAATTTTATTTTGCTTGATTTTCATTGTTTTTATCCCATCTACAGCTTAAGATAAGAACCATGTTTCGTATACACATGGTTGGTTAAGGTGGAGGTAAACACTTCATTCGAACTTGTCAATAAAGACTCACGTCCACCAAGAACAACATTTAATGTTCACCTCATATGCATATATGGTGTACATTCTAGTATAACTAATAAGCCAAAGATTAATAACCCGACAGGATGTCAGGTCCCCCTCTCATTCTCTCGGCCGAGTCATCCATGGCAGAAATACCCATAGATCCAGCATTATTGGCGGAAGATGCAGCAGCTGAAGAGCGGTTCGAAGCTGAACAAGAAGCTGGTCAATCAAGTGATGAAGGTATAAGTGATAATGAACAACAATCAGGTGAGGAGGAAGATCAAAATATTCAACAATCTGAAGCAGGACCATCTGGTACGACGGACAAAGACGATGCGGTCTTTGAGTAAGTTTTTGTACAAATCTCCTCCTACATATTACACCATTCTGACACTTGAGCTAGTCGTCTTGCGGGATTCGTGTCAAGATCTGTACCATCAGACTCAACAGGTGATTTAGGAGGAAGAGATTATCAAAGGGAAATTGCTAGAGCAGATGCAGAAGAACTACCTCAGCCTTCTCGTCGTAGGATACAGAAAGTAAGGAATATCCAACATGAAGGTCTGGCTCATGCTGATTTACGGAATCTGTCTTTTATAGCCAAGAAGAATACATAAACCTTCTCATGAAGTCACCCGATTACTAGGTCAAGCGAATTTTCATAATTTGAATGAAGAGTTTCATGAAGCCATAGAGATTTACCTGGAAGTTATACGGCATGATCCTTATATCAGTGCAGCATGGGCTTCTTTGGCTTCATGTTATATCGATCTGGGAGATGTGGAAAAAGCTAGACAAATGAGGTTCTTAGGTGCACATATCGATAATGATGAAGAGACCTGGAAAGAGTTAGCTTATCAATTTAAGTGAGTCTAACCTTCTCCAAACATTGCTGTTTGATAACATGAATTATGTCAACCAGACAAACGGGTCAACAGGACCAATGTGTTTATTGTTTGAGAAAAGCGTTAAAATTCAACCCTTCAGCCTCAGAATTACTGTTCGATTTAGGTATCATATATGTGGCTCAGAGACAAAGGACTAGAGTAAGTAAACCAGCTGTTAATTTAGTTACGACGTTTAAGCTAATTATATCTGATTCTATGATAGGCGAGTGACGTGTTCAAGAAATTGGTTAAAACGGAATATTTTGCTCGACATTTTGATATTATAATGGAATTTCATCAAGTCATGATAGATACTAATCAACGACATGTAATCGTACAAATAATGAGAGAAGCATTTGATTGGCATTTTAAGATGTTTCAATCATCAAATGATCATAGTAGAATAGATTTAGTTGGACCAAATACATTGACGATTGAGAGAATAATTGAATTAGTTGATGATTTATTGGTTCTAGATGATTTAGATCAAGCTTTAGAAATCGTAAGACGAGGTCAAAGATGGTTACAAGGTAGAAAATTACAAAAGAATTGGGATAACTTTGATAAAGATGATAGAGAATTCGATCCTCCACAGACTTCTAGATATAATCCAGAAACGAAAGAAATGGAGGAAAATGAAGGTTTCGAATTACACGTTCAACTAAGACATAGATTAGCTCTTATCAGATTAAGATTAGGTGATAATGAGGAAGCCATGGTAAGTTTACTTGTTGCTTACTTATGTGTTGGATGAGCTTTTATATGCTCTAGCTAATAGACCTTTACTGTACAGATACACGTGAACGAAATTCTCAATCTCGATGTCCTTCAATATCATCCCTTGTTCGTTGAGCTTGGAGACGCCTTGATGAAGCGTGAATTATGGGATAAAGCTCTGGATTGTTATGCGTCTATACAGGAGTGTCAAGAGGTGAGTATATCAGCTACAGGGTTTGTGCTATGTTGAGCGATAACGAAGCTGATCACAATCCCATATAGCTTCCGGATAGCATTGACGAGGTATACAATGTTGGTATATGCCACCATCAACTCAGAGATCTCCATTCAGCTCAAGAAGCATTACAATGGGGTAAGTATCCGAAAACTGGCTGATCAATAGATATGATCACTTCGCTAATCTCTATTCCTATATTACAGTTGTTTCCAATGCTCCTGACAATATCAATGCTCGATTACGCTTAGCCAACGTTTTAGAAGATATGGGTAAAAAAGCAGAGGCTCTTGACCTTGTTTCAGACAGTATGTTTTTTTATCCATTCATTCCATATATCTAACATGTCAAGCTGATACATCTGTGCCAGTTATACGTTCGCGAGCTCATAGAGAGAAAGACAAACATTCGATCAAACGACCATCGACATACATGATTGAACGTGAAGATGATCAACACCAACAAGCATCATCATCGTCATCAACATCTGGATATACCCGAGCTGAAAAAGCTGCTAATAAAAAATTGACAAAGAGAATATTAGAAGATCAAATGAGATCACAAATGCAAAATCTATGGAAAGATGTACAAGATGCTGAAAGAGGTATTGAAGAAGGTGATATTGGTGCTTTGGATAGATTCATTAGTGCTGCAGGTACAATGATTGAAAATTATAGGTTGAATCGAGGTAATTTCTCAAAATCTAGAGTACGTTGAGTCTCCGCTCGAACTACCTGATAAAATGGTCATTTGTTCAGGAAATCTATCCAACAGAGCTACTATTCATAAACGAACCATAGCATTTTGTCCAATTCGGCTGACCTTGTTTGTCTCATCTTCAGGGTGTTGTACGGATCTTAAAATCCCGAAAACAACAACGAAAGAACGATGTCGATTCTCAAGCTCAAGAAATGCAGGATCGACTGGAAAGGATGTTAGGCTGTGAGTTGTCGAGTGACCAATGGTTTATTCAGAGATGCAACTGACAGCGATATATCTAGTTGAGGACGATGCTCCGGCTGATCAAGGTCCGACACATATCACATATCGAAGAACAGAATTTTATGGATTGAATTATGAAGAGTGGTTGACGCTTACTGTAAAGGTCCGTACTATAAGCTAACTTAATGATCGCATAAGGAAATTAGCTGAAGTTGAAAATTTCACACAGTATTGCTGCGTACTTATGGTTAAGAATGAAGAGGATATAGCAATGGATATACTTGAACATGTCATCTGGTCTGGGTTGTTCCATAATCGAAGATGTGAAGTTGCTTTGAGGTTAACCATGATTGGTAAGTCATTCCGTTCTCACCCATTCGGCCAACAGAGAACATATTGTGTATTATATCGATAGCTACGACGTGTCATGTTGCTTATGAGATGCTAATGATCTACTGCGCCTCTAACAGCATGCGGTTTGCGACTTCGATCATATGAAAAGATAGCAGATAGTTGTAAAAGATTAGCACAAATGCAACAATTTGATTCATCACCTTTACTTCTAATGATGAATTGTTTATCTACTGGTGGACTAAAAGGATCACAAGCATTTGGATCAACAGTTATACAAAACTTCATTAGTAGAGAGATGAAAACTTATTCTGAAGCTGTTTCAGATTTAATTTCAACCACAAGATCTTTGTATATATCATCAACATCGATTACAAATAAAGAAAATATTTCACTATCAAAATTACACTATAATGCACCTACAGGTAGATGGACATTAAATCGTGGTGGTAAATTTGATGATGACGTTTTGCTAAATGATCAACATAATGATGATGAAGAAGAAGATGATGAAAATGCGAGTAATAACCTGAATGAAGAAAAGAGAAAAAGACCAGAATTACCAACAAAAGAATCCCCTTATTGGTATACCTTACATGGTCAAGAAATGTTAGCTAATAGAAGTTTTCAAAGTGCTTTGTGTGAGTTACAATTGTTGTTCACCCTTCGACATCTTGATATGGTAAGCTAATAACCTGACTGATGTTCATTCCAATTAGTCTATCTGTTTAGAGCATTTGAATTGGATCAATATAACCCTTTTCTTTGTCTACTGATATCGCAAGCTTTCTTTGGTAGATCAATGAATAGACAAAGCGATAACAGGAATTACCAGATAGCTCAGGTAAGTCGTAGTCATCATGTGGAGACCATGATATAGGCATTCAATTACTGATCATCAGATTGTTATTTTTGTATTAAGGGTATGGCATTCTTGACTAGATACCGGAAATTATCATCACCAGATGAAATTACACAAGAGGAAGTAGAATATAACTATGGCAGATCGTTTCATGGTATTGGTATCAATCATTTAGCTATAACGCATTATGAGAGAGTATTGAAGAGCGTAGAAAAAAGAATGAATGAAAGTATGGATCCTGAGGTAAGTAAAGCCCTCCTCAGTCATTGTATTCCTTTCACGTTTCTTCAAATTTCATATCGTTCATCTCCTGTCCATTTTAATAACGTTGTGTTAATTGAATTCGTCTTCTAGGCAATAAGGGAAAAGTCGTTGGCTTATCAGTCAGCACATAATCTGATGTTACTATATGCCATTTCGGAAAACCAAAAATTAGTCAAAGAAAAGTCAAAATGGTTAGCTATCTAGGGCTAAAAACGATATTTGATGGTGGGTGGGGGCAACTCGCTTACAATGTTGTACGTACTTCTTGAAGGGGGGGTCCTTTCGATAAGAAGTTGATTGTATCATCTCTAAAATTAAGGTTTTGTTGTTGTATACTTTTGAAACGCACTGATCATGTATGTCTATGTGTACCTCAAATTTAGACTGCCATCATCATTAATGAGGACACACAAAAAAGACTAAACATCAGATAAAACACGAGGCAGAGCTGGATCGATTCTTGTCAATCAAATGACTGCTCATTGTTCTTATTCACCATCACAACACACTTTTGCTTACTGATACTTGATCGATACATATATATAAAGTAATCAATCGTCTTCCTTTCCTTTTCTTTTCTTCTTTATTTTGCTTATTTCTTTTGTAGTCAATTCTGTATTCCTTCTTTGGTTGTCAAACCCAGGAAAAGCAAAGGAAAACCAAAGTCACTCACTCAATATGGGTGATAATAGAGATGTCTCGGATGAGGTAAGTTCAAAGCAAACATATACGCCCAATAGCGACCAAGAACTTCTTGATTATTATTTGTCAAGGAGCTAAAAGTGATAAAAACTGATATATGTATACCTCAAATAGGCAAATCAAGTCCAAAATGTCTTCGATAGTTTGACTTTTAAAGATGCTAGAGACGATCTTGCTTGTAAGTTATCGCTACTTCCTCTGTTCGGAACTGCATCTACAGGTCTGGTACGTTCAGGTAAAGCTAACAATATGAGCCATATTTCGTCCAGCCTCTGTACTTAGACCTGGTAAGTTGACCGTTTATGAATCATATTTTGATGTTTGACGAAGATCTTCTTTACAATTCTCATTGTTACTTCTCTTAGACTTTGGTACTAGAGGGAGAAAGATTGAGGTCTTGGCAAACATGTTTCAGGCTGATATTACCAATAAATCAATCGTAATCTAGTAAGTCTTGTCCTGCAACTGATGTATGCTGGGAAACCAAAGCTTATATATGCTGATATGTACTGGTACAGTCATTATGATATTTCAATTGAATCGGCGGCTAAGCAATCTAAATCAGCAAGGTTTGTACCGCTAAAGATGTCGAGGCAAGAATAAGATATCATCGCTGACTTGTTTCCCCACAATAGTCCTAATAAAGAATTAAGCTGGAAAATCTGGTGACAGCTTTTGGCAAGTGCTCCCGCAGGACCGATCAAGCAAGGTTTGTTGGCTGCTGCTTTTGACAGACAGTAAGTCCACCTGGTCTTATTGGACTACCGTGGCGAGCCATGAAGCTGACTTCCACATGATGTTTAGACGTAACTTTTTTACGCCTTATAGATTGGCTCTGAGTAGACCAATAGTGAGTCCTAAATTTTCCAAGCACCAATCCTGCTCGGTGGGTATTGACGCATAGGATGAATGGATAGGTCACCATTCCCGTCGAACTTGAAGATGAAGCGACAGACCGACAGAGACAAGCCAGAAAATTCACCTGCACTATCCAGCTCGCTCGTGAGATCGATGTCAGTAAAATTATCTCTTATTGTCGTGGCCAAGAACGTGATCCCAATACCAGAGATATCGTAGTGAGTCTTCGTTTCTTACCAATAGCATTTCATGAGTCATACTGATATAATACTCCACACATCAGGCCACTGCCAAAGCTGCAATCAACACCTTACTTCGACAAGACTTATACGATAGATTCGTACCGAAAGGAGGACAAGGCAGAAGGTTTTTCACACTAGGTGAATGATATCCCAAAGTATACTCGTTATCGATGGAACCGTAACTGATCTCCTGAATCTTAGATAACGCGGAGCCGATGAGTGGTGCTGGTTTGGTGTTGGAAGGTTTTATACAATCATTCCTTCCTACCCAAAGCGGACTACCTGCAGTCCAGGTGAGTTCAGCTGAAGCTTGCTTAAAATCTGGCAACTTACTAACCAACTTCTGCAGCTTGATACAGCTTACGGTCCGTTTTTCCGTTCTGGAAACTTGATTGTAAGTGATAAATATTTGCTGTCACTGAAATACGGCTGATAAAACATCTGATAGCAAATCTTATCAGAGATTGTCAATGATAATGGTGGAAGCGGTGGAAGAGGTCAAAGTGGTAGTCGAGGAGGTGATCGAGGCGGCCGAGGACGAGGTGGCTACCCCAATGGATCTCAACGACCCTTGGATGACTTAATTTGGAAGAAACTGGATTCTCTCAAAAGATTGCTTTTTGGCGCAAAGTACACCTTGACCTATCGGTGAGCTGCTCTGGTCATTCCACAGTGGATTCCAAGAACCTGCTAATATGTAACTGTCATCAAATAGACAACTCACGCGACCTTTCCGTATTGAAGGTATCACAAAGCAAAGTGCTGGCCAGATTCAACTCAAGCTTGGTGGCTTGAACGAACAACCTAGTAAGATGGTACCGGTAACCGATTACTTCAAAATGAAATACAACATTACCCTTAAGTATCCCAATTTACCGATGATCTCGACTGGAAAAGGTAATCCACCAAAACTCTTCCCGTGCGTATTCAAGCCGCTGTCCAGTCATTCAATTCGCTGACTTATCGCCTGTTCAGCATGGAACTGGTCGTTCTCGAGAATTTCAACGGAATTCCTTTCACCTCGGTGTCTTCTGATCAAACTGCGGAGATGATCAAGTGAGTCCCTTCAGCTTACGTTTTACTTGAACCCATATCAACAAAAACTTTTTGTGATAGAGTCGCTGCCAAAAGACCCCAAGAAAGACAAGCTAAGAGTAAGTCTTGGGGCGGCCCTTTGACTTCATCATACTGATATATACAGCGTAGTTATGGCATGGCGCAAGAAGATTGATTATTCGCGCCTCCCCAAATTAAGAGAATGGTGTCTCGACATTAGTCAGGAGATGATGAAAGTGGAGGCAAGAATCCTCGAGCCACCTGCTATTCAATACAAGGGAAAGATGATGAGGCCTGCGAATGGGTAGCTGGCTTCAGCAAAATCAAGTTCATGACTAACAATAACATCGTGACACAGAGCTTGGAACCTTGTGGGCAACAAAGTGAGTCACACAGCACCAGCACAACTTAACGAGGTCTAATATCTGTATAGTTCGTTCATAGCAACAGACCGTTAAAGGCATGGTCAATTGTATGCTTCGATCGATTCTTACAGCTTGACAATCTGAGTGAGTGCTCTATGTAACGCTCGGAAGCGACCAGGAACCTATGCTGATATCTCTTTGCTTATCTCCAGAATCTATAGTTACACAGTAAGTTATTCTCTCAACATGTCCGAAAAGCTATATAACTGAGATGACTGTAGATTGGTGAATTCTTTAACGAAGAACGACTGTCTGGTTCCCAATAGACAACCTCCTATCATCCATGGAGACCTATTTGAATTGACTAAACACCTGGGTAGGGCAGCAGACGAGGCGTCCAAATATGGAGGAAATGTCTACCCGCAGTTGGTAGTAGTGATAGTGCCGGTGAGTGACCGACTTTTGGTGTGCTATGTTTCACTTCGTACTAACTACTGTCACCATACCACACAGAGAAGAGAAGCTGGGCTTTATCAAGCCATTAAGCGAGGTGCCACCAATGACCTCAAGAAGGTGGGTTTTCCACTCATACAAGCAGACACTAAACTAATGATCCTTCAGCCTGTTGTAACTCAGATTTTGATGTCCAGTAAATTCAGAAATGAAAGAGGATTAGATCAGGTGAGCCCGATCGACCATTTTCCTCATCATGACGGTTGACAAGACTCTTTGACGCTGACCATCACTCTGTTCGCTTATTAGTATCTGAACAACGTGACAATGAAAGTTCACTCAAAACTGGGAGGTGTAACTCACGCCGTTCCGGGAATCGTGAGCTAGTCTGGTAACGCAGATGAAGCGAGAGAAACTGATTTACTTTATAGATTGATAAAACAACAATGATGATTGGTGCCGACGTTACCCACCCTATTCCTGCCAGTAAAGATCGACCATTATTACCTTCAATCGCAGTGTCTGTCGCTAGTATCAACGCCGATAATAACATGTTTGTTCCTTGCGTCCGTTTACAAAAAGGCCGAAGGTATGTCTTCTTCAGCAAGCGGTCCGACCTAGCCTGTGAAATTCGAATGCTGATCCTACTTACGTGAATAGGGAGATGATCGAGGACTTGACGGATATGATGAAGGAGCATATCCGACGTTTCGAGAAGAAAAATGGCAGTAAACCTCAAAAAATTATATTCTTCGGAGATGGTGTATCGGAAGGACAATTTGATCTAGTTGCTACGTAGGTCTCAGCAATATCGAAGAGCTTATACTAACCACCTGCTGGGCGAGCAGCGTTGAACTTGATCGAATTAGACAAGCTTTCCGAGAACTCGATGCTAAATATTCACCCACAATAACCCTGGTCATCTGTGCTAAAAGAGTAGGTTATCTCTAGGAAAAACATGCATGGAGAACATATCTAACTAAGCTCTTCTACGTAGCATCACATGCGATTCTTCGCTACAAATCCAAGTGATACTGATAGAACTGGGAATCTTCCTGCTGGTATGTGCTTAATTTCTGTTTAGACATAATTATTGCTGATATGGGCAATCCATGTTACAGGTACCTGCGTTGATAAGGATGTTACTCATCCGTATGCCTTTGATTTTTATCTGCAAGTGAGTGATATACAAAACTGGTGGTGTACCTCCTGTATGCTGAACTCAATCTGCATAGGCGCACGCCGGTCTACAAGGAACTGCTCGACCCACCCATTAGTAAGTCCCTCATCTGATTGTGCGAATTGAGCTGACTTTTTACCGAAGTGTGGTTATTGTGGATGAAAATAAGGTAAGGGGAGCCCGTTACGAAGTATGTAGGAAGTGGCTCACTAGAATCGATATAGTTCTCCGCCGATAGGATGCAAGATCTATGCAACAAGCTCTGCTATACCTATGCTAGAGCCTCCCGTTCTGTCTCTGTTTGTGATTTCGCTTCCTCCATTAGCGAATTGATAATAATCTGACTTTACTATGTTAACAGCTAATTCCAGTTTGCTATGTAAGTTATAATTCTTGTCGAACAGCATGATAATTGGTGAAGCTGACCCTTTTAAACCTTACTCTTGGCTGTAGTACGCGGATGTGAGTTCTCTGAGGTGTGAATGAGAATTGTTTATGCTGAGTTTTCTTCTCCAGCTCATTGCGTGGAAAGCGCGAGATTTTGTATACCCAGTCGATGACACAAGTGATGTCGGCTCGGTAATTACAGGATCATCTGGTGCACTCGAAGCCAAATTTGACCCCAATCAGCTATGTGAGCTATTTTTGCAATGTCGATTGCGCTTGATACTGAAAATGATTAAGCTGATATTTAATTTGACATGGGCAAACAGATGAAAGATTAGAGAAGGTACCTCAATGTAAGTACTTGATGTGATTCTTAGCTTGATTGGAATTTTTTTTTGCTGATCAGGCTTTGTCCTTCAGTCAATGAGGTTATGTGGGTGAGTACTATGAGTGTATTCTACTAATTGCTGGGCGACTCTGACTCGTTTTGTATCCTCAGTACATGTAATTTGACACCATCGGTCGTAGTCACTTCCCATTCATATCTGTTTCGCCATCCCGCTCCATTAAGCTCACTCCATGTCTACCGTATTTCAATTTCATGTCGTCACACATCACGATTTTCACAAACACATTCATATACGCTTCTCTATCATCACAAGTCAACTTGTCACATAGTAATTTTCGATGTGATTAGTCGTATTTTATCGATTCAACCAAAGAAAAAACTAGTTTCCTTTAGAGTTTTATGCAGTTTATTTCAATGATATAGTGTGTACGCTGAATATCTCCATCAGTTGCAGTTGTTGAAAGAGGTTTTTAATATAGGCGATAGGCGAATATAGTAGTTGAGGTGAAACTGATTACATGTTCGCATCATATGCTGGAAGTTAAAAAACTTGTGTGTGAGATATCCAGAACGGAAAGACTGACGTACGCCTAAATGTCGATTCATGAACGCTTTTGAGTGAAATCATGCATTCCTGCATACCAAGCAAAACGAATTTGATGCTTTGGTGCTTTTCAGTGGGTGGGGCAAAGGGCAGTAGCACTGAAGGAAAAGGGGCAAGGGACGAGAATGATTTCTTTACTTCTTATTTCCTTTTGATTTTTCACGGTGAAGGATGACGTTATCACCATCCAAAGGGATATATCGCGTAATTGTTAAAAATCAAACATGAGAAGTAAACAAACAACACTTGGGTCTTCTCTAAATGTACATAACTACTTGTATACAGCACATGAAAATGGACAACATATTTTTTCTTGCATGCATATATCCATACTTTTTGTTCTTTCTTCAATTCTAACATCTAAATTTCGATCTACTACTGTCCATACATACTAAAAATTGCTGGTTACAATTTTGTTCAGCTCGGGCCAACTTTTACTTTTACTCTTTAGGCTACAAGCTTACTTTGAAACATTCCTTCTTTCTCATTCTTTGAGATCTCACCGAACCACCAACTACCATACGTTCTTTACTTTACAAACTATCTACTACAACCAATTTGCACCAACAGGCATAAATTGAAACAATCATCTACCAAAAAAGCGGTACTTGTTAACCAAAAAACAAAAACCCCTTTCCACACAACTAACTCAAATAAACAAACAACATCATTGACCTTCCGCTCACTGATTTCGCCTTGTACCACGCCAAAACGGCTCCTTCGTCACACGTCTTATCCCTAACGCACGAACCCGACAACCTCTTACATCAAGTCTCGACTTTTTCAGTATCTCGATCAATACCAAAATCTCAATTAAAGACGATCAAAGCGCATCTTATTACCCTTCAACCCCTGAGGACCTCTTGAATTGCCCATTCAGCTTCTTCTTCCATTTGCCTGGTTACCACTACAACAGATAACATATATAAAGGTCTTCTTGAAAGAGGATAACTGTTATCTATCGATGAAATCTGCTTAACCATAATTCTTGTTGAAATACACATCTGGCCAATTTTACTCACACTCTTTTACAAGATACTACCCGTAGTATAACAAGAATAAGCAAGGTTGACTCTGGAAGGGTTATCTGCTTAACAACGCACCGACATATATACATTCTTTAAACAGTTATTTAGTACCATATAAGGTTAATTTAGTCTTAGTACTAGAAGGAATCTCGCGAACTAGTTACTTGATACGAATATCAGAAAATACATTAATCCATCAAGCAAAAATAAAAGCCAAATTAGAGAACATATCCAAAATGCCTGAACGACCTCGTAAGTATCTCTCGCCATTGACAATATCTCCTTCATCGTTTCATCTTGAGATATGACAATGTCGTTTTAACGATTATACCCTTTATCAGGTCTCCACCTTGATTTCAACTCACCTTGTACACCTCCACCAATATACTCGCCATACTTTACACCTACTTCACCTCCATCACCTTCATCATCGTCATCATCATCATCACCATATTCACCTAAATTATCTTCAACACCATCAAGAAGATCAAGTACAAGTAGTACTTCATCACTTGAAAGTTCTTCTTCTTCTTCTTCTTCTTCTTCTTTAAATAGTCCAAAAACACCAACTACACCAAAAATCATAATGGGTGCTATGGTTTTCACACCTGAACCTAAATCTTATCGAAGTAGTGGTGAAGATTATTTAAATGGTAATAATGATGAAGATGAGCTGGAATTAGAAAGTAGCTTAGAAGTACCTGGAATTGTTCTCAGTGAGTTATTTCTTCATTGACCAGAGTATATAACATATAAAAGAGGAATAATGCTAATTTGTTACCTTTGATTGATTTACCTTTCAGCCGAACCACCTAGACAACCTTCACCTAGATTACCTTCACCACCACCTAAACAAGTAGTTTTATTAGCACCATGTTCATTACCAATTCCAACTAATCTAATAAATTCTTCAAATACTTCGGATATAAAAACAATTATACAATTAAAAGAATCGAAATCAGTAGTACCATTATCATTTTCTTCTTCTTCACAACTTTATCAAAATGAAAAACCACAATTTTCAAGTACTTTTATGAAATTTTTAGGTTATCCTGAACAACAAATACAACCTACAAATCTGAAAGTAAGAAGTAAAAGAAATTCAATAAAAATGATGTTACTTTTATTCATAATGTTATTGGGTTGTTATCATTTATGGTCAACTTTGGAAATTGGTTTAGCTGTTGGATTAGAAGAAGCTTCTTTAGTTTTATAAACTCTTACGATTCATAAAGCATCAAACTCAGACAATACCTAATTCAAAACAATGAACAATTGACTTTTGGCTCTACGCATTTATCCAGTATATATGGATCATACTATACTGTTTCACTTGTATCTTATATTTCCATTTCGTATTTTTGTTTCTCATTCTGTTTGTTATGGACAATTTACTTGACTCTTGCTATAACTTTTTTCCCACGCCTTCTCACTTCTTCTCAAATTCCTCAAAATAGAATCCTCTCCTTACTTCTTATTTATCCTTATTATCTTTTCTCTGGCTTCCGTAAACAAAATCAATGCTCAATCCCTTTGATTATCCTCTATACCCTCGCTGCCCGCCTCCCTACCCCTCCGCTCCTCCAAAACCCTTCTCTCCCTCTCTATGCTCTATTTCACTAAAACTATCCCTTTTACGCTTTTACCGAAACAAGACAGAGATCACATATATCGTATAGAATCTTGTGTCAAAACGAAATTATTCACGATATCTTATTCAATCTTAACGCTTTGTATATACATTCTTACGATACGATGCTTAACTTGTAACGAAATGTTTTACTCATGAATATTTTTCTATATTATATGACAAGCCGTTCGTTTGTATTAGTACTGTACAAACTCGATCCTGATTTAAACCTTTTAATAACAATATTAAGATCAAGGAAACACCATGAAACATCTCGGCAAACCTTGCACATACCTAAAAATGTAGTCAACCCAGCTACGTAGTCTGGGCAAAAAAAACTAAAAATGAAATCTAAAAGATTGCGTAAAAATGGAGAAACATCATCTTTGTGAAGAAGTTTGTCGTTTTTCTCAACAACAGAACGAAAGTAGAATGGCTCAAATCAAATATGTAATATCCTAATGATGAACATATGAGTAGAGACGACGTAACAATCAATGCATATGCTAATATCGTTCGGGTTACGTTGAGCGAATTCTTCTGGAAAAAAGTAAATACTGTATATACATTGAATGACAATGTCTGTGACCGATGACTCGAAAATCGTAATTTCATTAAACAATGATATATATAAAATGTCTATGTCGCAATGAAGTGGTCATTCCTGAGAAGTTGTATGTATATATACAAATGTTTTAACAGTTTGACCAATTGAATGGTAAAAGTCCTTCGTGGGTGGGAATTTTCTATTTCTATGCACACATATGAATTAAAGTGGTGTAAGTGAGTGAGAGATTGTAATAGTTCTACCATAATGTGACTATAGTACCTAGTAAACCTAAGAGAATTATTGAAGCCGTAGGTAAACTAATGGTACTTGAACCTGCTGATTTTGCGGAGGTGGCAGAAGCAGTGGAACCTGAAGCAGTTTCTGATGCTGGTGAAGAACCATTATCTGAAGCAGCGGTTACGACGTGTGGTGCTTCTGCTGAACCAGTCTGTGCTGCGTTTGAAGCAGATGATCCCGATCCAGTAGAAGAAGTAACTTTAGCTGAATTTGATTGACTTGAAGCAGAAGCTCCAATTGATCCTGAAGGGGTAGCAGCAGTTGAAGCAGCCAAAGCTGAAACGTCTGGAATAGTAGTTGATGCAGCAGCTTCTGAAGATGATATTGATCCAGCTAAATTTGCAAATCCAACTGCAGCAGGTGAATATCTAAATACAGTATAAGTATTTTTAAGAGCTGCATCACCAACAATCCATTGTACAGGTGAACTTGATGATAAAGTTTGAACATATGCTGCTCCTGTACACATTGTTGTATCTGATGTATATCTTCCTAAATTGAAATCTTGATCTGTAATTTTGATTGTAAATCCACCAAAAGTAATTTCGAAATCGACATTCGTACTACAGGGATAAGCGAAATATGGTGCGTATGATCCTGTCATTCGTTGAGATCCTGGTATATTATCGTAAATAGCTGTGATAATTGCTTCAGGTCCACCAATAAGTGTTGTTCCAGTATCGATAGCAGCCATATTAGAAGATCCTAATGAAACGGTTTTGCCTTGCATAGTCATACTGGCCATAGGTATTTGCCAATATTGAGCATTCCCAGAAACGGACACGTAAGTGACATCACCAGAATAAAGCGAAGAATCTAAAAAACCAAAAGTAGCTACTCCACCATCAGTTTCAACGGGATTTGCACCTGCTACATTTCTGTATCGAGCCAAATGAAAGGCGAAAAGTGGTTCGGACCACGAGGAAGATTTGGCGAGGGTGATCCACCATGGAGTAGCTGATGTATGTGAAGACATGAGTTGCTAATCGCCATTTTTACATTGAACAGATGAGCACTTACCTTTGGAATAAGCTAGAGCTTGCCAACTCAAACCCATAATACCACTAACACCGCTACTAAGTAAACCTGTACTAACTTGATTGCAAGAAGCAAAGGTTTGCGCAGCAACTGAATATCCACCCAAAGTTACCAGATCTTGCACAAGTGATCCAGCAGCCGTCCCGGATCCATATTCAATAGAGAAGGAGGATGATAGGCTGAAATATCGCAAACATCAGAAGATCAGCATGAGTATAGACAAGAAAGCAGGAAGAGCAGGATCAATGATCCGAACTGAAGGGCATGAAACATAACGTAGAGATCCGGATACTCACTTGACATTGGAAGTACTTTGAGAAGTATCGAATGTTGTCATACTTGTACATGCACCAGCTTTACAAGCACCTGAAGCAACCCAAAGATCTGAAGATCCAGTATCTAAAACGATATCCAAGCTTTGTGAAGGTGTACCAACACTCAAGGTTGCCGAGTAGGAAGTATCAAGGTTATGATTGGTGAGTCTGATTAAGTGAGAAATATGTTTCGATTAGTTGAAAGATCAAGGGCAGAGAGTTTTTGTTCTACTGGTCAAAAGGATCAACTTACTGTACATCACCATTATCAGCTCTTTTAGTCAATTCTTTAGCATAAGCAGCTGAAAAACCACCTGATCCAGAATTATATTTTGAATCTAATCTTGCTCCTGCCCAAAGTAACCAACTTGGCGGTAAACCTTCATCATTTTGTCTAATCTCTAAACTTCTTGTTGTTGATGAATGTCTCTTTTGACGATGTCTTAATTTCAGAGTTGAATCTCTCTTAGCTTTCGTATATCCATTGGCACGTCTTTTAGTTCCTGCACCATGTGTCAAACTTGCTTTTATTCCTCTGGTTGTTGATGTTACACTTAAAGGTGTTGGTTCTGGTGCTATGTCTATTACTGGATTGGGTTGTGGATGTATTTGTGGATGAGCAATTGATAATGGTAGTACAGATAACAATAATAATGAAATTAACATGATGTTGTGATGACTAAATGAATGCTTGGGTAGGTGAGATGATGATTGAGCCGTCGTTTTTGGTGAGAACCAGCTCGTTTAGTGAAGAAGAGTTTGGTGGGCGTTCGGTAAAACTGTTCATGCGTTAAAGATAAAAGAGTGACGGAGGTCAGTTTTTGACATCGATTTTTTAGATAGAAACGATGTGACGACGATCACATTTGTTTGATGGGTAGCAGAAATGAGAAAGAATGAGGATGCGGATGTTAGAAGATGCTAAGAAAGGATGTACAGCTAGCAAGAAAGGATATAAAGATATCAAGAGGTATTTGGGCAGAAGGGAGAATAGGATCGAAAAGGTGTTTCAGGATCACTGCGTAGACTTGGCGTGTAGTTTGGCATTACCCAGACCCCAAAATTGATCTTAATAGTCTAGAAAGGATCTATGAAGAATTCAAAGGATACCATGCGATGTGTAATTCATACAATACCAAGAAGAGGTAGGAGCGTAATCATTTGTTTGTCTATTATGTGTACAGGAATACTCACAATTGCAAGAGAAAGCAACGGTTCCTATATCTTCCAGTTCCTACTTTTCAAATCCTATTCCAGACTTTACTTTTAATGTTGGGTGATGGTAGTTTTATTTGACTGTCCAGCAGTAAATGATTATTGGTTTTCGATATATCCTTGATCAACAAGGAATGCGTTTGAGAATGATGTTTTGGTCCTGCCAATTTTGATGGAAACAATAGAAAAAGATAAAAAAAGACGTTTCAAAAGAACAAATTGAGTTGATCGAACTAGTTCAATCTAATACAAGAAGAAACAAGATCAAGAAAGAAGGCTTAAAAATGATGAGAAGAAATGTAGAAGAAGCGCAGCTTTTTATAAAGGACAAAGAAAGTCACGAAAATTGCGGAAACTAAAATGATAGTTTCTGCGCTATAGACCAACTACCAGAGTGTATAAGGAACGTGGCTTCTGATGGTGATGCCAAGCAACGTTAAATTCGAATGATCTTCCAACAAAGATAAATCAATATCAATAATATCCTGAATACATGTACCAAGTCCACTGGCCCTAAAATCTGGTGTGAAATGTGAATTCTGTAACGAAAAGACTAAAAACGAACTGTGCGGATTGTCTTTGATTTTGTTATTGTTTTTTTCTCTCGGAGTGATTTTCACAACAACGCGTTGAGTTTTCTTTCTTTCTGATCTTTTCAGGGTAATCTAGTATAATTATCGTAGTTTTAACGTTTGGACGACGTATTTGAGGGTTTTTGCCACCTAGAGAGTATGTATTGGTATTCTTGTACTTACGATGACAGTAAGATGCTATGGTAAAAAAAGTAATGGGCTCATGAAGGTGAAGGTGCTGTGTATATATACATGATAGCTACATCAAATTCGATACGATCATTCGCGATGATCAGGATGGAATATGAGACCAAGTTCATCAAGAAAATCAATATGATGTTATCATTTCAATAGAACTTGAACATATGTGAGACAATCCGCTTAGTTTCGCCGTACCTTTGGGCAATATAATCAACTACGCAAGGACCTCTTCTCATCTGATTTTTGTATTATTATAACGCAGTTCCAACAAGAGGATGAAACGTTGATTATTTACCTACTTCGTCCGTCATCAGGAGTCTGTTCGCAATAAGATTCAGTATTATCTCGTTAATTCTCTGGACCTAGCAACTAAAAGTTGCAGCCAAGAGAGTACGAAATACCACGACTACGGCATGATCTGCGGGGAATGAGGGAAAATCAATGACAGAAACCCAAGAAATGATAAAATCCCAAATGCTTCCAGGCTATAGAAGGCACATGTTTGGGAACTCAACTGTGTTGTTTACGTTATATGAAAGATGACGAAGGGGGTTTTGATAGGCTCGCCCGTCGGCACCCAGTGAGCCTATCTGTTTGAATTCAAGCTCGGTTAAAATCCTTTGCTCGGTCCGGGTTAAATGGTTAAATGTCGAAAGAAGGAGGGAAAAGAAGCTTAAAAGGTGGTATCCTCAGTATGCGGTAATTTAATCCCGCTCCATCACACCAGTCTTGTGGGGCCTCTGTTAACGATATAGATATTACAGTTTAAGCATTTTACAAGATGTCAAGGTGGAGCATTCCTTTGTCCAGAAGAAGCCTCTAGACATTCAGCATAAGCCACAACGATTATTATCCCTTTGTCATCTTAAGCGCTCTGGATTTCTGGACTTTTTTTGCTTTGACGTTCTTGACAAGATCAGCAGATAGTAAAACCTCTAACAGCAAACATTCATATATGATATCTTGAAGTAATTGATCCTCACTTGTTTTCATTCATCTTCGATTGACTCACTCGCATACTTGACAAATCAAAAATGAGTGAAATGGAATACTATATTGGATTCGATGTGTAAGTCAAGGATGTTTGCTTGATGGAAGATGATGAGAGATCAAACAGCTAACAAATCGAATAGCGGTACAGGTTCAGGTAGAGCTTGTTTGGTCGATAAAGATGGGAAATTGATTGCTGAGCATTCAGGTGAGTGAAAGTCATAGTATAGTAATAGTATCAAGGAGAAGGAGATGGTTTGATAAAAAGGCTTACTTTTTCAATTCTCGTATAGAGGCAACATTAACTCATAGATCACCAACCGATCATAGAATATTCGAACAATCAACTGAAAATATATGGTCATCGTTATCAAAATGTTGTAAAAAAATCTTATCTGAATCTGGAATTAATCCAAATCAAGTAAAAGGTATTGGATTTGATGCAACATGTTCATTAGCTGTAGTAAATAAAAAAGGTGTACCTGTATCAGTTTCAAGATCAGGTGAAAATGAAGATGATTTAGAATCAGATGAAAATTTAGGTAAAGAAGGTGGTAAATGGAATGTTATATTATGGGCTGATCATAGAGCAGAAGAAGAAGCTGAAAAGATTAATTCTACCGGTGAAGGTGTTTTAGGTTTCGTAGGTAAAACTATGAGTGTAAGTTTGAAACATCTCGTACTCATTGTTAAAGAGAATCACCAATTAAGCTGATATACACACTTATCGGTAATCTTACAGCTTGAAATGGAAATTCCAAAAACATTATGGTTATCGAAACATATGAAAGAAGAAAGATTCAAGGATACAATGTTATTTGAGTAAGCATTCTCTCTTTCCTTCTGACTTCTTCTGCGAGGAGCATCGACTAATTGTGGGTTCTTTGATTAAGCTTGCCAGATTGGTTAACGTACAATGCCACTTCTTCAATTGCAAGATCAGCATGTTCGTTGACATGTAAATGTTCGTTCGTACCACAAGGTGCTAAAATGGTGCACGAATGTGATGGTGGTAAAGAAGAAATTAGTCAAGATGGTTGGTCATCAAGGTTTTTCAATAAAATCGGTATGTCTAAAACCTCCTATTGAGTGAAGAAAGAATAAAGATTGAAATTTTGAAATACTGATTTGTATGTTAAATAATAGGTCTTGAGCAAATGGTACAAAATGACTTTGAACAACTTGGTGGTATTCCAGGTAAAAATGGATTAGTTTTAACTGCTGGTCAACCAGTAGGTAAAGGTTTAAGTAAATCCGCTGCAGAATCTTTGGGTTTAGTCGAAGGTACAGCTGTAGGAAGTGGTGTTATTGATGCGTGAGTTAAAACCATTTTGAATATACAAAATGTGAATTCTGACATTGGAGCTCTTTTTTCGCAATTCTTCCGTAAATTAGTTATGCAGGATGGATTGGTACAGTAGCTGCTGCTGCAGGAGATGATCAACCTAAGCCAACTTTAGAAGATGCAAGTTCAAGATTAGCTGCTATCGCAGGTACAAGTACTTGTCATATTGCTCAAAGTAAAGAAGGTATTTTAGTCCCTGGGTAAGTCATAATTCGCGATATTGCTCAACCCCCAGGATATATAGCTAACCAAGGTGTTTTGGTAGTGTTGTAAGTTTATCAAGAATACATCTGTGCGATATAATGGTGAGGTGTAAGTGGACTAACAACTGATCCTATTTACTTAGTGGGGTCCATATCGAGATGCTGTTTTCCCTGCTTTATGGATGAACGAAGGTGGTCAATCATCTACAGGTCAAGTAAGTTATAATTCTGTTATCGTTGCTATCACGGAAGAAAGTCGAAAGCTGATATATAATCTGTGTTTATGATCTAGCTTATCGACTTTATGATGCAAACTCATCCAGCTTATCCTAAACTTGTTGAATTATCAAAGAAAACTGGTAAAAGTACTTTCGAACTTTTAGGTGATCGATTGGATGAAATGATGAAAGAAAGAAATGCTGCAACTTTAAGTGAGTGTGAAAATAATACTCTTCTAAGCAGCAGAATCCTTATACTAATCGGTTTTCGTTTCCATTAGCTCATTTAACTAAAGATTTACATTTCTATCCTGATTTGGTGAGTTATATGCTAACTTTATCGAAGTAAACCTAGCTAATATCAATAATATGTTCTTATAGCATGGTAAGCGTCTGTTCAAGAATTGAAGGTGAAATCGGAGTTGAGTGGAAGATGGGCTAAATTTATATCCGATTCGCAGGTAATCGATCACCTCTCGCCGATCCAAGGATGAAAGGTTCTATCGTTGGTCTCACTTTAGATGATAGTCTGAGTGATTTAGCTGCTAAATTCAATGTCACTCTTGAGGTGAGCTGATCGTTCAGTGTAAATCTGGAGAAAGTAGCTAACACATCAATCACTCTTCAACTATATCTAGGCAATTGCACTACAGACTAGACATATTGTAGATGAAATGAACGCTAAAGGACATGTCATTGATTCTATCTATATGAGTGGTAAGTGACACAAATTTCCTTTACTTTTGAGAAAGAGAAAAAGCTAAATAAATGGTGTAATTGGGTATAATAAAACAATTCAGGATCACAAGCTAAAAATGGACCTTTAATGAGATTATTATCAACAGTTTTACAAATGCCAGTTATAATACCACCACAACCTTCAGCAGCAGTTGTATTAGGTTCAGCAATGTTAGGTAAATATGCATATTCAATTTCTTTAGAAAGAAATGGAAAAGAAATTATAAATCAATTACAAGCTAATGAACAAGCATCAGAAAAAGATAAGAATAAATTATGGAATGTAATGGTTTCAATGACTAAAACAGGTAAAAGAATTGAACCAAGATCAGATAATTTAGGTTTAAAAGAAAAATTTTTATTAGATGTTAAATATAATATTTTTAGAGAACAAGTTGAAATTCAAAAGAAATGGAGAAAAATGATTAGTGAAGTAGCATAAATAAAGATTGCATTTCGCAGAGAATGAAAGTTATAAAACTTCAGTTATGTTATTAGAAATGTAGAAATGATTAATTACACAAATTGAAATAGATAAATAATACCGCCATAAGTTATGCATTTATCAAATGATTGATAAGGCTACAATATCTAAGATGCAATACCTGTAAAATTGTTGTGCTCTGAGAGTCAAGATAAAGAGGTATAGAAGTACAGGTTATTGCTTCCTTCCAGTCGCTCGCTGAATATCGTCCGATGTCCAAGTAACACTTTGCATTCGCATCGAATTCAAGTAACATGTTAGCGCAAACCAAAATCAATATCCGCGTCAACTGTTACATGCTCATTCTCAAACTTCTGATATATATCGTACAAGAGCTGTATTTGTGTATGTATGTAAAAAGGATAACAGAGAAAAATACTGAGGATCGATCTGAATTAATGCTTACATCTGAAAAGATTCTAATAAAGCAGGAAAAAGGAAGAATGCTAAATTATGTGTATGTGAGGTATATTGTAAACCTTATCCGTTATGAAATCTAACTGGAGCTCGCACGACTACAGCTTATTTGTGAGTAGTAGCGTTGTTGTAAGCGAGTAAGTTTGGTGAGCCAGTTGGGAGATCGGTAAGTCTACCAGCTGAAGCTAAACCGATTAAAGCCTTCTTCAATTTAGCTGGAGTCAATTTATCTTTTGATGGTACTGGAGCAACTTCAATCTCGAATTCAGGTGTAGGTAAAACGGCTTGAGCGAGTTTAGGTAACAAAGAGTAAGCTTTGGCATATACTCCGGTAGCTGAAGCGGAGGTGTCGTATAAGTTGAAAGTTTCGGTACCGTGAATAGATACTAAGTAGGCAAGTAAACCACAAATGTGTGGAGAAGCCATTGAAGTACCTGAAATGGTGTTGGTAGTTTGGTTTCCACCAATCCAAGTTGAGAAAATGTTGAGACCAGGGGCGAAGATATCGACACATTTACCGTGGTTAGAGAAGTAGGCTCGTTCGTCACCAAGGGTTGAAGCACCAACGGTTACGGCTTTCTCAGCCGCAGCGGGAGAGTAGTTACAAGCGTCTTTGTTGTCACTATCAAAAGGTTATGTCAGTTGAAGTCTTGGCAAAAAATGGCACAAACGTCAACTTACTTTCCGGCAGCGACAGCGAAGTGAAGACCGGCATCGACGGCAGCGTTGACAGCGTCATCGAGAGATTTAGCTTTACCACCACCAAGAGACATGTTGGCAACTGAACCCTTGTACTTGGTCTTTCCGGTAGCTTTGAGTTCTTTAGCAGCGGCGTCAGCCTCGGCAGCGGCAGCTTCAGCAGCCCATCTATAATGAGTCAAGCATATCAGTATTGAGCAAAACGGCATGTATGTTTGGCGATTGACTTACAAGACACCGGCAACAACATCAGACATTGAACCAGAACCATTTGAACCGAGAACTTTGACAGCAACTAATTTTGCATTTTTGGCAACACCATATTTTCTTGAACCTACGGTACCGGCACAATGGGTACCGTGACCGTTACCATCTTTATCTACATCATTTTTAGGAATTGTTTTACCCCATTTAGCTCTACCTTCAAATTCAACATGATCAATGTTGATACCTGTATCAATGACATAGGCAGTAACACCATCACCACCGTGTGAATCGTAGTGGTATTCGGTGAATGTAGAAAGTTTCAATTCTTTTCGATGTGAAATTCTAGCTAAACCCCATGGTGCACCTTTTTCAGTTGAAATACTTTCTGAAGCAAGTTCTTCGCCTGGATATGAATCTTCAGCGGATGATGATCCGAACCAGTCATCGACACCTTGAGGTATATCTTGAGTTCTCATAATTTGATCTCTTTCAACATAGGCGACTTCAGGTGAAGATCGGATGGTGTTCAAGGTGTTGGCGGAGAATTTACCGGCTATTTGACAATATATGTTAGCTGAAGCCCATGATGCAGATGACAAGGTGGCTAGCTTACCATAACCGTAGTATCCGTTATCGGAAGTAGGAGGTTGGTAGACATGCTTAATACCACCAGTTTCAACTTCACCATCGGAAGAGAAGGAGTATAGAGGCTATAGTGACAGAAAATAAGATGAGTTACATGTTGCGCTGTGTTTAGCATGGGTGGACGAAGAGAAGGTGAAATATAAAGAGACAAGAATGATTGGGAAGAAGGAGGAGGTGGATGTGAGAGTACGGGCAGATGGAGCAATTGCGACGGATAAGGAAGTCCAAGCTTGGGTAAGACAGCAGGATGATAGTTTGATAGGTTAAGTGAATAACCGTAAAGGTCCTCATTGTCCCAAAAGTAATCAAGTTGAATGATAAAGGAAAGTAAATACTTACGTCTGCACCATGATCTCGTTCAACACCACTAAGATGAAGAGCGATTTGAGTAGCATCTAAACCTTTTTTGAAGACTACGATATAAGCATCATCGATATGTTCACCATTTTCAGCTAATGGAGCTAATTGAACATCTTGATCAGATGAAGAAGGATTGATTGGGGTGGCAAGTGCCAAAGGTAATAATAAGATTGAAGCAGGTTGGAAACGCATCCTGTGCGATAAACTATCTATTTAAGTGCTAGATCTATATAGAAAGAGCGAAAAGGAAGAAGATGTAATTGAGGAAAGAGTTATACAACGTTGATATATGAGTTTGTGAGATGAAAGAGTATGAAGATGAATGAGTCACAAAGATAGAGATGATAAGTATAAAGGAAGAATGTGATGAGTATGATTGATAGATAGTAGATAGATAGCGATGATGTGCTATCTCGTCTGATCAGTTGACTGTATGGTTGTAGTACACTAAAACCGGTCAGCCCGTATAAATGTAATACACTATTCCTATTCTGGGGTTGTGTGTATGGTGAGCACGATGACGATGTGTCGCATATAACCGGAAGTGGCAAATCTTATCTTTTACCCGATGTAGTAATCATAATCTTGATATTACATAACAGCTGACTATCTATACCCGGCCGAATCAACCGATCCCCCTTTTCCCCTTTCTCCTATGAAACAGATAAGACAACGGAACGGAAATGTAGCACCGCTACTGTATACTGCTTGTATGTAAGCCTTTCAAAGTGGTGATTTCAAGTGACCATACGCTCATATGCTCATTCAAATGAGTTGATGGGATCTGCTCTGTACTCATAGTTCCTTCTGCTTTACTAGAAATGCATTGTCCATTAAGTCATTAAGATATGTGATAGATAAAATTGTCCACTGTAGTCCGTTGAATGAGATTCGTTAAGAAAATAAGGTAAGCAAAAATGTTTATGAGTTATATATGTATTTACAACTATTTTTCAGGTATATAAGTGAACAAAAGCTATAATGTTATTCTGGGTTGGTATAATGTATCATATTTGGGTATATACGATGTGTCGGTTTCAACAGTCGTGTATAGAATTAAGCATTAGCGAGTAAGTCTTCTAATTGTCTTTCATTCCATTCTTGAAAATTTAAACCTAAAGATTCAAATTTCAAACTTCTTAATTGCATCTCTCTTTTCAAACTTGAAAATTGATCTAATTCACTTGAAATAGGTAAAGGTGGTAAAGGTATATCTTTAAATGAAATCATCGATTCTCTATGAGTATTTTCTTTATTTTCATCTTTATCTTTATTTCTCGTTGAGTTAGAACCTGATCCTTTTTTAGAATGATGAGGATATGGTGTTGGATGTTGTTGTTGTTTTCTTGAAGAATGTAATCTTTTCAATAAAGCTTCAGGTGAAACGAATCTATTTTTTAAAGTATTAGGTGTATTTGTATTTTGCGTTGTTGAAGTTGAAACTTCTGTGTTACATGGTACATTAGGTAATTGTGGTGGAGTTTCAACTAAGACTATATCACTAGGTAAAGATTGTAAATCAAAATTAAAATCGTTATTCCCATCTTCGATCCCATTTCCATTCGCTGATACATTTTGAATGATTGTTTGTTGCGATATTCTTGATGAAGATGCTTTTGGTGTGGGTTCTTCATCATTTTCTAAAACTTGATTAGGATTAGAAGGGAAAGTCTCAGTATAATCTTCCATCGGAGTAGAGATTGTCTCTTCAGATTCAGTCTCACTACCTCTTCTTTCTAATATCATATGTTGGTCTGGGATCTCGATACTTGAATTAGCTTCTTCTTCCTTCTCTACTTCTTGTATTGGTTCACTAGCGGAAGTAAAAGGTGGACTTTGTAAATTGTATAATGAAGGATTACCTAAAACTACAACAGCTTCTACAGATCTTCTTAATCCTTTCGTAGGAACGATAACGACATTTGAAGTTTTACCTGGTGGTGAAGATAAGAATTCTTGTAAAGATATAGATTGTGTTGGATCTCTTCTTGTTCTAGGTGAAACATGCATTAATTGAGCATGAATTAATTCTTGTTCATCTTCTAAATCACCATCAATATCTGTTGATGCATCTATATCATCAATATCAATCGTTGATATTGATTTCACTGATAAATCAGGTGAATCAGATCGATCTCTCGATCGTGAACCTGATGCTGTCGCTGATGTAGATACTGATGATACTTCGAATGCCGGTAACAAAGATTGAGGTTCCTCCGTGAGTATACTAGGTGAAACTGTTTCATCGAGGTTCGGCTGCTGAGATGTGGGTTCTTCCTCTTGAGTGAATGTCAAGGATTGTATAGCCTTTAAGGAATCGCTTCTTCTAGGTAATCCAGTTGGAGTCAAAATCTCGTTGGTTGTATCTGCTGAATCCACAGTCTTAGATTTTCTTGGACTTATAGGCACAGCGGACTCCAGTACTTTGCCTTTGATATCTTTTTGTTTTTTGTAGACTTCAGGTAAATCAGGTACCATGGGTATCGGAGATCCAGAAGAAGCAGTTGCTGAAACAGGAGTGGAATGTGATTTCTTTTTAAAAGCTTGAGACATGTTTGATAATGAGAATCTCTTACTCAGACCTCTTGGTTGATTAGCTGGCGCAGAAGAAGGAGTCTCCACCTGAGACACTGAAATATCCGTTCGACCTGTTGACAATGCCGGTGTAGCTGGTGATGGACTAATAGACGAAGAAGGTTTGGCTACTTTGACATCTATTTTTAAAGATGGCTTAGATCTTGCTCTTTGTAAGATTTTCTTTCCTTTTGAGGGTTTATCTTCTCTCTTTTCTTTATCCTCCTTAGTAGCAACATTCTCGCTAACAGCGTTCCTTTCCTGTAGTGGTAAATCAGGTAAAGGTGGTGCTGAGGATGACGCCATAACTATGTCCGGTGGAGTGGATGAACTGAAAAAGAACTTTTTAAGCGATTTTTGTTTGCGGATTGGTGGTCTGGAAGGAAGATCTGGAAGTGGCGGTACTTCACTGCTTTTGAGAGACGATGAGGATGAAAAGGCAGCTGATAACGATAAAGCTCTCGATCGACGAACTGCCTTTGGAACAGGTGTTTTAGTAGGTGATGCGGGTATTTTCGCTTTTTCTTTCGGTTGCGGTTGCGGTTGTACAGTTTCAGATTGAGGTGGTGCAGCTGCTTCAGGTAGCGACAGTATTGGGGAAGAGGGGGAACTGATATCAGGTATGGATGGAGCAATTGGTACTTGGTCGATGTCCATATCAATAGGTGGACTGGTCAGGTCGGTTGAACCATCTACGATGATATTCGGTAACGTATGTTCCTTGATCGGTTGAACCACTTTTACTTCTTCGTCCACTCTCATTCGCTTGTTGGCGGCGATTTCTTCTTGACTTTCTAAACTTCTCATCATTCCACTGACGACTATTGCTGGAGGTGATCTAGGTGGACTTCCAATAACAGCACTCATTCTTTTTCTTCTATCTTCATTGACTTCTGCTCTCTTTTTAGGCATAACGATATTGTTACCACCAAAAGCAGTTGATGACCAACCTGTTGAATTTCTAGAGAATTTCGGAGGTGGTAATACAAAACCATCTGCCATACCTGCCCATGTGGGTGACTGGGAGTATATACTTTGCGGTCGTTTAGGTGGTGATTGAGGTGGTGATCCAGGTCTAGTACTCAGTCTAGGGGGTGATGTAGGGGGTGATGATGGCGGAGACAAAAACGGATGTGGTAATATAGGTGGTGGTGTTGATGGTCTTACCATATGGGGCGGTGGATATAACATTATAGGTTCGGTTTGTTCTGTAAACAGAAATCTCATCAGTAGAGGTTGGGAGTTCTTTTGAAGGGAATGCTTACCTTCAGGAGGTGGGACTAATCTGACTCTAGGTAAAGTTCTAACTCTTTCCCATTCCAATTCATCTTCAATACCAAAACCATGTTTTACACTTGTTGAAGGACCGAATATTTCTTCAGATCTATTCATACCCATCATAATAGGTACACCAACTTGATTTTTCTTTACTACTCTATTTTCAATTGATGAAGCAGTTTTTGAATTAGCTTGATTTATCGATATTACAGCTGACGTCGATGCTGCATGTGTTGGTTGAGTATAAGGTGATGTTGAAGGTGTACGACGTAATCTTGATAAAAATCCTTTTTTCGCTTGTGTTTGAGCTTGAGTTTGTGAAGAAGATGAAATCATTGTTTCTATAGGTGAAGAAGAGGAAGAGGATGATGAATTACTTGTTGATGCTTCAGGTTCCATGTTGAATGATTCGTGTCACGTTCAGTGATACGCTGATTTGATTGTATAGCTGAATCCAAAGGACCTAGAGAGGTCAATTTACTCCGAGATCAGATGGTCCTTTGAGGATGTGTTGATCAGGCGATGCTATATCCTTGTACCTATATTGTCTGTTCTTTTGCTTATTTTCCGTAATGCCTAATACCAGGAATGATTGAATGACAAAAGTGCACGGCACTGTTGAAAGAAGGCGGTTTGGATATCAGCTATCACAGAACTTGCTTCTCTTGTAGACAAGTAAAGACACACGAATGAGGGGTCAAAACCAAAAAGAGAAACATACGACAATGTAAGTTTTACTGTCTATCAACCTTCCTAGAAAATCATTTCCCAGCTATTGTCTATGGGAATGACTACTTTTTTTAGCATACAACCAACAATGAATTGACAAACTGAGCTGATCTACCAGCTCAAGCCCTTTTCTATTTTTTCCTTCAAAAAGTTGTAATTACCGATTCCGATTTCCAAATCGTTGATGAAGAAACTGTTTGATCTACTTGTTACCGTATATTCAATTTAAGCTATGTTTCTAAATTCCTTCAATTGTAGTTACTGTATGTCTTTTACGGTTACTTCGAGGAGGGTAAGGTTACTTGATTTTACCAGAAAAAGAGCGCCTCTTTATTATATTGTTGTATACTAATTATTATAATTTTGACTGAACCCAGTAAACCATGAAATTCCTCCAACTTTGTTTTTGTGTTCTTCGAATTTCCCCTTTTTGACCACTAAGATATGTATTTTTAGATGTAGTACGATATTATATATACAACTGAAGGCTTGTAAATGATTATAATATGAAGGAATGACTAAAATGCTACAGATTGTATTCACGTTCGTTTTGTTGTCGTCAAGTGTTTTAATTGCTGAATATAGATGTATAGAATCGCTATTGTCTACTGCCGTTGACATAACTCGAACAGCTAGCTGCTTAGCCAAGATCAGTATTTGATCGAAGAGGAGAAGCTTCCGAATAATGATGACGCACAAACCTCTTACGCCCAGAGATATAACTATCAACTAACACACAGACCTACAGTACATTGTTGTTGTTGACCGATTTATCATCGTCTTTGTCAGACTAATCTAATTTACTCCGCACTCTTGTAGTTCCTCCTCTCCGCACTAAAATAATGTTTGTTCGTACCATCCTTTGGGTCAAAGCTTGGAATTGCAAACACATTCCATCCCATGCTAAAAATGCTTAATTTCTCGATAAAACAATCTTACCAAAAACTAAATTAGCGCGAATGATTTCTTGCTCTTCTGTCGGACTGAATTGGTATTATATTTTCAGGGAATTTTTACGAGTTTTACAAAAGGTAAACAAAGAAAAGAAAAAGAAACAAGTTGAAACGCGCCCAAAGCTCAAAAGGTTTTTTATTTTACCGTTTTGGCGTATTGACAAGGTACAAAGTGTTTGGGCGTATGATCCGAGCGTTTTTTTTTTTGAACAAGGATTAGTAGTTTTTGACTTTTACCATGAAACGACACCAAAGAGACGGAAAGTGATAAATCCGAACTCATAGAAAATACTTTAACCCCGCATTCAATTTTGCATAAATCAGTTTCAACTGATGAGACCATTCCATACAAGGTTTTACAGGTAAAAGAAATATGTACTTGATGCAGCAAGCCACCACTTAAAAAGACAAAAGTATAATATGAAGCTGTAATGGTTCTTTGATCCTCCATACATGTTCTATCCAAAAGCTAGGAGAACCTTGGTTGTAGCACAAAGATTTTGTCATCAATTATGTCTGTTCAGACCATCGAGAGAACAACCTAATTGTATAGAATCGTATATATATACAAGCTATGATGGGTCCTAATATCTGATAATTACGAAATTTTAGCTGTAAAAGATTGCTATCACCGATCTAGAGTTTCTATTATTTCCCTCCATCGTGCCATTTCGTCTTCATGAAAGATATCTTGCCATTTACGTTTCTTTTCTAACCAAGATTCAATTGTCATTATATGAAATGATCTGAACCTCTTTATTAACCTTTCTCTTGTCCATCTGTCACCTGATGAAAGGAAAAAGTCCTTTACGAGCGACAATCTGAATCTCCTGATTAAGTCATTGTGGAGTTTGTTCACCACATGAAAGGGCGCGTTGAGATGTTTTGATTCAATGTAAGGATTGAAGACCAAGGTTATCGGAATATCCTCCATTTTTATCATCAAATCTCTGAGGTAACGATTGTTCAAATACAAAGAACGGAGTTCTGTAGGATGCGTTGGTCTTCTTCTAGGTTCCCAAAGACAAATAACATCTTCAAACTCTTAAACTCAGCAGGCCTATCAGCCCTGCTTGTTTCCCACGGGTAGTGGGAGAAATCAGGGCCCCCGTCTCCATGCGCCAAAATAACCAAGTTTTCAATAGTGTTCCAAGCAGAAAATGGGAGTATATTGGAATTCAAGTTAACATCCCTAACACTTTCTTTCCTAAGAATCACATTTTTGGGTTTAACAGCTGCTAAGCGATGACATGGTGTTGGCTCTTTCTTCGTTTTGAAGTGAAAGTCCTTCCTCTGGGTGGAAGATTTTTTACCATCATAACGTAAATCGACAGTTTTCAAATTGGGTAAATGGAAAGAAGACGTATTGTGAGCTTTACACCATGAATCATAATGATAGTGTAGAACCAATGTCTTGACATTCTTCATCAATTCTGTTGTTGAATTGTATGGCGGCTTATGCATTTGTTCGCCTAAAAATTTTCTGTTGCGATGGTATACCACTCTATTCTTTTCTGTTGTCCATGGATTGAGTTCAAGAGTTGTCCAAAGTATAGGTGCACTGACATGATAAAAAGTTTTACAGGTCTTGATACATGATAGTAGTGTTGATCTATCGTTTGCCAATAAATTGAAGATGATGTGAAGGAGTTCATGAGGTAATGAGATGATTCGACAAGGTGCGCTTGGCTGCACTTCGATGTTGGTGGATACTACGCTTCTGAGCTTCTTCCTCTTTGAGATTGACTACATTATATGCAAGAGATCAATTGGTGGCACCTACATGAATGGTCATGGGTGAATGAATGTGTAACTTACGGACATGATATCGAAATATTCACTTTTAAGTCTTTTGAAGTAAAAGCAGTAAGTAAGAAATCTCGAAGGAAACCAAATTTGAGAATTTATCTTTGATTAGGTTGTGGAGTATAAGTTTGGTTGTTGTTTGATTGGCAAGTGACCACGAACTGTTAAAGCTATGCTCATACGCTTGAATGCTAGGAATGAAAGCAAAACATTTGATGCGCACAAGCCCATTAAACAAACTTCCAATCTGACAGATTACCCTTTTGTGTGCAAGACAGGAGGTATGTGAACAAAGCGCAGGATATAGGGGATTTTTGGAACTACCTCGCGATAATCTCTTTCATCCGAGAAAAATATTCAACAGGAAGTTTACCAAAAGACTATACCATATTGATTCTATGCATATGATATGGTCTTCGTAAGCAATGAGTAACTCCATGTTAAAAGAACCAGTATGTTGGTGAGGCGGGTGAGGAACTTTCAAGGACATTGTGTAAGCAGGACCATACCACTATTATGGTTGACGTACTCAATCGACTATTTGTTTCACGGCAGCTAGTCGCAATCCAGACAATCGTTGCTTTGGTGAAACATCTAACTGATCTCACATACTGAATGAGGGTCGCTTCCTTGCGATCTTCTGAATATCTATCCGTTCCTTTTCAACCACTCCAACGCCCTGTGCTATTGTAAATTTTTGGTCATCCATAACTTTAGATAAGCCCGTGTGGCGTGATTTGTGGTGAAAATCTGTTTGTCACTCAAATAGCAATCTATAGAGCCCCGTTCGGCATTTCAACAGCGGCGAGGAAACCTAATGACCGACAATCAAAGCATAGAGATAAAAGGTTATACCGCTCATACTGGTCCACCTGATTATGGTGTCATACGTGATGGCAAGTTTGATGGTGTACAAAAAGATAGTGAAAGCTGGAAGATTGTTCATGCGAAGATACAGAAAGACCGTAAAGATCCTGATATCGCGAATACAATAGTGAAATTAGCGGATGATATTAGTGAAGGTTACTGAGGTAGATTACCATGATACCGACAGGTAAAACTGTTTGTTATCTTCGATCCGTAGTGGAAAACTGGGACTGACGATTATATAACGATTTGGTCTGTATAGCGACTTTACCTCACTACCTATACCTTATCTTACCAAACCTGCTCTGTGTTATCTCACATCTTTCTTCCATCAAATATAGTTACGTAACGATCTATCTCTGATCGCCCTTAAATCGTCCTCCCTCTAATATATCGATTGCCTGCGCCGATCCAGTCAACTCGCTATCGTGAACCTTCCGGCTCAAAATTGATTTTTGTTTTGATTGCTTGCCCGGACGATTACCAAGCGTTTATAACTATGGTGTGCCGTGGTGGCAAAAGTATACGGAAATCTAATATCAACTCCGAACAGGTACTCCTTTTTCTGTCTTTTATATATTCAAGATGACCAGTTCTCTCTTCCGATGCATAAATCGATCAAGAAGTAACGTAAAACAAGACAGCACGACATGATTGAAATTTCCTTTGTAACTTATATCTGTCTGCGTGGATGGTATGATCGAAATAAAGCTCTTGGATGATACGAGAAAACGGCCTTCGGGCATACTTTTTGTTTAGGTAATTCAATTGAATAAGGCAGAGAGGGATGGAGTTCGATGACCGAACTTCCACCGTGACTTACCATAAACATACAGGTACAGGGTAGATTCTAGATTTTTTTGAATAGGATGGTCTGATTCTTTGATTACCAAAACAAAAATAGCTTGGCCGTATGCTGAACGTCATGCATTATATGATTACACATGCTGTGAATCGATTTTGAGATATCATCCTTGTCTCTCATCATTTTACTTATCTTTCTTATCATACAACAATAATCCTTTCACTATACATATTGAATACTAGCTAGCGATACCATTGTGCAATTATCGATACATACACTTCACATAACACAATACCAGAATCATACATTCAAAGACAGAAGCGATAGTGGCGATAAGAATTACTTCATAGCGGATCAGGTAATTATCCATTACTGAAAGAAAGAAGATAGACTGTGGGAATAGTTGACTGTGATCGATAAGGTTAGTAGTACATATTTTTGGTTGGATCGATAGTTTATATCAAAGACGCACAAACCGTTCTCCCTTGTTTGTTGGGTTGTTACACTTGTACGCACCAAATACCCTTATTTGAATCGTATACAATCAACCCTTTCCTCAATTCAATCATTTAAGCAAATTCCTTTCGAAAGGATTGTGCGAGTGGCTGTGTTTACTCCAACTTTTCTCATTCACACCATTTCCCTTCTTCCTTTTATTTCACAACACATATCTTCATTTGTTACTTTCTCGATCCTCTCCATAATCATCAATTAAACTGACAATCCCTTCATACATATTAGAGGAAATACTCTTCTGATCGTCCTCATTTATCAATACATCACTACTAAACCAGTACAACAATAAAAATGTCAAATAATCTCTTCTCACCTACCCTCAGTGCATCCACCAACAACGACGACATCGATATGACTCTTGCTTTATCACAAGAAAAAGGAATGGATAACTTTGAGTCATTATTCAATTTCGATGAATTCGAATCATCAGGAGAAACTAGCGTAAGTCATTCTTCTTTACCACCTTACAATCCAGATGATTGGAAACTGATCGATTCCTTGATTTTTCCTTCTCCTACCACATCATCACAGTCACACACACATTCACCCACGACTGCTTCACCTAATTATACACCTTCACCACTATCACTCCCAATAGATGGAGAACCAATAACATTCAACCCAGACAACTTCGATTTCCTCGGTACAGACGCATCAATGGATTTTCCATTAGATTTTTCATTTGCTAATGAGCTCAAAGCAAACCCTCTTCCTCAGGAAGACGTCATACAAGTTAAACAAGAATCAGTCGAATTTGGATCTGGTGAAGCATCCAATTCCCAATCACCTGTAACTCAGTCTAGACCCATGCCAGTACCACAACCACTCTTACAACCACAAACTACAGTCGCTCTTGATAACTTCCCTGGTTTACCCGTTGAACAGCAAACTGCTTTACAACAATTAATGGCCAACTTGGTGAATTATCAACAAACATATGGTCTCGATATTCCTGCTCCACGCACGTCAGCTCCATCCCCAGTAGCCCCTGTATCGAACACAATTCAACCTTCGATGATTTTTGGTTCTACTTCATCTTCAACTATTGCTCCTTCTGTACCTGTCTCTGCTCCCTCAACTATTTCATCACCTGTCAAACAATCTACAACCTCCACCACAACACCTATAGAGGCTGATGAACCTCTTCGATCAGTTGAACCTCATGAAATGGCCGCTGCTGGTCCAAGTCGATCTGCAAGACAAGATTCCGTTGTCAGCTCAGGCTTCGAAGACATCGATACCAAGATCGATCGACTTGTACCACTCAATACAATCTTTTCAGCTGGTAAAGGTAAAGGTGGTAAAAAAGGTGGCGGTATGTCATCAGTAGTAAGAAACGATGACGAGGAAATTGATGATGATGAATCTTGGAGACCTTCACCTGAAGAATACAAGAAATTATCATCAAAAGAGAAAAGACAATTGAGAAATAAACTCAGTGCAAGAGCTTTCCGAACTCGAAGAAAGGATTACATCGGTACTCTTGAATCACATATCACTGATCGAGATGTAGTCATAGACGAAATGAGAGCCGAATTAGTAAACTCCCGAACGGAAAACCAAGATTTAAGGTATGTAATCAAATTACTTTGGAATCTTCATTGAACTGCTGTTGACAATTCTTTTCCCCCTTTCTTTCTTCTCACAGACGTGAATTAGCTGCATTGAAAGCTAGTACAATGTCTATCCTTCATCCTGAATCTGCCAACAAATCAAGCGTTTCTCCAGCTATGGTCAACGCGTTGGCATTCTCACCTTCTCTTCCATCACCACCTCTCAACGCCACCGCTGGTCCAGGACCAAATACTATCCGAAGAAGTGCTACTCCACTCAACACCTTTAACCCCCGAAAAGATTTACCTGCATCAGTCAAGGGATCTTGGGGTGGAAACGACAACATGTTCGGAGGTGGACCAACTATTTGTCATACCATGTTCACACCTGATTTTGTCCTCCCTTCCTCATCTACTTCTTCTACACCGGCCCCATTACGATCATTCGCTGATTTACCAAGAATGAATCTCAATCCACATCTCAATGAAGATGTTCCAGTTTCACGTGGACCTGTTCTTGCTGGATTAGGTAATGGTCAAGATACATCTAAAACATTCTCATCATGGTCTGAAGATACACCATTCTCATTACGATCAATGGATTCATACAGAATGCAAATGTGGTCAAGACTTGCTAGAGAAGCTGCAGCTGATAAAGCCAATTTATCAGGTGATATGAGACCTAAATTCTTTGTTGAAGTCAAAGACGAACCTGTATCTCCTTCTTTGGCTGCCGCGGTAGCAGCAGCAGCTTCAACGCATATCTCAACAAAATTAGCAAATTCATTCTTCTCAGCTTTCCAAGGTACTGGATCAAATAATCTAGATTCAGATAAATTAGCCGCTGTCGTAACTGGTAAAGCTAAATTGAAAGTCGTTTCAAACGATTTAGATGATAGTAATGAAGATTCATTGTCAATGTTATTAGGCGGATTAAAATTACAATCTGGACCTGGAACAACAAAGATAACATCACCTGGTGTAGGTGCTAGAGAAAATCCTCTAGGTACTCTCTGTGGTTTCCTAAGACATAGTTGTGCTATGCCAACTAGAGCTTAAATTTATAAAATCCTATCATACTTTATACATCCCACTATTCACCCTCATCTCTCATATATTCTCATCTCTCATATATTATCTGTTTATAATTCACTCACATCGTCAATCGCCATACCACACATTACAGTACAACACAATACATTGCTCTTTTCTCATGTTGATAGATTAAATAACATCCATCTGTAACATTACTTTCCATATCAAAACCACTCTTTTCTCTACTTCTTCCTTCATTCATAACTATAAAAATATTATCTTTATAGCTTTTTCTTTCGGTTTTTTGTTTCTTTCTTTATTCTTCCGTATTATTATTATCTCAAAATTGAGTTGTGTTTTTGGAATGTTTTGCAGGGGAAAATAGAGTTAGTTAGTCTTTTTGGGTAAGAAGCAAATAAATAAATAATGTTTATATATATAAATGAAATGATTATGGAATATGTATATGCTATTCATGAACAATGTTTTCATCGCCTTTGTCCATTTGATTTTATGCCACTGATTCCTTACCAGACTGTACTGACAACAATTTGATACTGTATCTTGGTGACCATCAATCAGAAATATAAAGTTACTGTGGCGATCAATCATGTGTGGATGTATCTCACCAAAGCAACCATCAAAATCAATCAATCAATCAATTTTCAGACAGTCAATCAAACACAATCATCAGTCGAAAAGCAGCATATGTTTTTGGCATATAGATTTACACAGTAATTTATAAGGGTACAGTCAAAGATTGGCAGAATTCAATCATTTACTTTTACAATATCTCGTTATCTCTTTTTTCTTTTTTCTTTTAGCTTTTAGCTTTCTCATTTGTTTGGCTATATTATACTAAAAGCTTGTCTCGTCTCCAAAACCCTCGTTTGTCCCATCTCAACAATCAATAAATTCTTTACATCAACCATATCAAACACTTTCTAATCTAGCAAACCTCAAATCAGTCACTAAATCACATTATAATATGAAGGCCAAAAAATCAAGATCCGTTTCTTCTACTACTGCTACTACTTCTAAGAATCCTAAAGAAAAGATTAAATCGAATGTTACACTTTCCGACGAAATGATCAAAAGATCACTTTCATTTATATCAAGTTATGATCGAACAACACTTTTAGCTTGTTGTAAAGTATCAACGAAATTTAATGAAATCGCCACTCCATTATTATGGAAGTGTTTTAAATTCGATCCTTCATCCTTCAAACAGTCAAACGATAACACAATTTCAAATATCAACACTTCAGTATGGCAAGAAAAACATCTCGAAATGATACAGATTTTTCAACTCAAAACTCATTCAGCCAAATGGTGTTCGGAGCTTATCAAAGATACAACAAGCCTTAGCTTACCTAATTTACAGACTCTTCGGATTCATATTCAAAAAAAATCCGGTTCTTTTAGGGAATTCCATAAAAAGGGAGTCGAAAACCCATGTCCACTCATCATGAACCTGAAACCTAAAACAGTCATTTACTCTGAAGATCCTTCTGCTTCAATTTACCTCAATCCAGATAAGATCTGTTCGAAAATTTGGTCACACATCGAAACTCTCATCTTAATCATTTCTCCAGTTCTGAACTACCAAGACCAACATTACATTCGAAAAGGTTTTTCATTATCAAAATCGTATCCAAAGCTCAAGAGATTATTCATAATGTATGATCCTACCGTAAAAACACCACAGGGATCAACAGGTATGAATGGACAAGATTTCCCATATCTTTGGGATTTAATTATGAAAAATCCCAAATGTCAATTGATTTTAGTCAATAGTGGTTGTACTAATTTACAATGGCCTGAAAAATATAGATCATCCATTATAGATACACAAGATAGTTATCAAGAATCTTTTATTAAAGGTTTATGGAATGAAATTGAAGAACGTGATATGTACAAAAATTATAATGACGGTGATTCCAATGACAAATCCGATTCATCTGAGGAGGAGGAAGGAGGATATAATTCAAACTATGATTTTATGACTTTAGAAGAATTTATTGAAAAAGAATATTGGTTTGATTGGTTTGATTTTGAAGACATGGTTAAATGGAAAAAAGCTAATGAAAAAATTGATAAGAAGATCTCAAAACGGAAGAAGAGAAATTAATGAATAGTGATCTCTGATCTCGTCAGCTCATAAGACGAATAGTGCATGTAGATATCCTTTCATACAGTCAGATCTCATAGCAGTTCGTCACAAGGTAAATATTCTGCTTCATATTGATTGATCATGCTATGTATCATCTGTATATACGACTGATCAGATCTCCAGTTGTACTTGTACGAGTAAATAACATCGCCACGTTGCACGTTGTATGTACTTCAGTCAGTCAGGCTGATTGAGTGAGATTGTTTGACGTATATTCGAATGACCGTCGATCCAGTCAACTGAACTGATCAACTGAACGATTGAGTGTAGGTAATCCACGTCCAGCATCTTTTATATTATAGATACGGTTGTAATCACTCTTCAAAGTAATGCAACCTGATTGATACAGATGTACTGTGTAAGTATGTTATATCAAGAATGTTTTTGCCAAACCTCGACTATAGATACTTTGATTTACATCTATCTAGAAAACTTCCATTAGTCACTAAAGCCACATATTGTACTTATTAGAGATAGTATCACTATCTACTAATCAACAACAAAGAATCACACCATGAAGCGTAAAGACAAAAATCAGACCATGACAACTCCCTCAACTACTGTACAACCCTCATTTCCCAATGAGATTCTCGTCATGATCCTCCATCACATACCGTTAGATCATGAAACTCTTTTAGCATGAAGTAAAGTATCAACATTGTTTCGAGAGATGGTATTACCACTTTTGCCTAAAAGATTATATCTAACACCCTGGTCATATAGTAGATACAGAAATATGAGAAGGATAAATCCAAAAAGAGTAGATCAGGGTAAATTAAATGATCAATCTAGATTGTTCACTTTAGATAAACGAAACAACATTGGATATTTCAGCTTGGAAGAACATTCTTCTGAATGGTGTCATAACAATGAAACAATTGGAATAACCATACCAAACTGCAAAACATTGAGATTAAGATTAAATGACGATAATGGTTGTTTACATTACGAATATTACAGTCAATCATACCTTAGTAGATTTCAGTATATACTTGATGATGGTAATTCATGTAAATTTTTGACAAATCTGCACCCGAAAACTTTGATCCTTGATAATTATCTATTGGGTAAAACAGAAATAATGTTCTCAAAGAGTTTACCTAAATCATTTTGGCTTAAAATTGAAACTTTAGTACTCATTTTACCTTCTTTTCAAGATGGTCTATTTGACTCTTTTCAATCTACATCAGCGATCAATAGTAAAAAAAATGATTTACCTAAATTATTAAAAATTTATTGGATTTTCATGCCTACACCTAAAGTCAAAAATGAAATACCCAAAAATGCTGCTAAATCAATTGCGTATTATCATAGAGGTTATCCAAGAATTCAACCTGCACCACCTCATCAACATGAACTCATAATCTCTTCAGTTATCTGGCCTAATGTACCGATCACTTATATCAATTCAGGCTCAAGTTTTCTATCCAACTCTAAGGAAGAAAGAGAAGTATTTGAGAGTGAATATCAGCAAGCTACGAATTTTCGGAATGAAAAACCAACAACTTTAAACCATTTAAGTAAATCATATCAAGCAAAATTTAAGGAATTCTTGGAAGAAAAATTGATCAGTGCAATGAGAGATCAACAATGGACAGAGGAGAAACAAGAAGCCAGACTTGACACGATTCAATTTAAGACATTAGAAGAATGGATGAAAGAGGATGATTTGAAAGAAGGTTTGGATAGCGAAGAGTGGGAGGTTTGGGCTGATTACATGAGCAAAAAGAATGGTCGAGTCGGATATTGAAATAGCTTGTAAACGTAATTGAAGTGGTAAATCGTAGATGATCAACTTTAAGGAACCACCACTCCCGAAGTCTGTCTATCATGACCGATGCATGTTTTATGTTAGAAAAGAAAAAAAACAGGTATATAGGATCATCTATATTGATATTGCTGAATGTGTTCTTCGTTCTCTTCATCACAATGCCGTTATCTACAAGCTGTCTATTGTAAGCGTCTATCTTCCGGTCGAGGTGTTTAAGCGTAATGATCGATGAGTGAATCACGCATTTCGTTGATGACAGCAGCTGAAGTTTGACCTTGTAAACCTATTCAGTATGGAATGACAGTGCAGTCAGTAAGTTGCTCACAAGGTATATGACTAATGAGGAGCGACATAGCGGAAGTCAAAGATAGGTGAACGACAACTTACGGAAAGTAGCTTCAATAACACTAATTTCAGTTGCGGTGGTATCGAGACCAGTGAAAGCGCACCAATCGTTAACTACTAAACCTGCACCAATAACTTCTGAACCTCTGTTGACTGTTCCTGCTACTAATGGTACTTGAAGTAAAGATGATAATTCATCTAATTCTGATCTTGATGTTTTTGGGTGAACTAGACCTCCCTAAGAAAAGAAAAGATTACAATAATTGGAATTAGCCACTTAATTTGCATGAAGTATACATCATTGTGTAGATCATTATTGATGAGATAACAGATAATGAGGATAGATTGACCAACTTACTTGATTTGATAAAGCACAATAACTTCCAACTAAAACATTTGAAGCAACAGTTTGTCTAAAAACTTCAACTTTCAAAGTATCCGCAATGATTTCTTCAGTTTCTCTATCTATATCAGGATGAACCAAAGCAACATAATCATTACATGCAATTACATTTCCTAAAGCAGATAATCTTTCTTCAATCCTTTGTATAGCAACAGAAGGTGGTAAAGAATTTCTTAAATGTTGTAATTCTTGATCTGTTGTTGTTGATGGAACTAATAATCCATGTCTATTTCCTGCAGTTAATCTACCAACAATTCTTGTACCACCTATTGTTGTATGTACAATTGGTATAACATCTGCTAATTCTGATTCAAAAACTGAATAAAAATTCGTTGATGATGCTAATGCTGTTAAACAGTATCTATAACAATTTCACAACAAAAAATATCAGTATGTTTACCTTTTATGGAAAAAAAAAAAACCCTTCTTATGATGAATAATAGATAACTCACGAGTTGGTAAGTTTGGAGAATACTCCAATATCTGTTGAGTTTTCAAATTGAGTTCCTAAGGATTGTGCACGTCAGTCGCTACACTTTGACTCCAATGAAAGAACAGTTCAAACAACCTACGAACGGCCATGATGTATGTGACTAAGCTACTACTTGGTGTGATGTAATTGAAGTGTTTGACTTGTTGAGAATTAATGGATCAAAATTGTATCTGATCTATTCTCTAAGTGTCAGAACGATTTCTCTATTTGTTGTTACGAGACAGACTTCAAGCTATCTTATGAAAGGCTATATATACTTTTGGATAATTATATCGATTGAGAATGGTCAAGAGGACTTTTTTCGATGATGTTACTACACCACTACTATGAAAGTTACAACAAATTCTTCTCGGATCCGGCGATCTACACTCAAGTTAAATGGGCGATCGAAATAAATTATACATTGTACGCGCATCGTACCTTTCGAACGAGTGAATGTTGTTGATTCATGAATTTCATGCATTTCGTGTGTGATTTACTGAAATTACCTTTCTTCTCGCTTTCGGATCCGCAAATCTTATTATTGCCCTCATCGCCTTATTCCATTCAAGTCAAAAACAGTGGATATCTATCCAAGATCATTGTAGCAAGGCAGAAAAATCAGTTTGGCAAAAATGAAATTGCAGCAATATATCAATTCGTTTACGGATCCATTACAGTACGAAGATTCAAAAGCATTAATTAGATTGTTATCGTTGCACAACAAAACTGCAAGGGGTTTATCCGATACTGTAGGGGGAATAGATGTATGTGAAGGTGCTCAATTTGAGTCTTATTTCACATATCAAATTGCTGCTCTTTCAAAGCTGTACCCAAGCTGATAGATATTGTTAATTCAGGAAAGACGTCTAAATAATCCTGGTCATTCCTTAATTGAACCTTGGGATGGTATAGCGATAAGGCATTGTGCATGTGTTTATGCGTTATACAGAAAGAAGGACTATCAAGAAGCGTGAGCTAACTCATTTTCTACTCCTTATCTTTAGAAGTAGCTCTGACAAATTCATGCATTTAACAGGTACACACATCAAAATGCATTATTGAGTTTGTTTTACAGATGGTTTCAAGATCAATCAGCATGGGTTTTACCTGTGCTGTACATATTACTGCAGGATCTGAGGGACTTGGCAGAACAGGTAAGCTAATAGTACCGACACACTCTCATCTTTTAGCTAATCGCATTGTAAATTTGTCGAAAAAATAGGCAGATCAGATATCGTATTCCAGTACAGGTAAAATGCTCGCTTTAGAAGAATGTACGAGGACAGTCAGTAAAGCTTTCTCGATGTGTGCTACGGACAGGTAAATGATTTTCCTTTTGTTACTCTTTTACTCTAGCATTTTATCTTTCTTCTACATGATTGGGGTATAGGCTGACATAGTGAATGCTATTTAGGACGTTCAAGGGATCTGAATCAAGGCGTAATGGTGTCTATCATGTTGCATGTTTGAGTTTGAAATGTTATTTCAAAGTCAGTTGTGTGATTTATCAGCTACATCATATTCCCGGACTCGCCAGTCTTTTCGGATTTAGCTGATCTCATCATCTATTGTATAGGTCGGAAAACCAAATTTGTGTAAAAATATAATAAGAGCCGTCACTTCTGATGCTAAAACACCACCAATAAACGAAGCACCCTTAAACGATCAGGTAAATGGAGATTTCTACAACGACTTGTCTCGGTTAATCATTTGCTATCTCTGAATACGAGAATGTTGGCTTACTCTTTGCCTCTTGTAGGTGACATGGCATTTCTATATAGGCATGTTGGCATTCTTGAATGGGGAAGACAAGAAGGTGAGTTGAGGAAAACTTCTCCTTCTCTGCACATGGAGGCTGTATTTACCAACTCATATTATTTGCTTGTGTAGGCTGGAGAAGAGCTAGAGTGGGCTTTGCTCAACTGTCCTGCTGATGCTAAGCGTAATCAAGAGTGAGTAGATTTTCGTCATTATCGTTTTCAGCACTGTGTAATATTCTCGAAATTTATCGAGTATAAAGTTGACTAATATCGTTATAATTAGATTAATCCTCACTTATTTGATACCACTACACTTATTACACGGTTCAATACCTTCACGTCGTTTATTATCTTTACATCCAAGATTAGAAGAATTATTTACACCTTTTATCAATTCCATAAAATCTGGTGATGTAAGAGAATATGACGAGAGGCTAGATTGGGCACAACAGAGATTAGTAGGAATGAGTACTTATTTAGTCATGGAAAGAGCTAGAGAAGGTGGTTTGAGGATGTTATTCAAGAAGGCGTAAGTGACGAAGAACACCAATGCCAATTGGGAATTCGTGATTGATCTACTCTGATTATCAATTATCATAGTTGGATCGCAAGTGATAAATCTACTCGTATACCCATAACGACGTTCCAAATTGCATTAAAATTACATGGTGTAGATGTCGATTCTGATGAAGTCGAATGTATGGTGGCCAATATGATATATAGAGTGAGTAAGATAGGTCATTCTGACCATAGTCGTAACGTTGAACCCTCATCTTTTGATTTATGTTCACCTAGGGCTACATGAAAGGTTATATATCACACGAAAAGCAAATGGTAGTTTTAGCAAAAACAAATCCGTTCCCAAATCTATCTAGTATAGTGAGGTAGTTGGAATCTTTATTATCAAAATATAATGGGCTGGGATGTGGAGCTATTGTCTTTACGTGACGTGACCAAACGTTAAAGACCAATAGCGCAATGATGTATAAATGAACCAACAATTTCATGCATTGCACAATGTTGTATCATTCTTTGAAATTTATCTACAATTCTCCATTGTCATAGCATTAAAATTCAATCTTAGCTTTTTGAAGCATGAATGAGTTAATCAGTAGATAAGAAAAACACATACTTCTTAACGAAGCTGAATGAATATGCATGAACAATTGAATCAGGTTTCATATATACATGAAAAAATACAATAAACAATCAAAATCTTGATCATTAAAAAAAATAAATAAATTGTAAATTACGTTAAATCGTCAATGTGTGAAGAAAAGGGTTTTGTGGAACTTCGATTATTTCATGATTCATGTGTTGTATACCTATCTATTTTTCCTCCGTTTTATCTTTAACATCCAAAGCTGATGAAGATGAAGATAAATCATCTTTCTTCTTTTCTTTTTCTAAATTATCATCATTTATAAAAGAATTGGTTGAATTTGATATTTCAGCAGGTACTAATTTACCTTTACCTTTTATTGGACTTGGTATAGGTGAATTATTAGATAACAAATTTGATGTTGATGTTGATATATTCATTGGTGATGATGTTGAAGATTGTAAAGAAGATGAAGATGAAGATGAAGTGGCCTTCTTGGACTTTTTCTTGGATTTTGATGATTTGGTTTGTGAATCTGTAGTGATTTCTTCCTTCTTCTCTTCAGGTCTATCTTCAGTTTCAGTTTTAACTCCTGATTTCTGTTCATCTTTCGTATTTTGATCTTGCTCTTTTGCTTCTGCTGAATCCCCTTTCAGAGAAACGGGATCTTCTTCTTTTGTACTAATTACAATATCGTTGTCAGATTTACCTTGTTCTTGATCATTTTCATTAGATGATTTTGTCGTCGTTGGTTTTGAGGTTGATATCAATGAAGGTGGTGATAAAGGTGCAACACTAGTTTCAGGTTTTAATTCACCTTTTTCTTCTAATAATTCAATTTCATCTTTTGGTGTTACTTCAACTTCTTCTTCTTCTTCTTCGTTAACTTCCTTTTGTTCGATATCTTCACTTCCCTCTAAATCATTGGTAGCTGATCCCGTATTCTCATCAATTGGATCTGATATCGGGATATTCTCCAAATTCTCTTCTTTCAATTCTTCGGGTAATTCAGCTTCTATCTCACTTGGAATATGTATAGCACTTTCGATACTTTCTGATCTATCCCGATTTTTGACCGGCAACGAGGAATCTTTTTCTTCCGTTACGGATCCTGAGGTAGTATTGGATTTGTTAAAAGACGAAGTTGTAGGTAAATCAGGTATAGGATTGTTGTTATCTTCACTACTACCACCCCAATGCATTGTAGCTCTAGGTTGTTTACCTCTACTTAAAGTATGTTTCTTTCTGTTTTTATCAATGTTGGCAGGTGATTTAGGTAATAACGTAGATATCATTGAATCTTTACTTGCGTCATTATCATTTTCTCGTATCGTACCAAAACCATTTTCAGGTGATATTGAATCAGGTCTTAAAGTATCACTTCTTTGTGGTCCAGGTGGAGGTATGATTTTCTCTTTTAACGGTGAAGAAGAAGATGAAACAGAATTTTTTGTGGTTGTAGGGGAAGTTGTTATTGTTGTTGTTGTTGAAGGTGGTAAAGATCTATCTAAAGATTGTGTTCTTTTTTCTTTTATAGGTGAAACTGTGTTTGATTGGGCTGCATTTGAATTGTCGTCTTTTCTACCTCTTGTTTCGTCTACTTCCTCTTCATCGTCATCATTATCTTCTTGCTCTTCTTCATCACTTGAATCTTGTTTTTCTTCTTCTTCTTCTTCAGATTGATGATGTGAGGAATTTACAATAACATCTCGAGGAATAGGTAATAAAGATTGACCAACTAATTCATATTTTTCACATAATCCCAAAAATCTTGAATATAATGAAGTTTCATTTTCACTTAATTGGAATATCTCACGATGATGAAAATATGCATGTGAGAAAATCCTTGATAATCTTCTGAACAAGGATGGGAAATGTGAGACTGATGAAGGTGGTATTTGCATTCTATGATATAGAGGAAACAATGTTAGCAACCAGTATGTAGCACGACCGATTGAATAAGTCTCGAGCATTGGTTCTGTTAAAACCCTCAATCGTTTTTAGAAGATCCCGAAATGAATGGGATAGTGAACAACACTCACCGAGACGGGAAATTCAATGATGAATTTAGCAATGCAGTAGTGGAATCCAGCCTGCAATGAGATTATTAGATATTAGCATTTCTATTATTTTCATAATTTTCATCATGAGATCTCCTCCCAATTGCAGCTATTTGTGGGAATAATGGAAGTGAAACCGACTCCTTATATTTCTCTTGCATATCCCCCTTACCTGAAGAAAATCACTCACGTATGTAGTATATAATCTATAGCTGAACAACTCTCGGCACCTCCTCCATGTGCAGAACATAGATATAGCCATTCATGAGCTTTCATTTCTGGACATGTTTCTCGATTACATATAGGTAATAATGCTGTAACTAGCGGTGTTAAGTCAATTGGTATTCGTCTATTGAAAAACAGGAATGACTGTAAGCTTGTTTCTTCCTTGAGCTACCAGGCAAAGCTGAGCTCACCTTAGGTGCTCATATATCCACTGTTGAATTTACGATGGATTATCAGCATTGTATTATCTCGCTTGCTTTAAACTAGGCATCTCTTATTTTACTTCTCAACTATTAATGAGATACTCACTACACTCCTATCAGGAGCTTTCCCACCTAAGCTCTTATCACCTATTGGGATTTCAACTAAACTTTGAACATCATGCGGATCATGTCTGACTTTTAATGATAAGAATTCTGCTAATTGGAAAGGACCATTTAATGAAGATAAATCCGGAACTGGTGGATTAGGTGGTAAGGGCGGTAAATCCTGCTTTGATTTAATATTAGTTCTGCAACAGTCCAGAAAGTTATATGATATGTAGTATAATACTCTCAGACTCTATCTGGAAGAGTGATTCATGCTAGTTTAACCAAACTCACAGAAAGCTTTGTTCCCCTTTTCAACCTATATATACTATTTTTACCTTTTGTCGATGATTCTGATTGAGGTGGAATGATCATGCTGAACGTTTATCCTCTATGCTATAGCTGAATAGAGCTATATACCTGCTTCCACTGTTCTTCAAGAGGATTTGTCGATTCTAATGCAAGTCGTGTGCACTGCTATATGTATCTTTTTACTTAAGGTTATATAATTCATCAACAAAGCATCAATTTCCATTCATATTCACTCTTACTCTACGCTCGATGATCAATTATTCACGTAAACGCGTCAACATATCGTGGTTTACACGTGGTCCGCGTAGGTCTAGTGTATATTACAGGGATAAATGGTATAAAAGCATCAAAGGAAAATTGGACCCGGAAAACATATATAAGCAGCTAGCTAAAGACAGGTTAAAGCGTCTTCTAATTTCAGATACATTGCCACCCTTCCTATTAAGAAAGGTGTATTTCTACATTATACATCTTCCTTGACTTTCATGAATATATAACGATAAACGCTTGCGAGCAGTACAATTTCACTTTTCATTTGGCTCGCAAGCAAGATCTTAAAGCCCGAAAAACGACTCTATAGAAGTTATATCTTGACCTTGCATCGAATTCTCGTTAAGAAGAAACAAAGAGACCAGTCATTATGTCAGGTGGTCAAAGTTATTACGAGTTCTATAGAGGGTCAAGGTAAGTCTGCTGCAAATCCGAATGTAAGCTTGGTGTCAGCAGACTGATGAAATGCGCTTTATGCGTGCAGTATCGGTACAGCTCTTACCGACGCTTTAGATGAATTGATTACTCAAGGAGATATTCCACCTCAATTAGCTATGAGGGTGTTACAACAAGTAAGTCATGTTCTCTCATTGTCCTCACGTTCTCTCTTTTCTTCCTCTTTGTCATGAAAAGGAATGCTGACATTAGCCATTTCCTAGTTTGATAAATCACTGACGGAATGTTTACAAAAAGGCGTTAAGAACAAGACTACCATCAAAGTGAGATATCCACATTTGTCAGCTTCTGTGAGACTTATTATCTTTCCATAAGCTGACGACCCCTTCCCTCATCAATTCTGTAGGGTCACCTAGCAACCTATAGATTATGTGATGATGTATGGACTTTTGTTATCAAAGATCCTCAATTTAAGATGGAAGGTTCCGGTACTCAGTGAGTGCAATCCTTATCATTCATAAAGTCAATACCGAATCCACATATTCATTTCCTATCAGTTTCAATACTGAACAGTATACGTAAATGTCATTGACTCTTACTAACGGTGCTATTTTGTTTGGTTTTAGAGCTGAAACCGTAACTGCACCAAAGGTAAAAATCGTAGCATGTAAAAGTGGTGATGCTCCAGAAGGCAAGAAAAGTGGTGCTAAAAGTGCTGATTTCGCTTAAGGCCCCGGCTGCTCTGACATATGGAGGACGACTGGGATAAAAAAAGACATATAGATAGAAAAGAATCATCCAGACTGAATCCATATCAGGTTTGGGAGGGATATAGCAAAACCATGATCGTTAAAAAACCTAACAAATTGAAACATCTAAAACGAAATGTGGATAACGAAAAAACATCTCAAACCTTATAGCATGTGTTTCAAAACCTTTCTTGTAGTGATATATACAAAGTCAGAATTATTAGTGTATGTAACATAAAATTGTCACTTTCCTACATCAATTCTTTGATCGCATCTACCTGCTGAGCTTCACTATCTGCTGCGGATGCCTGCATCGACCGAATTGTGATACTGATGCCATCAGTCATCCTTTGAGGACTGGCATCATTTATGCATGTTACAGAATCATTACAGCAGACTTGACTTCTTGGCAACGATACACGCCACATACCTCCACTCCATAGTGACGTAACAAATATGACAGATAAAAGGTACTCAACTAAACCGTCATAGTTTGATCCATCATTTTCGATTGTTCGTAGATGAACACCCTCGAACGAGAGAAACCCTTTCATGCATTCTTCCCATCAGTATATATATATATAGAGATCGTAAAGAAAACATTAACATCTTCCTCTCAACTCAAGAAAGATAATAACAACTACAAACTAATTTCAACATAACACGAAAACAACATATATCAGGCAGAATGGATTTCTTAAAGAAAATGGCTACTGAAAAGCTCAACGAAAGTGAGTTGATTTCCTACCCTTCTTTCTTTATCGCCGATAATCTCATTTGAGAATCATATGATTTTGACTGCCTCTAAACACAAGAAGCTAATCATCTCGACGATTGTATAGTGGGCAATGATAACAACAACAATGGCCAACAACAACAAGGTCAAGGTCAATATCAACAAGGTGGATATGGTGGTCAACAACAAGGTGAATATAACAACCAACAAAGTAGTTACGGCGGTGGTGCACCAGGTGGTTATGATAATGAACAAAGTAATTACGGTGATCAACAAAGTTGTGGTAATACCGGTGGTGAACAATACAACAGACCTCACGGTCAAGGTGGTGCTTCTTCAGGTTTCGGTGGATTCGGAGGCGCGCCCACCAGTAAGTCATATATAACACTAAAAACATTTAGTATACTTTGTATATTTCCATCAGAATCATTCGAATCGCTAATAAACTTATATCTCCACTATTAGTCAATGAAAACACTGCTCTTAACGCTGCCAATGAACACGCTTCAAACGGTAATGAAAACTCTTCATTATTCTCAACAGCCATGGGATTTTTGGGTAACATGAACAAAGACGATGATGATGTAGATGAAGAAAAAGTTCAAAGACAACATCAAGAAGCTTACAACCAAGGTAATGCAGGTTCAATGAGTGCTAACGGTATTGGAGCGTAAGCGTTTTTTTCTTCTTCTTAATATTAACCCAATGTGGGCAAAGCTGATTGGGTTTCCACTATAGTGCTGCCGCTATGCAAGCTCTTAAGATGTTCACTTCAGGTCAAAGTAACGCTTCAGGAAGTGGCGGTGGTGACATGCAATCCAAGGTGAGTTCGTTTACGGAATGCTGTTGAGTCTTCCAATATTATACTTCGGTTTTAGTCAGATAGCTAACGTGGCCGTGTGATCAATTCTGGTAGATCATCGGTATGGCCATGTCTGAAGCTGCTAAAGTATGTTGATCCTTCTCTGTAATCTCTTCTTCACTAATGACTTTACTACCCGATAGCTCTTCGACCAATCTGGTGGTGCTACTCAAGGTAACAAACAAGATGCCGTAACTTCTGCAGGTCAAACAATCATGAAACTCTTGATCAAATCTCAAGTATCAGGTGTAAGTCCTGCTTCTACGATAGCATTTATCTGTACGTTTAATTGATAAGACATATAACTTTACCTAGATGACTGGTGGAGGTAATTCTGGTGGCCTTTCAAGTTTATTGGGCATGGTGAGTTGGGTACTTTTTCGTATGATTTACCGGAATAACACTTATCCCCTAATCATGTTACTAGGCTTCCAAATTCATGTAAACATTGAAGATACGAGATGCGGATAAGTCATGGGAAACACGTAAAGAAGATACAAGAAGAAGAAGAAGAATAAATTAAGTATACAAGTACACGACTTATATCATGATCAATATATGAATATCATGCTTGAATTGCCATCAATAGTCTACCCTTCTATCCCGCTTCGCTAATCTTCTTCTACCATCTTTAGTGATGTTGGTGGTTACTGCTAAGATCTGCTCACTTATCACTTAAGTAGTTGCATGTTTGGGAGTAGTATCGCGCCTTTACTAATTGATCGTGGTCACCGGCTGCGATAGCGTATAGACAAGGTCTTTGAAATGTCCAAATAAAATTGAGAACATGGTTCTATTGGGGGTGGCAGCTGACGTCAGCTGACGACAATATAACCTCAGTAGTATCGATCTTGGTTGACTGTATTAGGATGTAAAATAAGGTTTCAAGAGGATCAAAGGGTTATTTTGATGGTAGTCATGTATCAAACAAATCGAATAGACTATATATCACCAATACACTTCAACTCACTAACAAATAACACTTTTCATCATATTCCTCTTTTCTCTTTTCGATTTACAATATACATCAATCCAAAATGCCCGTAAGTATGGATAACTATCCTATCATGATTGCAAGCTATGTTCTTGCATTCTCATGATATCTTTATACTGATATCACTGATATCCGACGGTAGCCAAGAAAAGCCTCATCCTCTCAATCCAACTCTCTTCCACTTCCTGTCGATATCCTTTCTCTCGTCTTTTCAATTCTTCAAGCGACTGATAGACATTCATTAACGACATGTTGTCGAGTGTCGCATTCATTTTTCGACATCGCTGGGCCAATCTTATATCGACATATATCCGTTTCACCAAACAATTTACTTGATTCTAGAAAAGGTTTCTCACCCGATAAATTCACTTCAAATGGTAAAGAGAAATCTAATACTAGAAAAAAGAAATTACTTAAAACTGCTGAAGTTGTAATTATGGATGATCATCATGCTTCATGGTGTGGTAATAAATCATTCAAGTATCCAAAACTTGATACTTTAGTTTTATTTTTATGTGTTAATGGTTTAGGTCCAGTTTTACATTCAAATGATATTTTAGAAAAACAATGTTCTTTAGTAAAATGTTTAAATCCTAGAAAATTAGTTTTACAAAATTGTACTTTGAATAATATCCAAGGTGAAATGTTAGGTATTCCATATAAGATTTTTCAAACTGTTGAACAAATTACTTATATTACAGGTTTATCACAAGTTAAACCTAATTCTTCATGGGGTGGATTACCTAAAGAAAATAAATTAAAAAAGATAGTCTGGATTTTTGATCCTTCACTTCCAACAATGAGATGGAAACCAGGAGAAATCGGTATATTTGGTAGAGAAAATCGTGATTCTACTTTGGATTTCATGGCTCTTATGCCTCTTTCGGGATTTTTAAGAAATTTAAATGATTTAAATCCAATCCCACCTGTATATATAGTTAATTCAGGTTGGTTAGATCATAAATATGTGGGTTTAGAGCAATAGAATAAACAACAAGTTCAAGAAAAATTCAGAAAGCAATTGAAAGAAGGAATAATCCAACAAGGATATAGGAGAGGAATGCATCTCAACCAAAATACTAAACAATGGGAACAAGATACTGATCCCGAAGATATACAAAAAGAACAAGCTGATGAACAGAAATCTTTGCAAATTTTCAATTCAATCACTTTTTTAACAATGAAAGAATACCTCAATAATCATGATTGGAAAGGTGAAATCAATTCTGCCATCGCGAAATTATGGCTTGCTTGATTGACCGTTATCGCTTCACCAGGTAAGTACTTTCCACTTGAATAATGGGAAAAAGGCACTGATTCAAAGATTCTTCTTTGGAAGTAGACATACCGGCAATCTTGGATAGCTTGATATATCCAATGAAAATCGTTTTGAATAAGATAGCGTGAAAAGACGACTTGATGGAAACTACTTGGTCACAAGTGGTGATTACGATTTATATGTTATGTAAAGTTATTTGGTAAAAAAGCATTTTTATGCATTCACTCATGAACATGTCTAATACAACTTGATAATTTGGTAAAACAATTTCTCCCAATTCCAAAAGATCCCACACAAAGGGTATAAAAAAGTTATAAGATATAGATTTTCCAGAACAGACTAATTATTACTACAAGGAATTGATCCTGAATCAGAACATATCTTTACGTCTCTACTGTAAGAAACCTGAAGATTTCCATTGTTTGACCCAAAGTGCTACAATATCAGAATCAACAGCTTTAACTTGTTGTTTCATTGTTGGTGAAACTGATTCAACTTGATCAACTTTGAATTCCATATGAGGTCTTTCAGTTTTATTACCAATTCGATTTTGGTAGAAATTCTATTTTGATGCAAAAAAAATTGAAAAGAAAAATATTTAGTTAGCAAATAATCCGAAGTGTGAAGGATGCATTTTTTTTGATAAAACTCACCAAAAGTTTATAAGTTGGATTTATATCCAAATCAGGATTTGATTTTGATAAATCATCTAACCATTGATATCTATCTACAGCTTTGAAATTCAAACCACCTTTCTTTAAACCTTCTAAAATATCATTCCAAGAAGCTAAATGAGCATTTAAAACATGATATACATTTCCTTTTTGTTCAGCACCGGCATCAGATGAAGTTGATGTTGAATTTAAAACGATTTCAACAATAGTTTTACCAGCTTGATCAACAGGTAACCAAGAAGGTTTTTCTTCTAATAAAGGTAAAGTACCAATTGAATTTACAGATTTAAACATTAAAGGCCAAGCTTCAGTTTCATTCCAAACACCATTTTGTGTATCACCAGCTAATTGACCAATTCTTAAAACTCCAACTCTAGCTTTAGTTTCTTTTGATGCTCTTTCCATAATTTTTTCAACAACCCATTTTGATCTACCATATCCCATTCCACCTGCTGTTATAGGTGAATCAGGGAAATCTTCTGAAACAATTGGATCAGGTCTACCTTGTCTCGTACCAACTGAGGAAGAAAAGAAAAATGTTGGTTTAATTGGTTTAGGTGATTTTAAAGTTAAATTCAATAAATTTACTGCACCACCAATATGTTCATCGAATGAATTTATTGATAAAACGAAATTTACAGGCCAAGCATTATGTATAACTCCAGTTGATTGGACTCTAAGTAATTCATATTGTTCAGGTGTTAACCCTAAATCAGGTTTATTGACATCAGAAGCGAATGAGATGATCTTGGCTTGAGCTTCAGGTGAAAGTTTTCTTAATCTTTGTGATAAAGAATCTTGTACTCTCTTTAATGAATCTTCATGTGATTTAGCTCTAGAAAGACAAATAACTTTGGCTACATTTGGTTGTTGAACCAATTGATCTAATATATGTGCACCTAAAGATCCAGTAGCACCAGTAAGAACAATAACCTCCCCTGAGTGACCATTGATTTGTGCATCAGCTGGACCAGATGAGGCTGAATCATCTTTAATAAGTTGAGAGGAATATCGCTCAACCATCTCTAACATTGTTTTATGAGCTACTTCAGGTGAATTACTGGAATCTTGACCTGATTTAACTGAAAGTAAGTAATCGGCAAGTGCAGATACTGATGGATGTTCATAAACGATATTTTGACCAAGATTAACATTTTCACCAAGCTCAAGTGATTTAGTTATAACATTTCTAACCCTAGTAGCTTGAAGAGAATCTACACCGTAAGCGAAAAGATCGGTAGTTGGAGTCAAGTTGGCTGTAGCCTTTTCACCAAGAGCAGTAAGGATAGTTTCAGTGAGGAAAGCTTCCATTTCTGATTTTTCTGAAATGTCTTTTTTGGGTTGACCTGTACCATGTTCAAATCGTTCGTAAATTGCACTTATTATATCACCGAATTTCTTGTAGCAAGCAGGTCGAAGGATAGACATTTTGGTAGCCTAAAATATTGGTAGGTGGATTAGCGGATTAGCGATAATATTCATTAACCTTATAGTCACTTTACTTACAACAGGAATTTCGGTACCGTAAGGAAGGATATCGATCATTTCAGGAAGGATCCGAGAATGAGTAGGAGCATTGGCATTGGCTTCAGCGACCACTGGCCAAATAGCATCGATATATGCCTTCTTGTCTTGGGCGAGATCTTTTCCTTGTTCGGATGGAAGGATCAAAGCACCAGTTTGAGGTCTAGCGTCACCAAAGACGATACATTCGGCAACCAAAGGAGAGTTACCACGCTATGCTATCTGTATCAGCTTTTACTCCTTTGTATCCTGTGATGATGAGATTTATGTGACTTACAATAGCTAATTCGATTGGCACAGGATTGGTCTTTTCACCTAAAGTTTGAGTGAGTGTATCATCTAATCTACCAATATATTTGAACCAGGTTTTATTTTCTGGATGTTGTAATACTAAATCTTTTGTACAATAAGCACCATCTTCTCTATTACTCATAATTTTAGCTGGCCATCCATCTCTAACTACAACTTCAAAGGTATCTGAACCTTGTGGGATAAGTTCGAGGTAATCTGAGATTGGCCCTTCAGCTCTTAACCAATTCCAAGCTTTATCATTGACGTAATCTGCCCGTCGAGATGTCATAAGAGCACCAGTTTCTGAGAAGAGACACATAAATTAGTTATTGGTTCTGTATGGAGGAAAGGATGATTTCGTTGCCTACCTGTAGTACCGTAGAAGGAAATAAGATTGACACCAGCCTTTACCAATCTATCACCAAGATCATCCGGTACAGCAGCACCAGCGAATGATACAGCTTCGAAATTTGCGAGAGCTTCTACACCTTCATCAGTCTCGGCGAGAAGTTTGAGTACATATGGTACGGCGAAATGTTGTACAGGTGGAGTGGGTGAACTTTTGATTATTCTACAGATATTGGCTGAAGTGAGGGGAAGATTTGGTGGCATGAGAGTGAATGTTTTACCGTGGTAGAAACATCGGAAACTAAAATTATGACAATAAGAAATCAGCTTCGATCAGCAACAAGAGGGAGATTATTTTTAATCCCACTTACATGGAGAAATGACCGAAACCGTGGAAAAGTGGTAGAGCTGAGAAACCAGTTTTGGGTAATGATTGAGCAGCATTCGCTATCAAACCATAATGCGATATGAATACTGGTTTAGGGAAACCAGTTGAACCTGAAGAATGTAATACTACGCATGTTCTTTGTGCTTCTTGCTCAGGTGTAAGAGTTGCTGGATGAGGCTGTATCTTGGAGTCTCTTACTCCGCCAGGACCCCATAATGGATATCTAGTTTCTGGAACGACCTATAATCAGGGTGATTGTCAGAATTCGCCCATCATTATATTTCGATAGATAGAGTTAACTCACGTCAAGGTGTATACCCTCTTGTGATAATTGAGCTTGAGCATCTTTAGCGGTTTGTTCGAATTTAGTTCCATATATTAAATGTGTACTCTTTGTAGCTTTACATAGATGTGCTACAGCGGCAGTTGAATTATTTACTGATAATAATAAAGCAGTAAGACCAAGTTTTGCTAAAGCGATTTCCAGTAAAGTTTCATCAATTGCTGTAGAAGTGAGAACGGCTATCACTCGTTCAGGAGGTAATTCTCCAGATGATACTGTTGGCTGTAAATCAAGTTTGGCATAATGTGCCGCTAACCTATCTACTGCTCGAGATATATCTGAGAAACTGTGATTAAAAGTCAGTCTGCAAAATATTCAAGAGTATTGCAGACTATACTGCTACTCACGTCAAGGTCATTAACTTTTCTCCGAATTCTGCAGCACCTGTGTGTACAGCTGGTACATCTCCTTGTTGTTCTACGAAAAGCTCAAAGTCAGTTTAAAGGTTTCTTCGGGCAGCGAGTCAACGTGAATTCAACTTACCAGCTCGGATGGAGATGAGTTCCGTTATTGATCTAGCGTTGAATGTTGGAGCAGGCATATTCGTAAGTAATTAAGTATGTAGATACAAGAGGAGTTATAGAATTTGGATCATGGAAGTCTTTGAGAAAAATGGAAGAAGTTATCTACATGACGTTGACTATTGACTATATATTTATCTATATCTTTCAGTTAATTATAACTTAGACGTAGGTTATCGATAATAATGTTCGGTCCGGTTAAACATGGACAGATGGGTCAAGGTGGATCGACCAGGTGGATACAATCCACCTTTATAGGGAGGAGTATTTAGATAATTCTGGACATCCACTTGGTAGCCAGTGTCTTACGTAAAAGAGCAGTAAGAAGACCCATCTCGGTTATCTCATGATACGTTAGTGTGGATTATGGATATCTATTTCTTCTAGAGGTAATTTTAAGCTAGTCCACTTGATAATTTCGAATTTTATCTGATTCTCAGCGGCAATTTACGACAACTTTATCGAATACTTGCCGGGTACTAACGGTTTCCTTTTGTGTTGATAGGGAAAAAGGTGGATATGTTTCGTACAAAGACATGTGGGAATTTATGTTAAAAACGTTTAAATTACCCAATCATATTTAGCTAAAACCAAGACTTTCTGGTTTTTCCTCTTCTCCAATGCCGCAAATCATCTTCAAGGGAATGCCATGATGAAATGACACTCGATCACTTTTCCCTTGACCCCGCAAGCTGGTCTTTGCTCAACGGACCGTCATGACGGACCGATCACCTAGGGATCCCCGGTGGACCCCCATGTCGTAATAGCTCAAACCCCTCATCGAATATCGTAAACTTTGATCCAGATTTCAAGGAAATCAAGGTGGATGCTCTTTTTTCTTCAAGTAAGATTGAAGAAGATATATAAGGGTCAACATGATCTCCTTATCTTATCCCTTCTTGATTTCCCCAGACGAAGAAGAATCAAGTTGAGTTTATAGATTAGACTTAACAGCTTGATAAGAAGAATCAACCACAGCAGCAAATTACAACTTCAAGCAAAATGTCTACAATTCACGGTGGTCATCATCACCATGATGATGCAGCAGATTTCTTACCTGCCAATCCTATACCATCTGCAGATGTATACAGTAAAGATTTAGAAGCTGGTAAAGGTACAACAGAACATATCGAAACTGCTTCAGTCAATGAAGACAAACAACCCGCAGAAAGAGATATCCACTATGATGGTGGCGATGATGCTGCACAACCTCGAACTGGTCTTCGAAAATTACTCAGAAGAAACCCTTCAATGGATTTTATGAGAGAAGTCGCTGAAGCAAACGAAACTGAACTTGATCCTTACGAAGTGAAAAAAGTAAGTTTACCTGAAGCTCAATCAAGGTCTTATACGATCATCTTACTAACACACCTTGCCTTATTTAGGTTGAACGAAAAATCTATTGGCTTATTGTACCCGCTCTTTTCATTGACTACATCTTCTACTATGTTGACAAAACCACTTTATCGTACGCTGCTGTAAGTAAAATAACTTCGCTCAAGTGATGGAATGATCTACTAACGAGATTTCTCAACACAGCTTTTCGACTTCAAAAAGGATCTTCATCTTAAAGGTGACAACTACAACAATTTATCCTCTATCTTCTATATCGGTTGGTTAGTTTGGGCTATTCCAGGTAATTTGTTATTGGCAAAATTCCCATTGGCTAAATATTTATCTATCAATATCTTCTTATGGGGTGTTTTCTTGATGGTCCAAGCCTCATCAAAAGATTACGGAGATATGGTTGCATTTAGATTTGTTTCTGGTATGTTCGAAGCTGTAGCAGATCCATGTTTCGTTGCTATCACCGGAATGTGGTTTACAAGAAGACAACAACCCACTGTTATTGGTTATTGGTATGCTGGTAACGGTGTTGGTATCGCCTTAGGTGGTTTGATAGGTTATGGTATTGGTCACATTGGTGGTTCTTTAGCTTCATGGAGATACGAATTCTTAATCATTGGTGCTGTTTGTTCATTATGGGCTATCGTTATGGGTATTTTAATTCCAGATGCTCCTCACACTGCAAGATGGTTAACAAGGCGAGAAGCTGTCGTAACAATGTCAAGAAAAAGACATGATCACCACACAGTTGAGAAAAGACAACTTAAATGGGACCAAGTTATTGAAACTGTTAAAGATGTCAAGATCTACCTTTACTTCTTCTTAGGTTTCTTTGCCAACGTACCCAATGGTGCTACATCAAATTTCGGTACTTTGGTTATCAAAGGTTTCGGTTTCAGTACTTTGAACGTAACATTATTACAAATTCCTTACGGTACATTCATTGCAGTAATGATTCTAGCTGCTATTTTCGTTAATCACAAAACACATCATTTGAACATTAGAACTTATTTAATGGCTGGTGTAACATGTTTAACTGTATTAGGATTTGCTTTAATGGCATTTACAAAAGGAATTGCACCAAGATTAATTGGATATTATTTAACTGGTTCATCAAATGCTGTATTCGTTTTAGCTTTATCATTAGTTTCAGGTAATGTTGGTGGTACAACTAAAAAAGTTTTAGCTTCAGCAGCAATTTTCTTAGGTGTTGCAGTTGGAAATATTGTTGGTCCATATTCATTCTTAACTAAAGAAGCTCCAACATATCATACAGGTATTATCGTTTGTATGTGTTCAAGAGTAGCAGAAATTTTCGTTATTTTAGCTTTAAGATTATGTTTCGTTGGTCCAAATAAAAGTAGAGATAAGAAATATCAAGAAGGTGACGAAAGTTGTAATCCAGATGTTCAAGTCTTTGTTGATCTCACCGACAAACAAAACTTACATTTCAGATATGTCGCATAATTGTAGGATAGGTGATAAAGGTTAAAGGGGTGAATATAAGATCAGGGTAGAAGTTTAAAGGAACTTTTTAGGTAGATAAGAAGAATAAAAAGCAGTATACATTGGTATCATCTTTTCCATATCCAAATCATGTATGTACAATATATAACGATTCTATATACTTGCAACACTGTAAAAATTCATATGAATACGCATTCGACCATTAAACTTAAAGGACAACCGTCTTCGGTCTACATAAACTAGCAATCTTCGGATATTTTCTACTCTATCAAATTCTCCGAATTTGCTATCTCAAAGCTTCTAGCCTTTCGTTTCTCGCATCATAGCCTTCTTCCAGCTATCCAGTTCTTCCTGATCAAACCATTCTTTACCCTCTGGTGTCTCCATAAAATCGTCCAAATTCATAAAAGTAAAGAGTTTTTGCGCCTCGGCTAACTCGGTAGTCGATCCTTCAAAACTCATTGCAAAATGTTGCCGCATAGCTTTTTCCATGAGATCCTTCCTGATATTGTGTGGCTGGGTTGAATAGCTATCTTGAGTAATCGCCACAACTCCGATGTTGACCACGCAGACCGCTATATTAGGAAATCTTCGATTAACCGAATACAGCAGTAGTGAACTTCGAGGGGACCAATCGGAAAACGTTGGTGATTCCATTGCAATTGTGGGATCGACAATCCAGTATACCCTCAAAAGCTATGAACATTGCTGGATGTTTGGAAATGCCGAGAGAGAATGGAATAAGTCCCGTTTCCCGGATGTAACATATACGATATCATTTACATCTTTCCAAACTTTAGGAGGTAATCCTATTGGAACTCCAACCGAAACATCCCTAGTGATTACAGCTTTAGGTGTGAGGTTTTTGACTAAAGGGCAGAACTGTTCTTTTGTAAAATCCTTATGTAGATACTGTAAAAGGAAAGGTCTTTGCTTTCCTCTATCGTAAATCTGAAGTACTTTCAAGTATGGTATATCAAGATGCCGAGCCCCCGTAATCCGACACCAATCTGTGTGATGACACTGAATGGATATCATTTTTACGCTTGAACGTTTTTCGGCTGACCAATGAGACAGATTGAGCGGAGATATGTTATGAGGATTCTGATTGACCGATGTTGAAGGAGGTGCTAATATAACATGGTTCCAGAAGAGAGGACTAGCAAGTGCGTTGAAAGTCTTTGAGACAAGACAGCATGAAATTAATGATCGTCGATCAAATGTGACAAGGTGAGATAGGATATGATGTACGATTTCAGTCGGTAATTGAGGGATGACGGATTTCTGTTGGCTACTTGTTATTTGCGAAGGTGAAGACTGATGACATGAAGTTTTATTCTTTTGGACTTTTGATCTTGATTTGCGTTTGGGCTAATTTAGTTGATAGATACTCCGGAAATCAGCATCAAAAAAGCAATATAGGAAGTTGTGTGATCGAGTATTTGTGCGTTCGCAATTGGCAAGAGTCAGCTTACCGCCATTGTCAACAGGTGTACTGTGTTGCCTCTGATCGACACTTGAATCTGAGAAAGAGGAAAACGAACAGTTATGAAGAAAATCAAGATTGAGAGAATGGATGTTCAGTTACGCACTATAATATACTCAACACGTTCTTTTTCAGGTCTATTGTTTATTTACTGTACTGTACATCGCACAAACCTCCTTATCGCACGAACCTTCTCATGAAACACGCAACCCTTGATCCTATCATGACCCTCGAATACACTTGCTCTACGCTTCCTTCGGCTGATCAAACGCATTTTTTCAGTACAGTTTGCATCCCAGCATCAATACTCAGTATCAGCCCGGTCAAGGAATGCATATAGATAATGTTACGATAAAAGATATGTAGTCATACACGATCTCGGCAGACAAAATACTGCAGCGCTTCTTCTTGGCACTTCAAACTTTCACATATCGAAAATGCATGAAAACAGATATATGTACAGTACATGTTACATTTTTTGGCTTTTTACAGACAAATTTACATTGAACTTCAACACATAAATTAACGCATAGACCACTACGTAACCCTTATTTTGGCTGATCCCTTTCTGCAGTAAATGTAATTAGGGTACACTACGAGTTCTCTTTCTTCTCACCAGCTTTGGCTATTTTCCATTTCTCCATTTCTTCCCTATCGAACCACTCGATCCAATTTTCCTTTTCTAAGAAATCATCGAGACTAATGAAGGTGAACGGATCTGGTGTCTTTTGATAGCGATCCCCCGTGTTTCTCCTGAAAATACCTTCTGCACTGTTTTCATGCTTTTCTAATGGCTGTACTTCAGGGCGAAGACGATACATATTGGCAGAACCAACATTTACAATGGTGATGGGTATATTTGGGTACGCTTCTTCTAAATGGTTCAATAGCCTAAATTCCATCCGCCAGTGACTAAAGAGCGGGCCACGAGTAAGGTCAATTAACTCAGCAGTAGGATCGAATATCCAGAATAACCGAGAAAGGTGTTTCACTTTGGGTAATCTTCGTTTGTACAAGTGGGATCCTGCATAGCTGTTGTCTTGATAAGGTGAAACGAAAATAAGGTTTTTTATGTCAATCCAAGCCATAGGAGGTAAACCACTCCTGTGTGCGATACTTCTGGCTGTTGCATTTTTTAGAATTATAGTTTCGGGTCGAAGTCTTTTTACCAGAGAACACGGGATACGATCGTTCGGGTAATTGTGAAGATAGCTCTCTAGGTTAGGAGGATTTCCAACCAGCTGTAAGACCTTCAGATTTGGTAAATCCAGATGCCTTAAGCCGGTAAGTTGGCACCAATCACTATCATGTCTTGGTACTGTTAAATATGTTATTTCTTGACGAATTTGATCAGTCCAATGAGATAGATTGATTCGAGCTCTTGATTTATCTTTCTTGTCATATGCTTGAGGAGTTGAAAAAGTAACGCGACTCCATAAGATAGGATGAGCGATATTGTTGAATAAGGTTGAAACAAGCAGCATGAAGCGAGTGTTCCTTGATCGAAAGAAGAAAGAGTGGAAATAATCAGAGAGATAAGCTCGGTTGGTAATTGTGGGATCTCGTGATTTTGATCGGTGACATGAGCTTCTTCGATATTGTGATATGCATCTTTATCTTGAGAATTCGAAGAGACATTGAGTGAAGGAATAGAGGAACATTTAGCTCTTTTGACTGCTGTAGCTTTTTGGCTGCGGTTAGGCTATTCAATTACCCGGATTCGTTAGCCGGAAATCTGAAAAGGTTTGAAACGCACGAAACCTCCTGTCTAGACTGAGTGGACTTACCGCCATTATTGTAAAGATCAATGTTCCACAAATAGCTCAAAATGGATGAGTTTATACGAAGAGTTGAGGTTTAGAAGAAGAGGAACCAAAAGAAAAGCGAGAAGATCTACCACAAAATGAGTACCGAGAAGTGCAACGCGTTTGAATCTTCCTTTCAACTTGGTGAGTATTGTATTTACGCCTTGATCCCTTAAGCTGACTCAACCACCATCACCCATCAATACACGTCTTCACATTCCCTTTTGCATGTTGATATATTTTCAGTACATGTTATATTTCTTTAGTACTTTTCTGTTCATCTCGCTTCTGTTCTATTCTGGTTATATTCACTATATTCGTGTACTTGCGATTCCCCTCGGATTTTATCCTAAAATCGACACTGCTTGAAGCTGTAAAATCACCTAGATCATCGGGGTAAGCATGTCCAGCTTCACAGTTCTACATCCCTACAACCACTTGACTAGGCTACATTGATAAGAAATATAAGCCAACCAGATATCTTATGATGAACAGGACCAAATAGAGTTACAGCTTTGATAATAGCGGGATGACGAAACTACCAAAAGAACTACTCTGCCGAATATTTGATCATCTCGATTCTACCAATTCAATCGCTCTGGCAACATGTCTAAGAGTATCAAGATTATTCTTCGATTTAGCAACCCCGATTTTATACAAGTATATCGTTTTCAACTTGGATAATCCCCGAAATATTACCATTGATTGTTCACCAAATGCAAAAACCAAGAATGGAAGGCAAAACCCAAATACAAGAAAGAAAAGATTATTGAAATACGCTGAAAATGTCTCTATCTATGGCCATCATGATCAAGCTTGCGGTCATAATCTACACAAATTTGAGAAACTCAAAGTCGTTCAAATCTGCTTAACTAAAAGTCATTTGCAATTCCATAAACGAGCAAATTTTTGTGGTCGACATCGTCTTTGTCCGATCATGAAAGTTTCAAAACCTCAAATTTTAGTTGTGCAACACGTAGCGGGCTTCTGTCATTCTTTGGCATTTTAAGAATATCTTTTTTCTCAGTCGGTCAAACATCTCATTCTGGTATATGAGCTAATCATTTCTGCTGGGTGGACCGAGCTGGATGGCTGGTTGTTTCCCAAGCTAGAGAACTTTACATTGATCCTGGAACCTCAATCATTTTATAAAAATACAGGCAATCAAACGAGGGATGATTTCTTCAAGCCTTTGAACCTCGCCGAATGGATTCACACTCTCCCTAACATAGATATACAAATTGTCAATTTGGATGCTTTCAGCCTACCTCCACAAGATAGACAAATTTCCTTGGATACTGAAAAGGATCAATGTATTCATGAACTGAAAAGACTTATTTTAGACGATCGTACGTGTGTCTGGGCCATGGAGCGCTTTTTGCGTTGGGATTCGAATGAGGAATTCGCAGAACTCAAAGTAGGAGGAGACCAAAGATATGCTAAGATGACCTTTATGAGCATGAAGGAGTATCTTGCCTCGAAAACTTGGCAAGGGGTATTTAGTCCAAAAAAAGTGATGGAATGGACAGAGGCCGTAGTTTGATCGTCAATTCCATGCAGCTTCGTACATACATATACATGTATATAGATATATATATATATATGTATATGTGTATATGTGTATATATGTATAACAGTTGTCATCAATACATGTAATATTATAGACAGTTGAACAAATTATCGAATACACAGCCGAAATCTAGAAAGTTTCACTTACTGCGATCTACTTATACATATTCCGTTGTCAAGCCATTCTTTATCTTTCCATTTATCTACATAAGCTAGTTATAGATAATCTGTCATTTGAACTTGATAGAATAGATAAAATCAGTAACGGAAGCCGAGTGCATTGATGGATGACGTATATATTGATCGACTGAGTAAATGTGCATAATACTGTAGCTGTGCGCACGGATCGCTAAAGGAACGGTCAAATCGTTTCAAAGAACTGTAACATTAATATGGCAAAGTACAATCAACCACTGTCATCTGTACCAGGCAGTCAGATCGAAAAGAGATATTTAGCTCGATATGATATGCACTCGCATTTACTCTATCTTTTATCTGTTTCTCCCTTCTCTTCTCTTCTCTTCTTTCTTCTCTTTTTGTGCACATAAACCTATACACTCGGTTCCGTTCTTTCGTCCAGGTACACGTAATCATGTCCTTTTGTTGTTACACCGCTCCCCTCAAGTCTAATGTTCAGTCTCCCTCAAACATCACTACAGCCTCTTCAAATCCCAAAAAGATCGCTTTCTCCCCAACACCACGTTTACCTAACGAAGTACTTCAACGAATCATTTCTTATGTCTCGGCTATCCATCACCCCACACTTGCAGCTTGTTGTCGAGTTTCAAAAGACCTCAACTCAATGGCTGAACCTCTACTTTGGCGATGGTTCACACTCACACCGCCGCCACTCGAGATCGATGATTCGGAACAAAACAATGATGAATCGTTTCTCACGACATCCATTTGGACGAAGGAAACATTGAAGATGGTACAGATACTTGACCTCAAAACACACCCGGAAGAATGGTGTGATCCTTATCAAGAGAGGAGTTTAGTTTTACCTAACTTGCGAACGTTACGCTTAACAATAGAATCTATATCATATGTTGGATATGAAGCAAGATTTCACTATAGTATCCTCACACCCAGAAATTTAGAAGACGAGCTTTCGTGTCATTTCGCCAAGTACAGTAGTATGCCCAAGACAGTGGTCTCTCGCCAAGGTCCTTCCATAGGTATAGACTCTGATCATATATTGCCAGCTATATGGAAATACGTAGAAACCATGATTTTTGTTGTGCCACCGGCATACTCGGTCAGCCTCGAAAGGCGATTGTCTTTGAATCTGTCAGCTTCACTTCCAAAATTAAAGAGAATATGCATTGTCTACAATCCTACAGGCATCTCTGCACAATCTCCCGCTGCAACATGTGGACGTCACATCGAGGATCAGCAAATTATTACCAAACTGATTATATACAATCCAAACTGCAAATTCACCATCATTAATAGTGGCTTTACCAATATCCGATTTCCCTCCAGATATCGACCGACTATCCAAGAAGCTCAAGATAGTTATGCGGAAACTTTCGATAAAGCTTTGGCGGATCATCTGGAGGAGCTCCAAAACAATAGTCGATCAAATGCGGAAAATCATCTCAAATATCTCAATGCCGCATCGTTCCTAACATTAGATGAATTCATCGAAAGGGAAGATTGGTATGATTGGTTTCAAGTCGCCGAGTTGGACCAGTGGAAGAGAATTGTAGATGAGGTTGACAGTCATATTAAGAACCGAAAAAAGCAGAATGTCGAGTGAAAGATTCTTGGACATTGCTATTATGTTTAGGGTTAATAATGAGTAATTTGGAGGGTAGGTTGGACCTGGGAGGGAAGCGGGCATGAACAAGCCTTTTCGGCTGCCCGAATTGGACTTAGTAAACGCAATCACAACTTAGCTCACAACGTGTGTTTAGTCGTGTAAGCTATTCATATTGCTACGTATCATGTTTCCATATGTATATAAGTACTCATGTTCCATCGACAAGTCAATATACACTATACTACAATCTTGCGCTTATACAATCCAATCTAAACAGGAGTCAAATCAGCAATACCCCGAAGATATACATGGTCTGCCATTATATCGGATAAAAATAACAACTTACCTACTAATTTCACACGACAGGTGAATTTTCCTCATCTATATGTATACCAAATTGTTTTACAGCAGTAGAATAACTCTGATTTACAGCTTCATTTGCGTAAACTTTCATTTTTTCTTCATATTCTTTGGTTAAACCATTTCTATAACCATTTGATTCTTCTAAAAGTTTACCTAACAAAGCTGAATCTCTTAAAGCTGTATTTGCACCTAAACCACCTGCAGGAGTCATTGAATGAACTGAATCACCAATTAAAGTTATTCTAGGTTGGTTTAACCATTCAGGTATACCTGATGGTGTTGAACATGTAATTTTCCAAAATGCTGCATCATCGACGATCATCTCATCAAATAATGGTTTAAATTTTGAATTCCATTTAGATGTTAATTGTTTTGCTATTCTAGAAGCTTCTTTACCTATTATAGCTACATCGTCTTCAACATCGTCATCGTTTTTATCAGAAGATGATGAGGATGATCATGATTTAGTTTGAGATCTTAAAGAATCTATTATACCTGGTGAAGTAACCATTGTCCAGCCGAAATTTATATTTGGATTATCCATATCTTTTGATCTAACATTAGTTATGATTGAAGTACCTTTAAATTTTGCATCTTGATTTTCATGTGATTGATTTTCAACTATTTTAAAAACACCTTCACCTAATTGTTTAAAAGCTTTTGTAGGAGCTTGACCATGAATACCAATTGATTTTGTATCATAAGTTTTTAATTTATTATTCGATAATTGTTTTGATATCTTTGATTTTATTCCATCACCACCAATTAACATTGAACCTTTTATTGATTTACTTCCATCTTGAAATATAACTTTGATTCCACCTTCTTCTTCTTCTTCTAATTCGTAGCCAATAACACCTTTAGAAAATTCAACGTATTCTTTAATAGGTTCATATAAGAGATTTCTTAAATCACCTCTTGAAATACCTATAATTAAATTATTTCTACTTGCTAAAACTGATAAATCCTTTTTTCCCTTATCATCATCGTCTTTATGTTCATCTGCTTCATCTTTTTCTCTTTGTTCTTTTTGTTTCTGTTTAATATGTAATTGTTCTTCTATTGAAGTTTGAATCTCACCAGTTAAAGCATCATATTCAATTATACCACCTCCACCAGTCTTACCGCAGAATTCATTATAAAATCTTTCGAATTCTTCTTTACCTATAACAGATTCTATTGAATCTAAACCTTCATTTGATAATCTTAATCTATATCCTTGTCCTCTAAATGATAACGACTCATCCCTTTCATAAATCCTAAATGGTATTTTGGAATTAAATAATGATCTACCTAATAACAATGACGAAAGTCCTGCACCCGAGATCAATATTGGTGCTTGTGTCATCTTGACTGAATGGTGTATCGCTGTGATCTGATAAAACTGATTTTGTCAAGATGTCAAAATGGGACAAACAAAATATAGAATATGTTTCGTGTACTAGGAAACCTTTATAAACTCTTTTTCCCATAGGAAGTCAGTCCTTATCATGCTATTCTTAATATCACCATGATGACCGGTCAATCATTGCTCTTGGAGAGAGTATTATTGGGTGAAAGATCACGTACATACAGTATTATTAGCAATCGAGCAATTAGTAAGACCAAAAATGACCGATTGTAATCATTACGCAATTTATCAGTCGATCACTTTCGGAATGTCATCTGGTCTCTTTCCGTCGGAGTCTGCTGACACAATGAGATGAGAGCTGCTGTATGAGAGCTGCTGTTAATGTGCTATCAGGATTGCTGACAAAGACATTCCTCACTGATTGATAAATATGACATTCGGCTGCAGGGTGCAGGTGATGCATGCTTCACTATGGCTGCTGAGAAATACTATGAAGTATCTGATTATACTCTAATACTCTCTGGAGGACCTAAATAACTATATCCTCTTTGTTGTATACCACCGAAATCAATCAAGATTCTTTCAAAGACTATACCGGTGGTCATACCCCATAAGGTGATGGTATGTTTTCCTGGGTTTTCCAATTTGATCATTGATTTGACATCTCTAATTTCGTTTTTCACAATTTCAATCCAGTCTTTTGGAACGGCACCGATGGCAACGGGCTTGTTGTATGGACGCTAAAACGGTTCAAGCGAAAAGTAGAAGGAGAAAAGAAGGTTGATTAGCTTCAGTTTTTTTCGATGAAAAATGAAGATTAGCAATAACTCACGTCTTGAGCAAATCCTAAAGGTTGAGTAGGTATTGGGTTGATAATTCTTGGTTCTTTATCATCAATTTGTAAACCAAATGATAAAGTAGAATTGACGCCTAAGAAATTCAATGCAGGACCAATTTGAATATTGATCTCGACATCATCTTTTGATTCTTCAAAAGTCCAGAAATCATATGTTAATTTTGGACCTTTTCCAATAGTGAAATTTTGAGTTGATCTAGGGAACATTTCTACACCACTTAAAGTTCTACCATAACCTTTCATTTCATGGAAAGCGTATTCTCCTTCAGATTTATTACTTGATATATGTCCAGCTTCAATAGCAATATAACCATCACCTTGGACATGACCTTTGAATTCTCTTGAAGGTAATGAAGTATATCGATTGTACGGTACATAAAATGTAACTTCTGATCCATCACTTGCTTTCAAGTAAAATTTACCTTTACCTTGTGAAGAATCTTTTGGTAATTTATTCCAATCAATTGAAATTTTAATTCGGGTATCTGTCGAAGCATCTTTTCTAGTTTTACCTTGACTTGGTTCAACAATCAACCAATCATCATGTTCGACTTTCCAACTTGTTGATTTTGGTCCAGCTGATCCTACATCAACCCATCTTGATTGAACACCATATTGATCCATGGGTAATAATTCTGGTGTCAAACAATGTTCCCCTTGTGGGCAATTAAAGGCGGTGTTCCCGGGCCAAGATCCTTGCGAATTTTCATGTGTAACTCTGATGTTGGTTATGACTCCATAACCTAATTCGGGAATAGGAATACCTTCTCTAGCATATTGTGATGGATTGGAGAATGATACAGGTGGCATTATATCTTTGATAGGCTCTAACCAGGCGTTCCATCCAATGTGCTATCCATAACATGCTCTTAGCGTCCAGTTCATGATGCCTCGAAACAAGCATAAACTTACTGTTTGATCCAACATGTGATCCCATTTACCATCCAACATACTATGGAAAGTTTCGGTAAGATCGGCATCATTGAAGAACGCATCGATTGCTTGTTTGGCATAAGTATTGGCAGCGTTTCTTCCTTGTTGAGCATACAAGTTTGATCTTTCAGCGGCGATGTAAAGCTTGTTCAAGTTGGTTTGCATCAAACAGAGCATGTATACTTGTTGGTAGAATGCGGGTTTGGTCTCTTCCGGAAGACTATGGTAAATTTTCTCAGATCGATCGGTAATATCTTGCCATTCTCCAAGTACTCGTTCAGCCCTATACATTTTGGTTACTTCATGGATGATTGTGATAATGGTGCTTAAAAGTGACTTACTCCTCATAATTGTTCAATGACCAAGTGGTGGAGTTGACAAGTTCAGCTTTTCTTCTTGAGGCGTACATCTGTAAGAAATAATCGTTAACGATCATTCTGAGGGATATCAGTAATCTTTGACTGACTGAGTATTTCATCATAATATCGGCAACTTCCTTCTTGGTCTCTCCACCGAATTCTCTCTCGGCCCACAGCTCAAGGTATCTATCGACTGAATTGATTGGCCATGCATCAAGATCCCAAGCGAGATGAAGGAAATGTTCAGCAGGAAGTTCAAGGGGTTTTAGTGAACCGATATTGAGGATCCAGATGGAAGTGGTATTGAATGCAGCAGCAATGGTCATTTGTTCCCAAGCTATGTGAAGTACACGTTAATGAAAGAAAGCTATCAAGTTATTACATTACTCACTTTTGACCAAGTTGATGGTGTTAATCCATTTATAAGCTCTTGGCATACCGACATCTGTAAACTGTTAGCAAAGATCTATCAAAATATCTGAACCATATTGGAACTTACAGTCTACATGGTAGTAAATACCAGATCCAGCTTTATGATCTTTTCCAGGTGGTTGAACAGTCATGATGTTACCCCAATTATCGTCGGCGAAAAGAGTAATGACATTATCTGGCACTTTGAGCTGCAAGAGGAGATTAGCGTCTTTAGTAGCCAAAAGGATCGCTCAATAATACTCACCCCATTCAAATAGTATTGAGCGACTTCCTTATACATACACCACATTTGAGGGATGGTGTTGATATTTCTACCGTGAGTTTTTTCTAATATACTTTGCTGAACAGAGGTGATGTCTATGATAAATCGTAAGCGCAATGCCTTATCAGACCCATAATGACGGATTGGCTCACTTTCTACTAATTCGTTACTCGCACCTGTAAGAGGCATGTCACCATCACCTCTCATACCTAACGCATTAAAATACGACATTAGCGACTACACACACCTAGAATACCCCAATCGGGAATCGTGACTTACCTAAAGTGAACAGAGTTTCTTTATCTTTAGCTCTTTCAGCACCATAAGTCCACCATTTTTCCATAAATTCAGAATTTGTCCAATCCCAAGCACCTTTACCTTCTCTATCCCATTCAGGTTTATTTCTTGCCATTGGTTCATGATGACTTGTACCCATAACTATGCCCATATTATTTGCTAATACTTGATTTGGTCCTGCAATAGGTTCTTTAGGGAATCCATTTGTCACATTTAATCCATCAACGTCAAACATTGATGCGTACACTATATATCGTATTGTCAATTTTGGATCTTTTCACTCTATTGATCTGATCTTCATATACATCTGATGTGGATAAAAAGAATGATTTAACTTACTAGCAGGCCAAAAATAATTTGCTTTTAATCTTAACATCATATCGAACCACATTTCATACATATCAGGTAAAAAAGCAGGTTCACCCCATTTAACTTTATATCTTTGTGCTGCCCAACTCCATAATGCTGGATGTTCATCATTAATGAATAAACCACGATATTTAACTGTAGGTTCACCATGTGATAAAACTTCGGATGAAAGATATGCAATTGATGAATGTTTTCTAACGGGTACATCTGACCAAAAATGGAATGGTGAAACTCCCATTTGTTCAGTTAACGTATAAAGAGCGTAAATTGCACCTCGCTAGAATTCTGGTCAGCCATTTCTGCTTCATCTCCAGTGATGAAAAGCATATAGTGATACTCACTCTATCACTACCAACAACAATCAAACCTTGATCCATCCCATGCATAGGTTTATCCGTTACTCTAATATCGTAAGATTCCCATTTTCCTATCAATTCATCTGAATAATCATTATTTCTAATATGTTCGATCAATGGATTTTGTGATGTTCCAACTACTATAGCTCTTTCAACATGATGTGGTAAAGTATCATTATATATATGTGGTTTTATACCTGTAACTCTGTATACATCATGAGCGAATGATTGAGCTGCAATATGGATTGCTATATCATCTTTTGAAGATAAAAGTAAGGGTGCTGCATAATCTTTTTTAGCTGATGCAATTAAGAAATGGCCTTTATCATCGTATTGATTGACTTCTGAATGTGTGTTGATATCGCTGTTGAATACCGTTTGCTGATCAGAATTGAGCAGACCATTGTCGTTTGATGAAGCTGAAGAAGAATGGTGAGATGGGAAAACGATAACTCTGTTTTCACCTAAAGCCAGTACTATTGAAGCACCTAAAGTACACCCAACGATGAGCTTGATAATGCCCATCATTATTGCACACTATATACAGGCACTTATCTGTCGAAGCTATAAAACAATTCAAATAAAGAAGTGAAAGAAGAAGATAACTTATTCTTTTTGCTAAAATGTCTTCTATCTTTATTTTCTATCAAGCGAGAATGAGATGGACTAAATACCCTACAACCCGGTGAATTCCGGCCCGAAAGACGCATTTCCCGATGAGTACGGAACCCGGCGTAGAACAGACCGGATCCTGCTTCACATGTGAGAGGTTTAAGAAGTTCGGTTTTGACTGTTGTTTTGGCTATATGCATAATGGAATGCTTATAGATTGTTTCAAGTTTGACCTCTCGCTGAACATAATTCGCTCACAGGTTTCTGCCGAATCTGCGGGAAAAGGAAGTGTTGAAATTGAGGCAAAGCGGTTTCCGAACTCCTTTTCGGCCAATGTAGCAACACTATCGGATATCCGATATTCTGAAATCGCCCGTGAAAGTCGTGCTTGTCCAGGAGACCGGCTTCGATAGTAGGTAAACTAACATTCGACCATCGACATGACTTGTAATTATGTAATCAGGATTTCCTTTCAACATGATAGAATACATCTCGTGAAGTCCCCCCAACTTATACAATACGGACTTATCTAACAAAATATAGACCTGAGCGCTACTTATGGTTTCGTTTGTATGATACATCTTCCAATGATCAAGCTTCCATGGGGGCTATCAACCTATGAGTGGCTTGAACCCATCTCTCCACTTCATCTTTCTCAAGATAGACGGACCAATCTTCTTCTTCCAGGAATTGTTTCAAGCTGACAAAATTAACGAGATCAGAAACAGGTCGTTTGTCGGCCGCTGATTGGTTTTTATCGTTCACTTTAAACTTTTCCTGTCGTTCTACAGATTGTTTTACATATACAGCCAGAGCATTTTGACATGAGTTGATGGCTGGTATGGGATCTTTGGTGCCGCAAGAACCGAGAACACCCGAGTTTATTATTGTAAAGGGTACCTCAAGACTACAGGTCTGTAGTGCGAGAGTCGCTAAGTATTGTTTATACGTCTGGTACCAGTAGCCACAGTCTGTAATTTTGGATGATGAGGGAGTGAATAACCAAAATACTCTAATCAGACTAGGTAGTTTAGGTAGGCCGTTATATATCCCAGGATACAGTATTCTATCGTAGGCAGGGGAGATCAGACAGATGATTTCCACATTCTTGAAAATTCCATTCGGTATACATATTTTGTCCAAGTCCAATGATATTATGTCTGTATTATGAATTACCAAAGTTTTAGGCTTCAACTGTTCCAGTATTCTACAATTCTCTTCGATATGAGGACCATCGTGGATGCAACCATCATCCCTTAGGTGGAGATGTAAAGTGTGGAGATTAGGTAATTCAAACAACTTTCTATCCTCTTCATCTGAATCTGAATGGCACCAATACGGTGAGTGATGGAACAATGACAATGTTCTAACATGTTCCCTTAACCTTTTACTATTCTTCTGACGATCTCGAATTTTTCCAACCGACTTCTTCTCTTCTGATATTTTCTTCTTACCATCTTCAGGATCAACAGTTCGTGCTGTAAGTCTAAGTCGATTCCAAAGTATAGGAGAAGCGATTTTGTATAACTTTGAGGAGAGTAGACAACATGATGCCAAGGTTCTTTGATGACCTTCAATAGACATAAAGCTGAAAATTTGGTGAAGAATCTCGACTGGGAGTTTGATGAAAGCTACAACAAGTATACTCTATAGTTAGCTTGAGTTACTGTATGGTGACTGAAAGATAGAGGACGGTAACTTCACTTGAAGAGAGAAGATTCGTCGGAACAGAGGATCTTCCGGATCGAGTTGTCTATATATGCATAAGAAAGGTATCCATCAGCTTCATCCTACATTATCAAAACAGAGGATGTGTTTGGAAAAAATGTTACTTACCGGCATTTTGAATAACTCTGATAATATGCTTTTGGATGGTAAGGCTTGGTCCTAGGATCCAATTAAGTAAACTTTAGTGTGCAGAAGATAAAGAGAATAGCGAGAAAAGTTTAGGAAGATCGAATTGGAATTCGATATTTGGTCAATGAGAACGCAAATGATACAGTATGAGTTGAGAGAAGTTAATGATGGATGATGTTAATAATAGATATCCATCAAATATACACAATCAATACACGTCATCCTTCGTAAACCTTAACTTGGTGTACACACCGTCCACATCAACACAATACTCGTTATCGCACACTTGCATCTAATGCTTTCCTAACCTACAACCTGCATTAATGATAGAGATGACCACGACTCAAAAAGATGGTACGTCAATAATTGGACTCCTAGACGACATACAGCAAACATGCTGTTCATCTGAATAAGAATAAATACATGCATTTTGATCCAATTTAAATACCTTTATTGCGTTACATTATCTTCATTTACTTTATCTATTTGATACACTTGAGAGATGTCTGACTAATTCTATACTTCTGATTGATCAGCTTGATTGAATCTAGTATAAATATACGAATTCATCGTTTTTGAAATCGGTCAAATCAAGTAAAGCTGCACCAAAAAATCAATTAATCAGTCTAAACCCGTCTCATATATATATAGAGGGAGGCAGAAGTAGTGAACTCACCATTTTGACCTAAAACACCTTCGGGATCATCTGTACCGTAAGCTTGATAGGTTGAAGACATTGAAGTGTCTTTAATATATCTTGGTTTACCAGCTGCGACTCTTTGGTTCTGTCTTTGTTTGTTCAGGAAGAATAGTACCACAACTTGTAATCCTATGACAAACAATAGGGCGCAGAATATACCTAGGACAGCTTTGATACCAGGAATGTAATGGGGTTTATCTGCGTCTTTGAATAGATAGGGACCTATTAATTGGAATGAAACAGGTTAGTCTTTTTGAAACGCTAATGAAAACCATAGCAGAAGTTCAAGACGAACTCACCAATGATGTTACCAGCTGCTGATCCAGCATTGAAAATAGACATAATCAAGGCTTTCTTAGTTTGACCAGCGGTATTTGCGACCATCCATGAGACCGTTATAGGGTTACCACCAAATAAGAAGGATAATAGATAATAACCAACCATAGCGGGAGCTTTCTTGAAAGTAGTAGCTGTACCTTCTACGTATAACAGAACAAGACCAACAATGACAGGTATAACATATACTGCTATAATGGCGGATTTGATCTTGAATCTTGAAGCGGCAAGACAACCAGTAAAGATAGCTACGAATTGAAGGAAACCAAATGGCATGTTCAACAAGGTAATTGTGTATTTATCGCTGGAAAATTGGGCAAGTAAGGCTGGACCAAACTGTGTTAGTGGGAAAGGTAAAGATCAGCGCCTGTGATTTATGACCATGACGAAATAATAACTCACGTAAGTTGTAACGGCTGCTCCAACGTTGAGAAGCAAAGTCATAGCCAAATACATCCAAGATTTGATATCAAGTGCTAATTCATATGCATGTGACCATTTGAATTCTGTAGCACCAATACCAGTTTGATTTGCTCTCAATCTTTCTACACATTTCAATTTTTCCTCATCTGTGAAGAATCTTGCTGATTGTACATCTGAATCAATTGAATAATAAACTATTGGTGCTGAGATTACAGTTATTAAACCACAAACCATAAAAATGACTTGCCAACCTGCAATTATATCTGAATCAATATGACCTAGACCATATGACATTAATGCAGCTATAATAGTTGCAATACCATTTGTTGAATACCAAGCAGCAACTCTAATAGGTTGTTCAGATCTTCTATACCATTGTGCAGTCATGATCGAAAATAAAGGTAAACAACCAGCTTCGAATAAACCTAAAAATGCTCTACATGCCATTAATCCAGAAAAATTCGTTGCAGCTGCCATACATGCTTGTGCAGCTCCCCAACCGAATATCATTACTGGCATTAATATTCTCGCAGGTACTCTGACAAGTAAATAGGATGAAAATGGTTGCCAAGCTAATTGTAAAATAGCATTTATTGAACCTAAAGTCGAGTATTGATTTCCAACTAGGTGTGTATCTTTTGACATTCCGAATGTATTACCATAACCAAGTACCTATGGAAAAGCGTTAATCGTCAGTTTACGACAAACCAAACGAAGTAAAAGTAATGATCTTACACTTTTATCCAAGATTTGTAAGAAATACACCCAAATCAGAACAGTTAAAATTCTCTTATCGGTTTTACGTCTAATCCTTTTGTTCTCTTCTTCGGTAACTTCAATTCTTTCTTCGTTGGCAACTTTGACAACATTGTCGCCAATGTCACCATTTTCAACATGATGGATACCTTGGTTTTTTTCTCCTCCAACGCCATCTTCAACGTGGGTAACTTCAGGTCTATCGTCTATCTTGCTTCCAAACATGTTGATTTACATTTATGGGAAGATCAGGTTGTTTGAAAAGGGAGAAAGAGGACGTAGTTTTTGGCCCCATCTATTCAATGGGTATATATATATATATATATCCATCATCGGATTGACGGTCCGGGGTAAAATTCATTAAACAAACGATTTCTGAAGTGGAAGAATTTCAAAATTTGCTTTTAACCTCTCTCGTTATACCTTTAATCCCAGATAACCTGTCCGGCGGCAATCCAAGGGCAATAACGGTATTTTGAGGGGCCTTTAAAGACATATCGGGGTGATGTTGTTCGGCCCCAACCTGTCTGGTAGAAATGCATCAAACGTTTAACCTTGTTCTTCTGGGTGAAAAGCAAGAGATTGGGCGATACTCGAAAGGGATACAAATCGAATGAATCAAACTAAAATGTTGGAGAAAGGGTGAAATAAGGGTTGGAGTTATGAATTAAGCGGAGCCATTTCTATCACAAACCACTACGAGTACTGTACTTTGATTTTAAGCGACAACGTGTCCACGCATGCGCATGCTAAGCCGTTGACGTAACTCTCTTAATTCAATACGCTAAAATTAGCCTTAATTGCTCATCCGCCAAGAAAAGCCAATTCCGGCAAGACACGGTTATTTCATCAAATCGTTTATGGTTCGCGTTTTCTCTGCCTATACGAGTACGATTTGTAACTGAATGTATTCACTAACGAATTATTGGAACATAGTGAAGCGAGCGATGAGCGTTCAGAGCTGTCCAAAACATCAGCGCAGAGCACCATAGACAGGAAACCTAATGCCATCAAAAGATGACCTTCTAGTGTCGAGCGTGATACAGTAACAGTAAAACACACGTCAGGCTTTTGTCACCACATCAACAAACACGCTTGTGCATTGATCGCCTTCAGGAGAGCAAAGATTCGCATCCACGAGTGATCAATTCTAGCTTTTGTAACGGCAAATGTCATTTTACATCCTATTGCACCTGAACTCCCCAATCAAAATTCTGATAAAACAACTATACTTGAAGGTGACAACTTAGCAAGTATATCTGATGTGTTTAGGGGAACGGAAGTAGTCGTGATCAACGCTGCTGAAATGCCTCAACATTACGATCACATAGATGATACAAATTTTAACTGGTACATTGTCGACAACCGGTACAAATCTGAACAGATATGTAGGAAAGAGGTAGTCTGAGAGCAACAACCAAAATCAGTCCATAAGCGACTAGTACAGAAAAATCGTTCCAAAATGGTTACAACAGTTTCCCAAGCGTGATTGCCTTTCATAAAACGTAAACAATAAGGAGTGCAGAGGGGTATTCATAGAAGAAGAGGTCAAAGAATTGAGGACTATCAATCCTCATGGACGCGAAAATAAACATACTGCTTATTTCGGGGTATTTTCACCACAATTTAAAATCCACCTAACACAGGTTGATTGTATGCACTCTATTACCACAATATTGGAATGACCAACGCATGCCGGATGCATCGCCTTACCAAAATCTGGATACCTTGAAAGGGATACGATAAACAGATCAATGGCTGAAACGTCCTTTGTGTTGAAGGACACTAATCAATAACATCTACAAAGGAGGATTTTCCAAATGGTCTCGCATGGAGCGACTGTCCCAGGTGAAATTAGGAGAAGGTCGGAATTGTCGTTTATAGCTCAGAATTGGTCAAATCTTACGAAGTGCAAGAAGATATATATGTATAGCCATCTATGATCGTTATACCTGTTCCTTTTCACCTTTAACGACTCCTTCCAGCTTTTGGCTACAAACAGCGAAAAAGTCAATCGAATATTCCAGGAGTTCAGACAAGATGTCAACTGCTAACGACACCAACACCAATCTAGTTTGTATACTATCCGTGACAGTAAGTCTACCTTGTATATGCATACGGAAACAGGGTACTAACAGAACATATATCGATTTTTTGCCATTCATAGTCTTTACTGTATACCGTTCATCACGCTTATAAATTCGATGGTTGTCGATGTTTATTACCTAGAAAGAAAGAATGGTTCAGAGCTTTACTTACTGTAAGTTTACCGTTCCAGGACTACACATCCCCGTAGCTGAGATATTGGTTTTAGTGGATGCTCCTAATATGTGAATTAGGAATGTTGATATGGGGTGCAGGCTGGGCATGTGAGTCGGAAATCGGCTTTGAATCAAGGTACAAATGTACTGATTAAAACTGCGCTAGATGTGAAATATCACTTAGGATGGACGTATATACCTGAGAAGGGTGCAATACCGGTACCGACCCAGCTATATAGTGATCACTTTAAATCATTTAATAATCCACTTACGATATGGGTTTGCAGTAAGTCCATCTGCTATACCTGATTTCAGAATCACTTGATGAATTTTTGCTGGTTATAGTCTCGTTCTCCTTACACGTTTCGTTAAACGCGGAAGAAGGTTTATATTGGTATCATCTTATGCGAGCTCTGCACAGACCTAGATCAGGCAAAAGTTGGTTCAGATCACCATTTTTCTTTTCATGGTTAGGTATAAGTTTGATAGCTCCTATAGCTATAATATGTGCCGGTTGGATCAATTTCAAGGACATGGACACCCAAATGGGTAGAATGTTTGTCGTTGCTGGAGGTATTGAAGCTTTGTGAGTAACGTTGTCCTCATTAGATAAACCTTTCATCCATCTTTGATAGAGCTGACGAACATCGATTTATCATCTTTAAATAGAGTGTGTTTAGCAGCTTCTACTGTAGTTTTCAAATTTCCTCAATTCCTCAGGCATGTTGTGAGTCTTGCTACAGTATAATCGTCCTGAAATGTCAAGTGCGGTAGCTAATATACATTTGTCGCATGCAGAAACAATCAGGTGCTGACCCAGAAGTTAGATCGAGATTGCATTTCTATCATCGTAAGTGCATACAGTTAATGATTGTTATGCTTCAATGTAGGTTAATTAGACAGGTGTGAATGTTTATAGAAGCGAATAAAGTTAGAACGTTCTTTAGGGCGTTGTTCACAACTTGCATTTTGATCTTGGGTATAGATTCATTGACAAAGGATAAGATAATCAACGTCAACCACATTGCTTCTGGTAAGCTGTCTTGAAGCGCAAGCTGATTCCTCAATCTAACAACCACTTGAATAGATCTTTTGCACCAAATCAGTTTCGGAGCATATTTCTTCGCTAATATAATATCAGTAATGGTAAGTGAAAAATCCCAAGTAACATGCAGATTGGTAAATACTGATTTCAGGAAACTCGATATAGGTATACTTACCTCGAGATTACAATACTGCACCTATTCCACTTCAACAACATGTAATGATTGGACAACCTTATTCGCCAAATAACAATAAAGGGCCTAATATAAATTCTGAAGCTTTCAAATACCCTGCATCTTCACCAGCCAATCTACATAGAACAAGTCAAACTTTGATGTCACTACTAAGAGAAGGTGGTCAATGGGATGAAGATGATGATTTGAAATTGGCGTTATTTAATCATAATATAGAAGAATTCCCTGTTCACCTGAAGGATAAAGTTAGTCAATGGATAGAAGAAAAAGATGAGGAGCAAGGCCTAGATGTCGACGGGGATGGAAGACGAGTAAGAAGACTCACACCAGTAAGTACAATTGTATATTAAACGGATAGAAACAGAAAAAGGCTGACCTTTGCTTATCTATCTATCTTTTAGCTGCAAAACTGGTCTGTGCTATTTGGTAAGTGCCACTGTTTCATCTCACTTATCTTCCCTCGCTACTCCACATCCTACATATTTTCGCTTTTCATGAATTTGGAGACCTTCAAATAGTTATCGGCTAATAGGAACTTTGTATCTATAGGTATACCGCAAAATAAACCGAAATCAAAATCACCTTTAAGACCTATTCTTGAAATCGAAGTTCAACAAAATACTACCGTTAACGTCTCTCCATCACCTCGATCCGGTACGCGTATATAGATGGCAGTGTTTCCAATCCTGTATAGCAGAAGGATCTGGACATTTCATGTGACGTTGTATCTCGTGTTATCTGATATATCCTATTTATTGGTCTGTACTGGTGGTCGTTACCATAGAATAATATTGCAGAACATCATGTATGCATCATCATCTTCTAGATTCCCGAGACAATATAATAATGCGATCTCGGATTCAGCCGCTATAAATCTCGTTCCTCGATATTCGGCGTCATCTTGACCGTACGCCGTGTGGATAATTACGATAAACGTTCACATTCCTCTTGTACTGTATGAGTAATTGGCATTTTCAACAGCAGTGCATCATGTGCAACGTTTCGTGGGATCATCAACGTACATGCTTCATGGCAGAAGTGGAGGATGGGACCAAACAATCTGATGACGGTATGATGTTGTAGCGGGAAGGTTGTGATTGCGATTGGATGTTAAGAGAATTAAAAGTTATAAATAGCCAGAGAACTTTTCAAATGGTCGCTAACCTTTTCCTACAAATTCAAATCTGAACAATCTGTAACATCCGATAGTCAACAAGTGAACGAATACATTTAAGAACAGAATATAGAATGACCGAAAACAAACATCAAATGCAATATGTGAATTTGGGTAAATCTGGACTCAAGGTGAGTAAATAATCTGACAAATTACTTTCTGAATGATACCATCGAATTAGCATAACTGGGCTGATTTTGTCATACATGTACCCAGGTGTCGAAACTCATTTTAGGATGTATGCAGTATGGTTCAGGACAAGAATGGATGATTTCTGATCATGATGAAGGTATCAAGCAATTGAAATATGCGTATGATCAAGGTATAAATGTGAGTGAATCCAGGCGGGGGACGTGGATCATAAGGTTTTCCTATCTCCCGAAGATACCAGCGCAATCGGTCTGATCAAGGCCAATTTTTGGTGGATCGTTCGATTGATGCTTACATCCTTTGACTACCTGCAGACCTTTGACACCGCAAATGTATATTCAGGTGGAGAATCTGAAATCATCCTAGGGAAATTCTTGAAACAACATGAAATTCCCAGAGAAAGTGTAGTGATTTTAACTAAAGTTCATGGTACGGATGGTAAATTGGAAGATAAAGGTCCAGCTGGTTGGACTAATCAAAAGGGATTGAACAGGAAGGTGAGTTGGGTCAAGTGAAAGAGCCACCCAGGATAGATAGCGACAAGAGCCTCAAGGGGTTGTTATCCAAAGGAGATGGGGATGGGAGGGGGAGGGGGGGCCAATGGCGGTGGAACTACTTATGATATCAATCGACTAACGTCAAATCTTGTAAACCCAATTTTAGCGAATTTTCTCCTCAGTTCAATTATCCCTCAAACGTCTTCAACTAGATTACATTGATTTACTTCAAGTACATCGATGGGATCCTGAAACACCCTTTGAAGAAACCATGCAAGCTTTACATGATGTAGTTAAACAAGGCTGGGTAAGATATATCGGTATGAGTAGTTGTTGGGCATGGCAATTTCAATTGATGCAACGTGAGTTCACCGTCTTCTCAGTCGCCTTGTAGTTCCGGTCATTCCTCTAAGATCTCTGTCGTTGCTCCATCCACCATCATCATATATCCACATATTGACATACATCGTTGGAGCTATGAAGCGCTAACACCCAGACGGTACTAACAGAATACGCCATTCACAATCATCTCACCCCATTTATCTCAATGCAAAATCAACATAGTGCAATGTACAGAGAAGAAGAGAGAGAAATGTTACCAATGTTGCAACACTTTGGTATAGGTGTAATACCCTGGGGTCCATTGGCAGCTGGATTAGTCTGTAGACCATTTGAAGAGATGTCATCAACAATCAGAGGTAAAAACAGACAACCTGATGGAAGAGGAGAACAACCTTCAGATAAGTTGATAATTGATAAAATCGAAGAATTATCAAAAAAGCATAATTGTACAATGGCTGAAATAGCTATAAATTGGTCATGTCAGAACAAATACATCACTGCTCCTATTGTAGGTATAAGATCTACTGATAGGTTAGATGAGTTGATTAGGGGTATGAATATGGATTTAACGAAAGATGAATTAGAGGAAATTAGTGAATTGTATAAACCTGTCAACATTAGGGGTCATGCTTAGTTATCAAGACTGAAGAGTTAGTTGAGAAAGGAGTTAGTGCGTATGAATCTCAACATGTCCGCAAACTATTCGTCCGATTATTCGTCTTGGTTGTATCTTTTTTTGATGATTGTAATCTTTTGTATACAGAGGTGCTCTTCACCACGATGAACACTTTGGCCACACAGTGTGCGATTTTATATGGTTTCTGAAATATTCTGATATGTTATATGTTATATGTTATATGTACGATCTTTCCACCTAGTATCTGACTCTGTTTCGCTATTCTTTGCTCACTCGTCTTGCAAGCAGAAGATGCATCGCAAGGGCTTTTGTCCTGTATGTCGGGAAGGGAGAACATATCTTAACAAGCAGTTGAAAGGAAGTCGGAAGTTCGGTCAAATACAACCGGCCAGTAGCCGAACAGACGAAACCATTTTTAGATAATCTCATGATTACTGATTCGATAATCTTCTTGCCTTTCTATTTTCCTTAATCTAGTCTGACAATCACTGTCATAACATCTCACTATTGGTACCACTACATCCACAGCATTGCAACGATAGTCAGTATGGCTTACCCACCAGTAAATGAACATATGGAAGATGACGATGACTGGCTTGAACCTCCTACGCAAGGGGGCGCTTCTGATCCTTTGGTAAATCAAGAATACGCAAGGATATCTAACAAGTTCTTTGATGTAAGTCAATCACATTCGCCAGTGAGATTTCCTTGAGCTCTTGACGTACTAATAATCTGACATTTCTCTTACAATATATATAGGCAGGATATAGAGAAGGTATAACAGATGGTAAATTATCAACATTACAAAAGGGATTTGACGAAGGATTTGAAATATCCGTACCGTTATCTAGAAAAATTGGCCTTTTACGTGGTAAATCTTCTGCTTTACTATCTATTGCTACATCATCATCATCATCATCATCAAAATCATCGACAGACAAAGCAAATACCAATTTGATTGAGGAGATAAGAGAGATCAATAAACAGTTGAATAAATTGAAAAGGGATGAAATTTTACCTGAAGATGAAGAAAGATTACAACATGAAAAAGAAGAACATGAAGATCCAAATAACGATGATGATCATACATTTGAACTAGATCAAAATGATAAAAGAGATTTAGAATTTTTAGAGAATGGTTTTGAAAATATTGGTAAATCATCTAAACCAGATGCAGGTGGAGAAAAAAGGAAAGAAGACGGCGAATTTATAATGAGGAGGTTAGAAGAGAAATTACATGAATTAGAAAAATATGTTTTGAGGAGATAGAGACCTACTCTTACTAGCTTTCACAAAATCTTCAGTAACCACATCGTCAAATCGCCACAGGTTGGATTTCAAATGCTCGTCCTACTATTGTCCGCCATACAGCTCATCACGTCTCTGTTATGGTAATACATGCGACATTTCGACCTTGGATTATCATTAATAATGATGGTCAAAAAAGACACAAAAGCGAATCATACCTCTTCCTACCACATGTATGGAAGATAGGGATTATCAACGGCAACTTCCTTGGGACTACGAATATGTACATGGACAGAGAATCGTTCTCAGCGTAGGTAGCAGGAAAATGTCAGATATTATGTTGTATACTCATATGCATATGCATTGGTAATTGTCCTATAAATTTCAAGTTCTTTCAACTTACTCTTTCTGAGTAGATTTACAAAATGCTACAAAATATATACAGAATATGGGTAATATATGATGAGTATATATACAAATACCATCGAACGTGAAATGGTTACTTGGATGAAATTTCAAAAATGTCATGAGTTGTAAAAGTAAGAATCACATAAGGCGATACTTGCAAAGGGGATCGTCCATTACATGAAAAAGAGTAAAATAATTCGATTGATAAATCAACAAAGATATAAAAAGTTGAATATTGTCCATACTGGGTGAGGTACCAAAGAAGCAAATAGATATGAAAGCCAAAGAAGGAGGAAAACAAATGTTCATCTCACTGAAATGTTCTACCAAAAACAGAAAAGTCCTAAACCACAAATCACACAATTTGTATACACCCAATGTCATTACCTGATTCAGTTTCATCTTCTTCACCTACTACACCTAAACCTAATCTCCATTCTCTCAATTGTTTACTACCTCTTCTTACATTTCTACCTAAATTTGGACTACTATTAGATTGCTTTACTGCAGATGATTGCATTGTCGTCGAGGATAATGGGACAGATACTGTAGGATTAGATGCGTATAGTTGGAATTGTGCTGTCATCGGTGCTGAGGGTAAAGGAGAAAAGGTAAAAAATCCTTTAGATGGATTTTCCATTATAGGTAATGGTGATAATCTATCTTTTTCAATTGAGGGTGGAGTGAAAGTTGGTAATATTGATGGACTTGCTGTTACACTGATATACAAATACTAATTAGCGACAATAGACATGAAGAGATACAAAGGTGGAAGGACCATTACGATGTACTCACGGCCATTGTAGTAATGCTAAACACGCCAGGAATACAACCACTAACAGCGGTAAAGGTAGCTAACGATGAATAATTAGCATGATACGACTAGAATATCGAAGACATAGGGTCATTACTTACCGTATCAAGTGCTCGAACAGTCAATGCTCCAGCTACCTTCAAGGTAGGCATCATCTCCGATCCAGTCTTCACTACGTCCGACATATTATCTTACTTGGTCGAGAATGGGTGCAATGAGGATGATATGATGAAGTTGTCTTTTGAGGTACAATAAAGGCCTAATCGAAACCAGTCGACGGATTGGTCAAAATATCAAATTTTGATTCTACCTTGTGAAAGAGTATATATAGGTCGAAGTGATATCGGATATTGTATCTCGTACTCAGTACAATGAATGAACTGTATTCTTTTGAGTATGAGAACGTTCGTTGTACGGTGAAACAGGTATCTTATATTATCCCTTATCCCTTGTACCTACACTAAAAATGTTGCCCGTGTGAAAAAAAAAGCACGACCTAAAAATGCCCGAGTTGTCCTTCTTTGTGTGATCGTATCCCTTTCAGGGGTTAAATGTTCAGCAAAGCCAAACGTGGTACAGAGCAGTTGGTAGCAGTGTGGAGATCAATTTAGGCGAAGATTACTGAAGAGCCGATATTCGAGTGAAATGAACGATTTGGTGAATTGTTGAAATACTTGATGATATGTAATTATTATTTCTTCGAAAAGAGGATCCAGCCAATTTACAAAAGACGATTAACTATATATGTGAGAAGATCTATTTTAATGACTGATTCTATCAGAACATTGAACCTTTCATCACATCCAGGTGATGTATATGAGAGAGGAGATAAGCATTCAGAATTAGATCATAAAGAGGGATCCAGAAATTCGGGAATAATGTATTTTGATGTCTCAGATTCTTTTTCGTCAGATCGGACTAAAAAGAATTGACCAATATTCTTTATTCTACACTAGAAAAATCTGCTCTATATGTACGGAGAAAGATAAATCGATGACGAGGTTTTCAATATTGATTTATTTATCAAAGAGACGATTTAAGACAAAGATGTAATATAGTGATGAAGGATTGAAGCTAAACAGAAAACGACCTGCGTTTTCGATTATCTCCGAAATTGTGATGATAAGAAGCAATTTGTCTCTGAAAAAAAAAACAACAATATACAGTAAAAGTAAAAGTAAACGATGAAAAAGCTTGTCTCGTTCTGAATCGAAAAAGAGCGATGATAATCAAAATGAATGGACAACGATCAGAAGTAAAAAGAAATGATTATTGAGATCCGTCGACAACCGCCAATAAAAGATCAACCAAAATTGGACTAGTGTAGATATCGATAAGAAACTGATTCACTCACTTGAAACCGAAGAATTTATAATCTCAATTACTTTCTTTCGTAATTCTTCCTTTTCCTATACAAATTACTTTGCCAAGAAAGTAATGTTCTCCTCAGAACAGGTCTATGGGATAGGATGAAGGCTGGCTAATTGGAATCCTTTCAGCTATTGTTCCTAAAATTCCGAAAAGACGCCACACTGTATTTTTCACTTTAAACCCTATTTTACTGTCTTATCGATTGGAATAACAATCCTATTTTGGTATTTTTACTAGATTTCTAGACTTTCCAAGATTGCTAGTACAATGATGATGATGATGATGATGTTTGAGTGATGCCAAAGTAGAAATCTAGACGCGATATCGTTATTGATGCGTCAATTTTAACGGTAAACCAAAATCAAGAATTGAACTTTGTAAATTAACCTTTTCTTTTTTTGCTTTTTCAATGACGATTTGTAATGAGACACCGAATAATCAATCTAATGTGATGATTGATGATAACGTTATTAGGGATGTTGTTGAAAGCTAGAATGGCAGGATATGACGATGAAGGGGTGATATTAGATGGGCTAGATAATGACGATGCAAAGTGATGTTATGGGATTTTGATGTTCTGGGCTCAGGTTCAGTGCAGCCGGTGTTAGGTTTTATGCGATATATAGAGCTTCAATAATGCAAATTTCCCTCTCTATTCTGTTGATTGTTTACCGAAGTTTATGATATAACAATCGTAAACTATATCTATACTGAGTTTTGGAATTTTGGACCTGATTATTTTTATATGCCGATTTACTAATGCCTGATTATATTATATTGTATGTAATGGTGCAAAAGTCGGGTGTGATAATCACTTTCGTTTGATAGGTATTGTTTGATGCTACCAATGAGAAGGTATATTTTGGTAAACTAGTCGATTGAAGTTTCACTTTTCTTCTTTCAATCAAGCTAAGATTCCTTGAAAAGATAACTGAGATATTCTATGATTGCGTATTAATCAAATTATAATGATAAAACGAGGACGGAAAGGGGAATTCTCCTTTTAGGTATAGATATATATAACTATGATATAGTATTATTTTTAACTGTAACTGTCTGGGCACAAGTCACAACAAGCGATATAAAGCAATTACAGAAAGGGTGATGACAGATAATCGTTCCCTTCTATCAAATACTCATATGTTTGGTAACGTTAATACGGTAAAAGGCTAAGGATATGATGATATAATTACTATACATATACACATCTATCACTTTTGGGTTATAGCCCTCTTATTATCTAAGATGACCTGAAAAGAAATGAAAATACAAGTCGCTTGGAAAAACAGAGAGATCTGTCGTCCCGAAATCACACATCGCTTATGGGGTTTTTGCTGTAAGTCATAACACCTATAGTCTCCTCATCTGCATAGACATTTTTCGCACTGCATTGACTGAATCAGCGTGGTAGTACTATTAGATAGTACGACAGTATTTTATTTTCACTCATACGAATAGGCTTGTTTCGTGGAGGAGTACATGCTATTTTTCTTGTTCAATAGCAACAACGGGACTGTCGGCGCGGGAAACTTTTGCGTTTTATCTAGTTATTCAAGGAATCGTTATACACCTTCCCGTTATGCCGAAGTTATGATAGAATAGCATCGTTCATGACAGTTTAGTACGGTAAAACCGTTAATGAATTATCATGCTATCATACCGTGATTCCCGTACGAGTGGTTGATTTTGTACCCGCATCTCATAACCCGCTCACCACAGTAGACGAAGGCGTTAACATGTGTTTAAGGAATATCAAAAGGATGATCTTTGTTAAAGAGGTTATGAGAGGTAAAGTGTGGCTGTTCCCTTATAAGCCCTGATATATAAAAACTAATGAACAAGTGAAAAGCAGTGTTTTACCAGGTTATCCTCCCTGACATGCGTATCTTTGATTCGATCTGGTCATACAGACTGGGCTCTAGACTGTAAGTTACATTTCCCATAAATATGCATGCCATCCCCCAGTTCCTCAACTACTAGTCTATCTTTGATGATGTGATTCGGGATTTTTACCATAAACATTTTTTATCACGACGTCAAAGGGGAGACAGCCTCTGACGTAGCTTTCTCTATCTTTTCGAAAAAAAAAAAAAAAAACGATTATCTATGGTGAGACAACCGGGAAGCTTATGGGATTAAACTTTCCATTATCCCTTGTCGGGCTATTTCGAGGTCGTCTCTCAAACAAAAATAACTGTATTGGAACTGCATCGTCTAACTTCTTGAAATGCATAAAAAAGTACGTATTACATACATGGCTACAGCCCTTTTCACATTAACAAAGACACCTTAATGAGAGTACTCTAGATTCTAGAATTTAGCGCGTCATGATGCAAAAATCAACCATCTTGATCTGTTCAACCATTTTATCTCCCTTATCCTGTACAGTAAGATGCAGGTAAATCATGTAGGCCATTTAGCCGACGCTATACTTTTTGAGGACTTCGCGACCTACTTTGAGACTGATCTATCGTCTATACGTTCCAATGCTTTAACAACACGAAGCGATGTCAGCAATTGCACGATACACATTATTGTAGTAAAAAGCTTCGACCCTTGTTGTATTGGAGGTCACGGTGTGTCATCGGTGCATAACCCTAATCTCACTTGGATGGTTGTCCGTGAAATAACCCTTGTTGAGACGAGCGGAGCTCAGACACGATATGTTCTCCTAGTCAGAACGAGATGACGAAATACGTTAAATTCACTGGAGTGATCTGGCAGTTCGATACAACAACATCTCGATTAATCAGATAATATGCATGTACCCTTATTGCAGGGTTAATCTATTTTTATACTCTATTTCTCACAGCTAAGTTCTTCAACCTGTTCCAACCTTCTTGCCAACCTTTCTCAAATTCTTTCTCTGAGAACTTCTGTACAGCAGCTTCCCTAGCAGCTTTTCGCATACTTAAACTCTCCTTAGGGGATAGACTAAACGCTTGATGTATAGCTTCGGCAAAGGATTCGGCGTCGGTTGCGTGGAAACCTAAATAAGATCAACGTCAGTGAAAGAGGTCTATGTTGAAGTATGCCATCTAAATAACATACCTGTTTTTTGGCTATTAAACGGTACTACTATATCCATGACTGGACCAGCTGACGCATGAACAACTGGTATTAATCCAGCAGCCTGACAATAAATTCAGTTTAACAACGACGTGTACATAATTCAGCCGAACTCACCATAAACTCCACTACGTTAATACCGAAATGCTCATCTTGCATAGTATTTAATCCTATCGAAGCTTCTCCCAAACGCTTGACAACTTCAGAGTAAGGTGCATTGACCACAAATTCAACATTATCCTGTTGATTCGTCAGTCATCCGTGCTGCCATTAGAGCTAGGAGAACAGACAGGACGTACCGTGATGTTTAATTCATCTGCTAATGCTCGTAAACCATCCAACCTTGCTTCGTCACCAGCATCTCTAGCTCCACCCATCAAGATCAATTTGATATTCTGAGGTCCATTCCTATATTGAGGGTATCGTTCGAACAGGGATTTTAAGGCATATAATTGTTTGGCGTGTTCCTTCTCAGGCCTACAGTGTTACAAGAAGGGTCAGTCAGCTCCCTCTGCAAGTCACGTATGCTCCCCCTGATGTCAACAAGAAGGACGAGTGCTCACCTGAACTGGGCAAGTGATACAATCTCCCTTTTCCTCTGATTGAGTCCACCAAGTTTCACGAACTCCTTAGTGTCACAAGGTGGATATACTACTTCACATCTAGCTCTATCTTCCTTTTTCGCTTCTCCTCTTTCTTCCTTCTTTTCTAGCGATTTTCCATCTTTTAGTAATATACTTGCCAGAAAAGATCCTCTAGCGTTTATGAGAAGAGATTTGATATGTGCTTGTGTCCAAGAAGAGTTCGTCATGATGTGTTGTGGGAAGAGCAATGATACAGAATATAAAGTTGTGAATATGTTATAGTAACTGTAAGATATATCTTGGATCAGCTTTTCCTTTTCGTGCATGTGTGATTAAATGTCGTCCCTCGGTACTCACATTAGCTTGATCTGAGTTTTCAACCAACTCTTAGATGCACCCGCATTTTCTACTCCAGCTGATCTTTCTCTCACTCGTTTTACCATGTCGGTACTAACGGTGGGATAATGTATGTATGCACCAATAACAGTTTGTGAACCAGTAATAAATCTGACAGCGGGGAAGGTGAATCCATGACCCATTGAATCTGATAATGATGGTGATTAGTATATCCTGCAAGTGAATTTACAGATTGACTTACCAAGGAAGATATCACCCCACACACCGTCTTTTCCGCATAATCCCTCAAAAGCGAGATAAACACTTCCCAGAGATTGATTGAGAAGAGTGAAGATCCTCCAGTAATTATCCGAAATGAGATACCTGGAAGGAAGAGGTACAAAGTGAATTCTAGAAGTATCTATGTCGATTGAGAAACGGTTCTATATCAGAAAAGCTTGGTATCAGTCCAGTCATCTCCTGTTGTTCATTTTGGAATAGTGAAGTACCTTGGCTCTTCCCAGTATGTCATCCTTGCTGGCCGATGGGTAATCACCTGAGTAAACCAATATTAAAACATCCTTTTCAGTCTTCTGTAAATGGCGGATTGCTGACCAGAGGACTCGCTCTCCGCCACCTCCAGCATTGCTATTGAGATAAGCTGCATTAGCTACATCATCGAAAGCTATGATGGCTTACCAACTTACCAATATGGATGCCAGAATCCTACGATTATCTTTTTACCGCTCATACTAGGTGCTGTATTGGTAGTTCCTGGAATAACAGATTCTTCTGACATGCCCATTCGCTCTAGAAGTTCCTTCCTCCTTGTTATATTTCTAGATCTAAATTGCTGTAAAGCCAAAGCTAACATACCAAAACCAAATAAGACTAAGATAGGTATTACGCTAGCTATCAAACCCCAATTGACACCAGTCCACCTAGCTATTGTTATTCCTGACGCAAGACTAGCAATAGAAATCTTGATTATTCTCGATACCATGGATCCAGATAGCAGGAACCACGATGTAACGATTATGACGACCCAGATCACGTCTAAAGATATCGATCCTTGAGCTGGATGAGAGAAAATGGTATTATACAGCCGTTGAATTACTGATTGACCAAGAGGCATCGATTTTAGTAACCGTTGTGTAGCTGGATAATGGATTGATGCGGCTGTAGCGATGAGCATTTGGTAGAATAACGAAAATGGTATTTTGGCATTAGCGTTTTCAGCTATATTACTTGTTGAAGATGATGTAAGTGGTAATAATAATGCTCCATGAAGCCATAAAAGTGAATTCATAAATTTGTCTGTGTTGACATGTCTTGGTAAAAGATATGTCGGAACAAATGCCATCAAGAGTGGGAAAGCAATGTAAACTGGTATTGAGCGAGGTTTTGATCTGATACGAGGATGAAGAGCCATTGCGCATAAGAATAACGCTGTAGCTACTGACATCGCTACTAGTTGACCAAGAAGCATATACGCATAAGGGTATTTGATCCCTCTTCTGCCGCCTAATTGGTCGTCAGTGCCAGATTATGTCTTGTCGTTTTGAGAGGAGAGAGCACAAACTTACTTTCTGACCATACTATCGCGGTAAATACGATTGTCCATGTACAAATCCAGCTCGACCACCACCAATGCGCTGGCCCATTACAGACTACGGACCATGCTTGTTCGAACAAACGAGTGTTGAGGAGCCAGTTGCCAATACTGTCCGTTTGATTGGTGATTGAGTGATTTGTGTATGACAGCTAATTTGAAAAGATGAGTATATATCAGCATAGATTGCATGTTATAAGTAAGGGCTGAATGGCGATCTTACATGTAAGAATCTGATCATATCTGAGGTATAATTGATTAGCCATGAGTGACCTTAACGAGTTCATAGAAGCAGATAGTACACTTACAATACCATGTACACAGCAAAGCACCTACAGCGGTACGCAAGAAGAAGAACGCTCTCCCCTCAAATAGATTTGATACATGGTTTCCAGCTAAGATTGACCGGAAGACAAGACCAAACGAAAGGAAGATAAACAGAAAGTAAGCTATGAAGATGGCCCAAGCCATGAGCTCTTGGCCAGTCATATCGTTCTCTCGATCTATATATTTGAGTTGTTGCCTCACTGCTTGATGATGTCGAAATATGTATCGCTGCAAATAAGTGGTCATACTATAAAGCAGCGTCAACATGAATTTCAGTTTGTGGACCAAGAGGTATTGACAGACGATACCGTTGGAATGATTGAATTGGTGCCTTGGCGGAGTATCATCCTATATCCGCTCGCCATCACAAACCCCTCTGGTGGCCACCGTGTTGCAATGCTAAATTAATGTCAAAATAAACATTATTTGTGCAGTTTATATTTGTCTAAACTGTACAGCTACACACACACATAAGCTCACACCAGTCAATAAGCAGCCAAAATGGGACATAATTCAGACAAAATGTACGTGACTCATTCTGAGCACGCTTCGGGCAATCATACAGCTTCAAGTACGGGTAAAAGAGCAGAAACCGGTAAATCAGAATTTCTTAGGTTACCTTTGTAAGTTGTAACATCAATGCCATATCCATTCAAACCTTCATGCTGATATAGTAGAATGGCATCAGTGATTGCTGTGCGTTGTCTTTACAACCTTTCAAGAACCCTGTAGCTGTCATAGCAGATACAGAGCCTGGAGAACCGCCAAGAGCAGATGTATTTGATTTACTGAATATTGTACCCTATGTGAGGAAGTACAAGACAAGTGAGTCAAGTTGAGATCAACCTCCAGGCAACTGATAAAATCAAAGCTTACTTGACTGCTTTCAGATCCCGTATCTGGAAAACCGTTGGAAACCAGTCAATTGATCAAGCTAAACTTCTTCAAGGTTAGCTAGTCTCTAGCATTTGTCTAATAGCAGGGATAAGCTGATAACTTTGCAACAGAATGCCGAAGGTAACATGCATGACCCAATAACGTATAAAGTATTCTCTCCACATATACATATAGTCTTTCTAAAAAACACGGTAAGCAACTTCTGTGTCTAACTTCATTCGCAGACAGCTGATGCTTCACCAAACTTAGGGAAATGTATTTGATATGGCATCATTACAATTACTAGCTATTAAAGCAAAAACTTGGCGAGATCTTGTAAACGATGAACCTTTCAAGAGAGAAGATATAATAACGATACAGGATCCTCAAAACTTAGCTGCAAGGGATTTGAGGGAATATGATTATGTTAAGAAAGATAAGAAGGTTTCTGGTAAGTTTATCAAACCCCTTCTCACCTCTCACTAAATCGCTAATCAAACAGTCGGCCCTTGAAATAGATGCGGATGCTGCCGGGGACCCGTTACGTGGAATCAATGTCGAGGCTGCTGGCGGTGCAAGTAAAGTCTTGAAGATGTTAGCTGAAAAGGTGAGTCATTCTAGGCCTTATATGTTTACAAACACTGGCTGATAGTTGGATAGACAAGGGCAGAACAGTCGCCGTCAGGCTCACCAGCGCCTAGCAAACCTTCGGACTCGGTAGAGAAGAAAGAGGGTGTTATAGCTAAGCGTAAGGTTGAGCAGCTAGCATGTAAGTTTGATATATTCATGCATATGATGGACAAGCTGCTGCTGAACCTGATCGTACTCCCTCACAGATAATGCTTCCAACTTCAGCTCAGGGCGCGCAGCAGCATCATTCACCAGTACTTCTTTGACTCCACAGGTGAAGTCTGAAAGAGCTATGTTCGATGAGGAAGAATGTAAGTTTCACGCACATCTATGATCTCTCTTGGGTGCTTCACATGCTAATTTGAAAATCGGTGAATAGTCATGTTCGAAGAGATGTCTCGTCCGACTAAGGAGAAAGATCGTCTAAAGTCGAAAGCTTATGCAACAATCTTAACGAATTTTGGTGGACTAAACGTAGAATTACATGGTGATAGAGCACCCAAGACAGTGTACAACTTCGTTCAATTAGCTAAACAAGGTTATTACGATAATGTTATATTCCATAGATTGATACCTGGATTCATGGTGAGCGACCTCTATATTTTTATGGTTCACCTCTTTCACTTGCAACCTGCGCAACCTGCTGATACGTGTTGGTATTCATGCAGGTACAAGGAGGTGATCCTACAGGAACAGGCAGAGGTGGGCAATCGTTCTGGGGAGAACCTTTCAGGGATGAATACAACGAAAAGGGAGCTTACAAGCATGACGGGCGAGGTGTGTTGGTAAGTGATAAAGGTATCCCTTGAATGACGGGATGCTTATTTACTGACGTGCAATGTGAACAGTCAATGGCGAACAGTGGACCTCGAACGAATTCTTCTCAATTTTTCTTGACTTTTAGAGCTACAGAGCATCTGAATGGCAAACATACTGTATTTGGGAAATTAGTAGGGGGAGAAGATGTTTTAGATAAGATCGAGAGAGTTGCTGTGCGACCTGGAGGTGATAGACCTGCTAAAGACATAGTGATATTAGGTGTCAACGTGTGAGTTAGCCTTTTCTTGTGGCCCGTTTCTGGCTGAGCTAATAGTGTTGATCCTCTGCCCAGACTGCAAGATCCTTTCGAAGCTTATCAGGAGAGATTGAAAGCTAGACTAGCAAGGCAAGATCAATCTGATGAAGCGATAAGGAAAAGAGCAGAAGCCAAGGAGGAAAGGGAGAAAGATCGGACGACATGGTTGGGGACAAATTTAGGGTCAAAAGGTGAAACGAAAATACAGAAGGAGAAAAGAAGATTAGATGATTTAAGTAGTGGTGTTGGTAAATATCTTTCAACACCCACTTCTAAGAATGGCGCTTCAACAACAACCCAGATATCCTCAGGTCAAGTACCTGATTCAATGGATTTTGGAAATGACAAGAAAAAGAAGAAATCAGGTGGTTTTGGTGATTTCTCGGGATGGTAATTTCGCATATGATCTCGATCATAATACCGACTTTGAGTTGTAACAATGCAGTTATAAATCTTTATCATGGCATGCTATACCATTTACACCCTCCGAAGAAAATAAACTCTATATACAGTATGACAAGAACTGACATGTAAGAAAGAATTATGTAAAATCAAATATATATTACACAAACACTTCCTTCTAAAGTTGAAGGGTTTGTGTTGCAGTGGTAGCATTCTAGACTTCGAGGTCGGAACTTTGACTGGAGTTTATCTAGCGGTCGCGGGTTCAAATCCCGTCGGACCTTCATTCTTTTTTCGTTTGGCACTATGCTCTCGACAATCGTCCGCCAGAAGCTATATAAAGGCGTCTAAGGTTATCTCCACCCACCTCCAGTATAAAAAAGCGTTGGTCAGAGAGGGTACGTGCGTCCAAAAAAAAGCGAACAATGCTTGACGGTACTCAAGGTTTAAGGGGGTAGAATTTCATTCAACATCAAATTCTCAACGGGATTGTGTGGATTTGATCTTTATTGAAAATGTTGACAAGATGGGGTAGAATCGAAGTTTCGAGCATGCCGGGAGAGTGAATTTTTTGTACTACAACTTGTGTCTGAGGGAACAGTTGATTGAGACAACAACTTCTAGGCTATACTAACCCATATCCTCCTTCAAGATCATATTATCTACTCGAGTGTTACAAGTAAGAGTATTCTTAATTTGCTTCAACGATGGATGCCGATGTTAGATTCCGGAGACGTGATATCGATAAGAAACACAGATACATCAACAAAGAGGATAATCCAATCGTCTTACCCAAACCAGATGATGTAGTTCCAGAACTACGAGATAACCTCATTGACAAGATTGGAATTATCGATATAAACGATATCCAACCTATTGAAGATGGTTCATTCACCAACGTAAAAGCTGTCGGAGGATACAACTGGATCAAAGCTGAACCACCTACGATTGCTGTTCCAGGTAAGTCAAAGACAATAGGCTACCACGATATGACATCTTTAGCAATTTTAGAGGAAATGCTGATTTTCTTTCGTTTTTTGGTGGTATATTAGGTTCTCCACGAATTTGGTCAGGAGGATTGGGAAATGCTCGAAAATTACCTGGCGATGATACCAATCTTAATCATTTTCAACATGCATACAGTGAGTCGAGCGATTTATATAAGTGTATTTGGATGTAATAGATTGAATAGATTTTAGCTAATTCTGCTACTGTGCATAAATCAGTGAATGGAACTATTTTACAACCACTTGGAATATCACCACTTGAGCCCATCTTTCATTCCTTGACCGATCCTCGAGATCTGTTGAATGTCAACTTGATTACCGATAGGAATGCTTTGAGAAAGCTCTATCGATTATTTACCCCAGCTACGATTTATACTCAAAATAAAGCTTGGAGAATCGATGGTGAAATTGTTGGAGATACAGTCCTTTTCACAAGATGGGAATCATCCAAAGACATGAAACCTAGAAGACCCGAATTTTCTTGGTCACACCAATATGATCTGGTAGCAACCGATAATCCAGTGCCAAACTCGATACAAAGTGAAAGATTGGTAAAGTATAAATTTGCTGGATTAGTAATGATCGTTAGATACGAGATAGATGCTGCCTTACCGCCATCATCTACTTCCACCAAAACCATATCATCGAAAAATAAGACTTTATCTCCCCAAGAAACAATTACAACTCCCCATTTCGATCCGGAAAGTGGTTTGAATATATCCAAAACTCCTGAAACTAGATATCCCAAACAATCCGAATTGATCGAGATGAAGACTAGAACTATCAAAAGAGACATCGATTTTGAAGATGCTTATGGACAAATGGTATTTTCACAAATTAGTAATTTATATTATTCAAGACATGATCAAGGTGATTTCAAATGGCCTACGCAAAAATTTGAAATGGGTAAAGGTAAATTTAAGAGTTTAGCCAAATCAGCGGAAGAACCGATCAAAAAGGTTGGTAAACTTTTAAACGAAATGATCAAACTTATCAGACATCACAAAGATAAAGGGAAAATATCATTCGTTTGGTCTGGAGGTGATATGAAATTTGGAAACATGAAGACCCTTCCAAGAGTTTACAATTATCAGAATATGCAAAAGATCTGTTATTGGGTAGATTCCCTTCTGAAAAGGAACTTCGACTAGAAGATGAATTCGAAACTGAAGTGAATGTCAAGCTCGATTCTCTTAGGTAAGTTAATCAATAGATATACATCTATATATGTTCTATCCATGTCTCTTAACTAATTTGGACTTGGTATTCGTATAGTATCAAATCATCAACTATACTCGACGATAAGAAGAATTTTCCAGTCGTTCCGATTTTGGTGAATAAAAGGTTCGCAAAAGAAGATGGAGATGAGGAAGAGGACAACTTCTGGTCTGACTAAGGGGGAATATAATAACAATCTTGTACATTTGAATGATTATGCTATTGGTATGAAATTGCAGTACGATGCGAATCTTGAGCAGTTAGCTAACCATATGTATTGTGTGACACTGCTTGAAGAAAGCTCAATTGATATACGGATGACAGCGGATAGTTTCCTCTAAAATGCCACTCGGGCGAATGTATGTTATCGTAGATTACCTTAAATTTAACGTAACTCACCAGGCACTAAATGAGACCCGTAAGACCCGTATCAACAATATAACTGACGGTCGTTCTTCTTCTTTCATTGCTATCATCAATACATGTTGCGAAGTTTTGATAAAGATTGACAAAAGCTACTGAAAGTTATTTGATAGAGTGTACATCGTACTGATGTCTGTGAGTAATGTTTATCACAATCAATATCTCACAATGAATACAGTAGTAGAACATAGAATGTAACTAATGATTTTGATTATAATCATACAGTCTTTATTGGATTTACCCGACGAAACAATACATGATATATTATCATTTCTCTCATTAGACAATCTCGACAATATTTTATCCTGTTCAAGAGTATCTAAGCAAATTCATGGTTTATGTGAACCTTTGATATATAGACAAATCAAATTTCCATATAACTTCGATTTAATCGATGCTCATCCATTTTTCGAGCTTGTACCAAATAACCTAGGACATGTTAGTGATTCAGATAAACTTGATCATGAAGAAGGAAAAGGAGAAGAAGAAAGAAGTGGAGACACCGATTTGAGAAATGTCACTGGATGGGAGTCAAAATCGAGATACTTGAAGAAGTTGATCTTAGAGACACATGATTTATCACATTGCGAAAGGATGAAACTGAAAGAAAATTGCTTATTAGATAATATCAGAATATTGCATTTTAATTTAAAGAGAGGATCACGTATAATACCTAGTATACATTATGATTTAAAACATGTAAATAACCAAATATCAACATCCTTAAGATCATCATCATCATCATTATCATCATCAACGTCAACATCAACCTCGCCTTGTCGTCTATTTGATTGTAAAACGGCTCAATTGACAAAAATCAATGTATTAGATAAATTGATCATTCAAAATGAATTTTCGGAAACTTTATTCATAGATTGTATCTTTACACAAATCATAAAATCTCTAAATCTAGATTTTGGAGAAAATCTGAATTTTTCAAATGGATGTAAAGTAAATAAATTAATATTTAAAGTCAAACAAACAGATTATGGAAAAAGACATTCAAGCGATTTCTGGGGGAGAAGTAATAAAACTTCATTTACAGAATATGATGCAAATGATAATGAAATTTTAATACCACAGCGACCAATTGATGAGTTAAATATGATAGAAGAGCATGAAGATAATGTGTTTTATCAGACTTTGAAACAGCTAGTTTGGTTATTCGAATTCGAAGAACTCTCTTCAGCATCTATCTCAACCAATTCAATACAGATTGGTGATGGACACATTGATAACCAGTATCAGAATATTAGGGAGAAGATAAAATCCCAATATCAAAATCCACGTGAAATCACAAACGAAGGGTTTGGCATGTTATCACATTTTATCAATATCAATATACCTTTGGAGACCAAAATCATAATAGTAAATACAGCATATTTCAAATCAGGTAAAAGTGAAAAAGATATAAATACTTGGCGGAAATTCGCAAATATAACTTGTAGAGGCAAGTTAAGAACGTATTTACAATTGGATCTACAAGAAAATAAATATAAAACTAGATATAAAAACAATATATACCTGAATGAGCTTGATTACATAAATAGGAGGATGAACAATGTTGAATTTCCAACGATTGAAGAATATCTGGATAAAGGGAATTGGTTAGATGAATTTTAGATGGATTATTTAGGTTAGATTAGTAGATTAGATAAATCTTCAAAATTGTAGGAATTGTAAATCAGCTATTCGCACGACGAACAATTTCACAAAATCGTTGCAACGTACCATTATGATCGCGAAAATGCGTTATGATTGGTACAATCAGCTAGTGAACCCACACAAATTCCTTCTACCAATCACAAATCACTAATAGTTCCCTAAAGCAGGTTGTTTTCTTATCCAATTCTTTTGTTGAGTCTCTTCAAAAACCCATTTAGCCAGACTTTTCCTTGACAATTGTTGTGTACCTTTGAAATCCGGACCGTATAGTCCAGCAGCCACTTTTAGGTCTTTTGAACCTTCAGTTAAATGTGGTACGCGGAATATAGTATATTCGAATTGTTCGTCTGCACATACTTCAGCTATTTTATCCATCTCTGCTGATCCTTGAGGAACCATTATGGGAGGTAAGATTTTAGTGGTAAGGTATTGGGACCAAGTGTACTACAAACGGAGAAAGAGGTGAATGAAAGAGTAAGCAGGCTACGACATCACGTTTACATACTTGTCATGAGTATGATGCGTAGGACCACTTACATTTTCGCCCGCTACTGGATGTGCTGGAGTGGATAGAGCAAGTAAACGTTTTACACCGTGTTTTTGCATGACTCTCTTGATAAGGTGGAAAGATTCTCCGATCGGTGTAGGTTTTGCTCTAGTGATGAGATAGGTCAAGGACATGTATGCCCCCTGTACAGTAATCATGAGTAATGGTCGAGGCTAGGATACATCGATAGGAAGTGACTTACCAGGAAACTAACCACAGTCGTAACACCTTTCATAACTTGGTCCAATTTGTCTTCATCGTTTAGACCTCCTTCTACTATAATAACCTTGTCATTATATTTTTCTATGAGGTCTTGAGGTAATTTGGATTTATTCCTGACCAACAAGGAAAGCTTTGGTCCATCTGGAACAGGTAAAACCTCCTGTAAGAATGCTAAACCGGACGCACCTGTAAGGGGAAATATTGTTCAGCAAGCCAACGGTCAAAGATATAGTGTGAACTTACCAGTAGATCCTAGTACCAAAATGTTCTCAGATGACATTGCTAGTGAGTTGGGATGAATCGAGTTGGGAGAAAATGAGTTAGCGTGAAAGGTTCTTATATGAAAAATGGACAAGAATCAATAGTATGCATAACATGCAGAAACACTCGATTCTTACAGATAACCTTAGACCGTCGGTCATCTTTTTGATTATTAGTCATCTGTCGTTGCCTTACCGGTTACTCACCTCCCATCTCCCATACGGTACTTAGTTCATGCATACATGAAAACGATAACAACTTTTCACAAATTATTTGCATGTACTACTGTATAATGTATAACGTATGTATTGTGCGAGAAACCTTTCTCTCCTTCGTTTCATTCTATATATATTATATATATCTCCCTCCTTACTTGAGTTATTGGAAAGCCAATTCGTAGTGCTATATAAATCCCTTCCTATTTGTTTAGTTTGTCAAAAATCTATTGTTCTTTCACCTCTAATTATTTTTGGTCCATCCATGACTATCCAGCAGTTTTACCTCCCACGAAAGACCCAACAATGATATATACAATGCAACAATAGATGGGAAAGGAAAGTATTTGGGATAGGAGATTATGCAATGGTAATGATTGTGAAAAAATTGATAAAAAAGATGAGCGAAACGAATTGTTAACTTAATTTAGTTAGCATGAAAAAGGGCTACTAATGTATGTATGTTTTATGTTGAAATTAGGGTACGAAAAGTGGGAAAAATAGATCAAAGAACTGAAATATGCACATGATGTAATGATAAAGAAATGTATTGCTGTGAGAGTATGCGAGAGCTAAATGAATGAGAGAGATGTGGGAAATTGGAGGATTCGTTCATTCGTAGATTATCGAACGTGTGTGAGTGAGTGTTGTTAACAATCTGGATGTAGACGTATATTGTCTAAATCTTTATGCGCTACTATGGAGATATTGATGGTGAGTACTAGAATAAACTTATCATCCGAAACGCACTTACTGAATTCGCGCTTCATGATTTAAGCCTGCACTTCTTCCTCCTTGGGTTCTGCTTTTTCTTCCTGTTTATCCTCTTTGATTTCAACAGCCTTGTTGACGATTGATTCCTCTTTTCCTTCTTCGATTTCACCGTTGATTGCCAGTGCTGGTGCAATTACACTACTACTCTTCATCAAAGCATTTTCCACATCTGTCGCAGTTGCACCTCCTATAGGTCTTTGCTGTTGTATCAAATCATCGTTATTGAACGGGTGTTCAATGTTATTCATCAAACCGGAAGGCAGATCTTGACTCTGGTCTGTAGCTTGAGAAGGTGATTTTAAGGTTTGTTCTGAAGCTGGAGATTTACTAGTTTTAGCATCAGGTAGTACCCATCTTGATCCGTCTTGTCCAGCAAGTCTAACACTTTCTTCTCTAACTTCCAATAATGACGATAGAACCATACATTCTTTCACTATCGATACATCGGGTGTCAATGATTTGACTCGGTTGAATGATGCGATCATCGAGATATCAATCCATCCTTCAGAGTCCATCTATATGAGGTTTAAGAATCAGCTAAAGCGACTGAGAACGAGTCATGCGTGCAGACATACCTGTTGTCGTAAGAAGAAGTCCATAGCTAGATTCTGCATACTGAAGTAGTATTCAATCTATAAGTCATCGTCAGCAGAGCTCGTATCATGTATGATTATGTTTAGAAACCACTCACTTGACCTAGAACATAGAATCTCGTAGCATCTAAATTAGGAACAACAGTTTGAGGCATTGGTGGAGGTGGTAAGCCTGGTCTATATATCGCACCGGCACCATATTGAGCTTGCATTGGGTCATATATACCTGGACCAGCAGATGTTTGACCGTAACCTTGAACAGGGTAGAATGATTGGAACTGCATTCCATTGAATCCCCTTTGGAAACCATTTGCGTTTCCATTTGGTGAAAAGCCATCGACAGGTAAACCTGAGTTACCTCCTAAAGGTGGGGAACCGAATCCTGCTTGTCGTTGTTTATGTGTAATAGCTGAATTACTTCTAAATCCTCCTCCTCTACCTCTTCCATTGAACGATCCTCTTTGATCTCTTCCTCTGGGAGCTCTAGGTAGATTGGTGTTGTTGTTATTAGCGTTGAAACTATGTTGAGGTATTGATGCAGTGTTACTTCCAGTCATAGGTCGAGATTGTAATGGTCCACTTCCTAATCGTACTTGCGTGGAATTCTCCTTCGTTGGTGAAGACAGCTGCATATTACTTTTTGATGGTGATCCTACTTTGCTTTGTTCACTTGTCTGTCGTGTAAGATGTGTTTCCGTTTCTCCGTTTACTACTTCGGCTTGTTTATCGGTTTTGGCAGGTTCTTCTACCTTCTCAATAGAAGCTGCTCCTTCGGCAGGCGCACTTGTAGCTCCTTCGTTGTTTTCTGTTGGGGCAGGTTTGACTTCACTTGTAGATGATGCTCGAGCTGATCTTGCCTTTTTACCTTCTACGGGATGGGGAACGCCTTTCTTGGGTTTTGCAGCACCCTTAGCACCTGATCCTGAAGCTTCATTTTCAGCTTTCGAAGCTGTCGCACGCTTTTTAGCATTAGCTTCAGCTCGATTCTGTCGGCGGTTGTTTTCTGCTACTTGGTCTACTGCAGCTAGCAGCTCGGACGCTGGGATAGGTGTCCATTTTGGTTTTTCTGCATATGCTGGTTAGCCTTTGTGCGCTGCGTCGGGCGATCAATCACTCACTTCCTGTACCGGGACCAGCTGAATTATCTTCTGTCACACTAGCATCCTCATTAGACTTGTCCTTAGATTTATCTTTCTTATCTTCAGTAGCTTTGGCAACTTCTGCTGCTTGATTGACATCAGGCCAAAGTGTGGCGTCATGTATAGGTGGAGGTAACGCTGATGAGGTAGCTCGAGCGGCCGTCTTCTTTTTTGGTTTTGGTACACTTTCGACTTTAGCGTGACCATTAGGTATCGACTGTAGAACAGCATCTTTACTTATACTACCGGTTGCAGATTTAGGTTGACTTGGATGTGTCGTTGAAGCGTTATTTGCTGAAGGAGCTGGAGCCGGTACCATGGCTTTTTTCCGTAAGTCCCATGCATTTACAGCTGGTGGAGGTGCAGCTTGTTTTGGTTGAATAGGCTGAGGAGTTGGTTGAGCAATTTCTTCTACCTTTTGTTTAGGTCTGGAACGCCAACTTCCGTCTTCCTCAAGCTTATCGACAGCTTTCGATAATACGCTTGCTGATGCAGTCGATGTTGATGCGGTTTCAGAGGATTGTATAGGAGAACCAACTGAAGGAGGAATTGATACTGAATTAGCCGTGACTGTTGTTCCATTCAGCGAAGGCGATGAAGGAACTGTCTGAGTTGATTGATTATTCTCATTCTCAGTAGAGACGTCTGTTGACTTATTGTTACTTTCTGAAGCTATTATTGCGGGTTTTGTTGAATGCGTCAGAGCTCCCCAAGCCGGTTTACTGGGCACTGTTGTCGTTATAGGTGGTTTAGCTGTGTCAGTTGTTGCTGTTGATTTTGCAGGTGTAGTGTTACTATGACTGCCACCATGCTTTTTGCTCGATTTTCCGTGTCCACCTTTTTTATCGGTTTCTTCGGTAGTTTTGGCTTTTGGAGGTTCACGATGTGACCTATCTCTCCAATTCTTTGAATTGCTTCCATGTTTTTCTTTTTCTTCATGTTGACGAGGTTTTTGCCTATTTGATTTGACTGTTTCCCAGACTTCATCTTGTCCTGCTGATACTTTTTCTACCACTTTAGGTGCTGAAGTTACTTTGTATTCACGAGCTTTCGTTGTCGATGAGGATGATGAAGGAGTTGCAGATGGAGCTGGAGAACTGATTTTTGACGTGATACCGTTGGGAATTAGCGAAGATGAAGCTGCTGGTGAAGGTGAGTTTGTTGCGACAGCCTTGGCGGTAATATTTCCATTGGCGTCTTTTATTCTATCGGCATAGGATCCAAGAGCATTGAATGCAGACGGTTGTTGACCATCTGAGACCTTCTGTGAGGTCGACATGGCCGCAACGAGATATTGAGGTACCAAGTATGGGAAAGCTGTTGTAGAAGGAGGAGAATATGGTACTGCAATCATGATGTTTTGTATGAGTACAGTAGTAGAGAGATAGCCAGAAAGGTACAGTGAGATCCAAGATGAATGATCGATAGTAAAGATAGAATAAATAAAGTCAGCGCTATTTCTACCGGCACCCAGCTTGGTTAAAAGGGGATTTTTTGAGTCGGAGCTGAGTATGATATACATATATATATATACGATCAAAAGAGCTAAGCCGGGGAAGATAGAGAGAATGATAGCAATAGAAATTAAAGGAGGGGAGCTAGGTACATAAAGGTAGCAACAGCTTTTACCAAAAAAGCGGGGTCATGGTAACCGAGTTTTGTAATGGATTCTCTCTAAGGCCGAGAGCGATGCAATTGTAAAAGGCAGAAATCGAATGTATGCAATATGCATCATGCGATGATAGTGGAGCGAAACATGAATGGTAGAATTATATGTATGGATGTTGCAAGAGGTATTGGGAATTATGCAAGATTAGTCGAAAACTCACCTTTGATGTATAGTTATATCAAACAGCTTCTTTTTCGAAAAAGTGATGTAACTTATTCGCTCAGACTTTTTTTTTTGTGTCACAACCCCACTTTTCAACTGAGTTTCAATGTTTGTGTATGAATGCTTTGATATGACGTTAGTGACAGGCTAAGGTATACGAAGGCGACTATGAGAACTAGTATGAAGAATATCGAACAAAAGATAACGATGACTCACCTTGTCTTCGACTTGTCGTGCTGAATGATCTGATGAATGTTCAAGAAGATAAAATCCCTCTTTTCGTTGAATGAAGAATTAACCTTGCCACCCGCAAAACACCTCTCACACCCTTCCTTTCTTATTGATAATCTTCACCTAGTCGCTGACACACCTCTTGAGAAGTATGCACAAATGCTGAAGTGGAATTCCAGGAAGAGTCGTTTGATGAATAGTTTGAGTCTGCTGTAGCAAAAGGTTGAACCATCAAGCGGATCCGAGGGTTGTCTAGATCACTTCACTTCTTACTGTCGTAAAAATGTTACTTTACGCCACTTTGCTGGTATATGCAAGAGTCAATGATATTTTGTGCTAGTCGTAAAGATGATGATGAGACTAGAGGGTGTTTTGAGAATGTTGAACGACAATATGAGGATATGATGATGATGATAATGAGATAAGTGAAGTAGAATAGGAGAGAAAGTTGAAAGTGGTAGTGTGAGTGATAATTGAAGATTAATCATTAATTGCCGTATTTTATCCCATAATAATTAAATAATCTCTTTTCACTTTTTCAATATATTCCACCTCATGACATATTTTTGTTATTGCCTTTTATTTCTCCTCTTATACCATTAAACAATTACTTTTATCATTCTTATCGCCTCTTTATAAGCTTCTGCATAACATTCAGTGCAGCCCAAAATGCGTCAACTCAAACATCATGAACAAAAATTGCTTAAGAAAGTGGATTTCCTCAACGTGAGTCTTGTATTTCTTTTACCGGCCGGACAAAATTTTTCTCTTCCCTGCACTCACCTCCACATGAGCTGACCATATACCCTTTTCATGATGGGCATATAGTGGAAGCAGGATGCATCATTGAGGGAGGTCAAGGTGATGAGAAAGTACCATATACAGGATAGAGAAGATTACCATAAGTGAGTTGGCAAGATTCTGCGACTTTTTGCGGATCATACAATCGATGATATTACCAAGCCAAAGGGAAAGGAGACTGATTATTGTATGTATTTTTTGTATATACAGATATAACAAAATTTGCGGTTCTCTTCGTTCATTAATACATAAATTGTCCTTACTTCCTGCTAAAGATCCGTACAGAGAACAGAGAGAAACTGAAATGTTGAACAAGTTGTATGATATGGGTATCTTGGGTAAGTCCAGATAGCATCTCAAACCTTCTTCATAAGTTTTCTCAATTAGCCAAAAAATCAAAACTAATCTCCGCATGAACGCTTGAATAGACGTTGGAGCTAAACCATCAGATATTGAAAATAAAGTAACTGTATCATCGATTGCTAGAAGACGTTTAGCTGTTGTGGTAGCCAGATTGAAAATGGCAGAAACCGTCTCTGACGTAAGTAGCGGTTATCCTTGTTCTTGTTCTCAGCTCAAATGACATCTATCATCGACCCTTACTAAAGCTAATTCTTTCGAAATGATCTTTTAGGCCGTACAAACCATCGAGCAGGGACATATTCGAGTAGGACCTTCACCAGTAACGGATCCAGCAATGTTGATTACTCGTCACATGGAAGATTTCGTTACATGGGTAGATACAAGTGCAAGAAAGAGAACAATCATGAAATACAACGACGAGGTAAGTAGTATTATCTTGACCTTTGGGCATACGGTCCGCAGCTTCACATGGCAGAACAGTCATTAAAAATTTCCCTTCCATATCCAATTTGACAATTGAAACTAATCCCTTTGGAATTGTACTTGAATTAGCTCGACGATTTCGATCTGTTGTAAAATTCCTGCCAATCTTTCAGCTTCTGCAGATCTCTTAAATCTGGAACCTGCCTTACAATTCATCCGTCAACTTTTTCGCAGTTATACAAATATACCCTGCATTGTTAGTATACCTTTCCTTCGCTTATGTGGAGCGAACACCTTGGACAAGAATTACAGAGGATATACATGCGGTTTCGACGGGACTTTCAGGCAAGGTCATCTCATCATCAACCAAGTCATTTCCTTTGTACCATTTTGCTCGCTGTATGTAGAAAATCTTCGGACCTGTACATGGTGCGATCCATTTTCTCCGGAGTACAATAGTTTAGTCAGCCAAACTTTGATATCCGTCGGACAAACGAAGCAGCCGTTTGATACGTGATGAATGAACTCTTGGCGACTTAACAACGCGACAATCCAATCCTGTCAGCAAATTCCACGAAATTGTGATTATATAGGTTCAGAACCTACATCAATTGAATTATCTGGTCGAATCTCATTTTCTGATGATCTTTCATTGTTCGCATCATTCTTGTGATCAAGAGGACCGGCAAACGTATCTTCAATTTCTATCGATTCAGGTTTGACGAATGTCATTTCTTTCGACCAAATTGGAAGTGGCATAGGCTTAACTTTTGCACCTTCTAATGAGTTTGACCAATTTACAAATCGTTTTTCGTATCCTTCCCGTTGGACCCGGTCAATTACTGAAAGAGCTGAAACCAACGCTACGTCTATCTCCTCATAAGTTGAGTTGATCCGTAAGTGATATCGGCCCTCTAAGAAATCAGCTGTAGTACTAAAGCCTTCTCTCCATTTGGTAAACTTCGGAGTAGAGTTGGAATGCTCAAGCTTGGTTAATATACCCATTGCTCTATCAATTTCGACTACGAGGAAATAATAATGGTCAGTCTTGGTGGAACGAGGTGGATGCTCCTTAGAGAGGTCTTTCGAATTGATTACCACATCATAGTGAAATTGAGATTGATTACAATTAGCTTACGGAAGAAAGAGCGATACTGATCATAGTCAAAATTAGCACTTCTGTAGAGACTGTAAACTTAGATTAGCTGATCAATGTGACGCTCACCTTGGCCCAGGCTGCTTTTATATCTTTATAGGAATCTTCGGATGCACCGTTCGAATGGAAACGCTTCTGTACGGCGTCCCTCACATAAGCGTAGAAGGCAGTGGCGTTTAAGCCATGAAACCAATTTTCACAAAGATCTCTTCGAGTAATCTTCATGAGGTATCATATGGTTAGCCTCAAGGATGAAGCAATGGTTAGGACTACAATTATAGTATAACTCACCAATAAAGGCTCTGAGGCATCATACAGCTCATTGATGTAGATACCCTTTCCAGATGCTAGTTTGTAGTACTTGCCCAGACCCCAATCTACCGGTTCCCCTTGAAGCAGCGTGGGTGGATCATAGGTTTCTAGGATGAACTGCCAGCCGATAAATGTTTTCTCTGAAGCGATACCTTTATACTCGATTCGATCCATTTCAGCAGCTATATGTTATATATATTGAGTGATGCAGGCAAGTTGCTTTTACAAAGAGAAAAAGGCTAGTTGTAAATAATAATACCTCGATAACAAAAAAGATGATTCACGTGAAGATTTTTCTTGGTACGTTGCCTGTGCATACAGCGATGTATTCTGTTGTTTCAGTTTGCAGTATGACAAGAATTTACCAACTCATGTAGTCGTACATCCGAAGCTAGGAATACATCTTTCAGGTATACGCATTGTCACATCATGTGTGTTAGACAAGAAGGCAGAGTTGCTGATATAAGGTATACCTTGGCTTGACTGAAACTGTCATTCTTTTTTTGGTCGTCGGGGCAAAACAATCGTCTTATGTCAGATACATGAGACTTCATTCATGAATGACAATTTTACCAGAATATAACGAACAGTGATATGAAACGACTCTTGTTTTCGTTACAAATTTCTTTATCAATCTCAGATAGGTAGTGATTTTTGCCAAACATGAACTTTCCAATTTGAAGGAACGAATTGAATAGGCCAAAAGAAATGATCCCAAAAACCTTCTTGTCCCGAATCATTTAGATCTTCTTTTCGTTTCGCTTCAGGTATACGTAAACGTTTTATGATAACACCATCTTCTAAGATACTTGATAATCCGGAAGAATCAAAATCATCTATTTCTCGCCTATTTGGTTTATTGATGATGATATCTAATCTCGTTGATGGATGATTATGATCATGATTATGATCATGAGTTTGAGTAGTAGAAGGGAAAATTGGTAAAGTATTCAAGAAACCATTTTCATATTTAATTGAAAATGATTCAGGTGATAAATTAAAAGCTTTTTTCAACTTTTCCGAATCTAAAACAATTGTAATTCTTGATAATTTTGACCAAAACTTATCACCTTCTTTTGAATTTGTTGTTGTGATTATTTTCGATGGTAATAAGAATGGTGAAGGTGAATTCAAATTTGTAACATCAAATATTGTTATTTCTTTAGGTTGTAAATTTTTAATTAAATTACATGATTTAATTTTACTTTTTTCATTATTTTTATTTTCGTTGTCATTATTATTTAAACTTGAATTTGAATGATTTGAATCCGAACAAAAAGACCACCAAAAAATACCTTTATTTCTTCTTGTCTTATGTTCTCTTATTACAATTTGAATTTCAATTAAATTTGGTAATTCGTTAAAAGGTAGATGTTTATGTGAAAAATGTTCATATATGAGTAATCTTTTAACATAATTTTTTGGATTTAATTTACCCCATTCCAATTCCATTATAGCTAATTCATAATCATATTCCATACAAGTGCATAGGTTCAATGGAAATTTTTCGGGATCAGCACAATCTAAACATATAGCTTCATATAATATTGGTATAACCATATTATACATCAATCTTGACGTTTGTAAAATGTTGTAAAGACTTGATCGATCACAAAAGCCAAATATGTTTTTCATTATATCTGTGTTCAGAATATGAGGAGTAGTACGATCAGGTTGGTCATTGTCTGGAATTTCCGCTCCAAATGTGATAAGTGGCATGGTTAAATCGTTACTGGTAGCTGCATCATGCTTCAGGTTCACAAAAGGTATTTCAGATGAAGATTGCTCCAACTTCTCATGTTGATTTTCTGATCCAAATGCGTTGTTAAATGGGCTGTCCATCAATTGCAAGTCGTTTGCATCTGTCGTTAAATTGTCGGTCATTTTTATAGTGCTTCAATCGAAGGGTTTCAGGGCAAAAGGTTGACCAGCTTGTTGCTGGATTGTGGTGAAGTAGGATATAGAGGTTGTCTTCAGACAAAGTTTTTTTCAATGAACAGTAATAATCAGTCTGAGAAGAAGATTGAAATAGGGGATCTGTTTCCATTCATCCAAGATATCCATACGTATGCCTTGTAGTATACCCTCGTGCGTAAATGGATTAGGGGGAAGTGAAACAGCAGTATGTACTCCTACAATACTTGGGGTAATGGTACATCGAGAAACTTGTTATGGCACCAGTCATCTGATATTATCTGTAGAATAGTATATTCTCGATATTGATCTGCTTCATTCACGCATCTTGCAACTATTGTATCAGATGGCGTGGCTCACGGGCTATTCTTTCCCAGCTTGTAGTGTAGCAAGGACGATCAAAAGATCTCCTATAGAATTACATGTGGATGACCAGTATAAGCATCACCACACAAATAATCTAGTTTTGGGAGTGATCTTTTGCGAGATCATCTGGATTGCTGTTTTATGCCAAATGGCTTGAATATCCCCAGATTGAACTCATTTTGCTTAACGATACATAAGGAGTATATGATAGAATGAAGCCCGTCATATGAAGTGACAACACGCCCTATATGCATAGTATCGAGCAAGCGGATTATTGACGTTTTTGTTTAGCCATATTTCTATGTATGTATAACAGGAATTGGAAATCCTATACACGAAAACAGACCATTATATACAACGATGGATGCACAGATTATACAACCCATTCGCGTGCCCACTTCCAAATCTGAAGAATGCTATTACGGTTGTTGGGATTGGTTGCCGCCAAATTGTCTATATCATCATTTGTGATACGCACGAATACTAAACCTTTAGGCCAAACAGGTATTGGTACGCGCTCAACGCTTGCATTTTCAAGCTGCTTAGACCAATGAATAAATTGTTTGTCGTATCCCGATTTTTCGGTGAAATACGTATACTGGATCGCTCTCAGGAAAGTGCAGTTAACATCCTTGATTGTATCGTCTATACACAGATGTTCTCGCCAAGTAGTAACCATAGACTACAATCGCCGTCATCCCATTCTGAAAATTCTGGTATAACCTCGGATTTTGAGGTTCGATCTTGGAGATCATACCCATTGCTCTATCGATTTCAACTAAAACGTGACGAAGAAAAAGCAGATGCGTCAGTCAGGAATTTGACAGTACAGTGGAAATCATTCATCAGAACATAACAACTGACGAAGTATAGCTCGATGCTGATATCACGCAATTAGCGGAGTCGCTATGTTATGTATGAGTTGTGACTGCGCACTCACTCCTGCGCATGCTTTTTTGATCTCATAATAAGAAGACTCAAGGGCGAATTGGATTTTGTCGTATTTTGCAAGGGCATCCCTTACATAGGTATGAAATGCGGTTGCATTGACACTGTGGAACCAAGCAGTGCAGACTTCTTGACGTGAAGCTATTGAATTTTATTGTAGTATAAGTTCCGGTTACTGTAGTTTTGCTTTATTGTGACAAATTTTCCAACTTACCGTATAATCCCAAGTCGAATGCCTGAATTCGATGAAATCACAAGCCTTTCCCAGACGCTTTCTTGTGATACTTTCCTAAATTACAATTTATCGGTTCGCCTCCAAGGAGTGTGGGTGGATAGTAGGTGTCTAAATTGAATTGCCAGCCAATGAATCCTGGCTGGGCAGCGAAATCTTTGTATATGGGAAGATCCATGGTCTATCGTGTTTAGCGGCGGTAGTTGAATAACTTAACTCAATGCGGACGAGTTGAGGCGATGGAATGTAAAGGAGTAGATGAAGATTTGGTTTTACAGCAGGTTGATATTATGATATTATTCACTTGACAGGAAGAAGAAGTCACAAGTAAGCGGTAAGCGATAGTAAGCGAAACATGAAAATGTTTAACCACTGGATCATTCTCCCGTTTAACGTTTTTTCATATACTGTAGCCCTAACTGAATCTCACATATAAAGATATCACGTATGCCATATGTCATATGTCATACTTGTTCTAAAAGAAAGACCAAAAAGGAATTTAGTGAAATTTCAAATCCATTCTTGGCTTCAGAGTAATAATAGCTTGTATCTATAATATCGATTTCCAATTCAAATTTGTATCAATTCTTTTCATGAAGAAACCTTATACATGCACAGTCGATTTAGGCATTACAACACAGATTAAATAATTTTGGGGTATCTATTGCGGAACTAGTTGGATTGCTGTTTTATGCAAAATGGCTATAAGAATTAATTGTTAATAATGATTATTGGTGCAAGCGGTTTGGTGAATAAAAAAAAAAACTTACATTCCAGCTACATTGAAAGCGGCCAACAATCTGAATAAGGTGAAAAGAATCCCAAAAGAAAATCAGCAAATGTTCTTGACCAAAAACGAATGTACCGAATATGACTCACTTCAGTAGATCATCTACGTCCATTTTAGCTGCTCTATTATCTGCATATCCAGTTTCAAGTAAGATAGTATCTATCTTTTCTCGAATATCAAATCCATCTTCTATAATCTGCAATTCACGTAAACGTAAAAGAATTTCCAAGATTAGCTTAGCTTATGGACTTATTTGAGTGGGAAAGAGAAAGAAAAGGCCAAAAACTTACTATACCTTGTTCAGCACAATAAGTTTTAAAATTTCTTTCAGCTAATTCAGCCACACCTTTAGCTTTAAAATTTGCTCTTATAGTTTTATTCATTCTACTAAAAATGATTCTATTTAAACCATCAAATTCTTCAAATTTAACTGGTGGTGGTGGATCTCTAGGTAAAATTCTAACTACAGAAGATTCAACTTGTGGTGGTGGTCTAAAATTACCTTTACCAACTTTCATTATATGTTCAACTCTAGCATATAATTGTACATTCGCTGCTAATCTACCCCATAATTTACTTCCTGATGTAGCGACTAATCTTAAAGCAAATTCTCTTTGAAACATCAAAACGGCACATTTTATTATTGGTCTGTGAGATAATAATTTGAATACTAAAGGTGATGAAATCTAGTTGCAGTTTTCGTTAACTTTTACTGCTACATATGATAAGATGATGCGACTCGGGGAACTCACTTGATAAGGTGTATTCGATATACAAACGTCAAAATAAGGTAAATCTGCTTTTACGAAATCACCAATCATGACTTCCAATTTCTTTTGTTCTGGTCTATTGGAGGGATTGGTTCAAAGATAAGATCAGTAAAATTGTTCAGGACCTTGATCTCCATCCGGAATCGAGCGGACTCACTTTCCTAAGACTCTCTTCTGTACTTCAGCAGCCATTCGAGGATCCATTTCTACAGCAACAACTTTTCTACATGCAGATAAAATTCTAACTGTTAAATTACCTGTACCAGGACCAACTTCTAATACTATATCTGTAGGTTTCAGGTTCGCTTTATCTACTATTCTATTTATACCACGACAGATTAATGATCTCAGCATGAAGGATTCTTCTCCTTTGACAATCATGTGATGAAATGCAGAATATATGATAGGATGAAAGAGTCAGATTGGGTGCCCGGATAAAAATGGGTTTCGGGCCTTTACACCATAGTGTTTTTGTAGTAAGAAGACCGTCGTGTGTGATCATCATTTATTGTTCATACGCGTGGAAAATACTAATGTATAGAGCAGAAGCGGTATGATGAACAGTTGACTTACCCCTGTGCGACTAAAGGATTAGTCAAGATATGTTGACCGAATCTAGCAGTATCGAACAAATGATTTCTTGCTCCTCCTGCTGCGGATGCAGCTCCACTACTGGAGGATTCACCATTCTTCTTCGGCCTTTGAGCTGCAGAAGTAGGCTGTGTTCGAAAGGTTGATGTTGTTGCTTTGGGCATTCTTGTTGATTTTATCACAAGTAGTTATGTTTGGATAAGGTGAATGAAAATATATTTTAGTGAAATTCATCAACGTACAGTTGAATTCGACGATCTTTATTTTGAACTTTTGTTGACAAGTCACGTGCTTATTCAGGTCAGCGTTGTTACGTAATATTGGCGCGTCAAAGCGCAGTAAGAACAACGTGAAGACTTGGCAACGTTTTTGCATAAGATACAAATAATGACCAGGTATTTACACTGACATGAGATGTTTGTTAAAATTTGATCAACACAATTGAAAGGACCGGAAATATATACAAAATGATGGTGAAATACAATGTTGGGCTTGTTACAATGTTACGATAACAATTCTTACTAATGCTCCCGGAAAAGCCAAAATTCTCCAAGCTGCTTAAGCTTTGATCTTTCCAATGACTGTATCAGGAGCATATTTTGAAATAGCGTTTGGTGGATGAATCATAGCAAATTCCCTACACGCATGGGACAACATCATGTTAGCAGCTTTAGGCGTGACGCAAACAGGATAGCTACTCACTCTGTAGCATCTCTTCCAGCATAAAGTAAAATAGCTTTAGCTCCTCCTGGATGATCAGCTAAGAAATTGGTTACATCCAAAACTTCGCCATCGATGATAACCCAGCAATCATCCTCTTTGTTGTGTTTACCAACTTCTTCAACAGTATATTCTCCTTTAGTTTTACCTCCTGATTTTTGCTTTTCTTTGGGTTCAGGTAATTTCTCTTGCTCTACTTGTGCTAAGGTTTTATCTCCTTCTTTAGCAGGTTGTGAATTTGCTGGAACAGGTCCATCTTGTGCACCTTGTCTAGTACCATGTACTTCTGTTTGTTGCCCTCCAGCTCCACCAGATGAGAAAGATTGGGAATTAGATTGGTTATCAGCCCACGAAAATTCGAGATTGATGTTCTTGGAATTAGGATCAACTCTGATTTTGGTTTCGAGCAAGTGTCCAGCAACGTTCGATAATCGATTGGCAGCTCTTTCATTGGCCAACGAGGAAAGGAGATATGAAGATACGGCGTCTCCTGCAACTCGGCCGAATACGACACACCCACTAAAGCATAATAGAATTGTCAGTGAAACGCCGTTCCCATACATTGTATGTATACTTACAGAAGGGAACTACCACCTAATCGATTTGCACCGTGAACACCACCAGCCAATTCACCACAAGCGTAAAGGCCTGGAATAGGTTTGGAACTGGAGTCGTGAACAGCAGAGTCGGTACCGATTTCCAAACCACCCATAGTGTAATGGAGGACAGGAGTCTATTTCAGATGTTTAGCTGGATGCTTTTGGCAGGGACCGGTGGCTGACTTACCATATGAGCTACATGATAGATATCGTTCATTGTGAAATCACCTCCACTGAAGAATTTCTTTCCAAATGGATCAGATCCAGGGGTTTTAGCATATTTATTATGATCATCGACTGCAGAAACGAAGAGCAATTAGGTAGTGTTATACGGTTTGTGCATGGGCGAACTCACAAGTCTTCTTCAATGCCTCTGGCTTGATACCCATTTCTTTAGCCAACTCCTCACCACTGTTGAACTTCTTCATAAGTCCTCGACCGACATAGTGTTTACAGTGCCACTCGATTTCTTTACTTGATTGACCATTAAGGACAAGTCGGATAGGAAACTAGCAGATTCTCAGCAATTTGATGCGATGTAGTCATTCGTTTGAGTGATGCGCATACCTTGTTGTTCTCCCACATTTTACCAGTAACGTAATCTCGATGTTGTAATTCATCAACGAATCGGCTACCAGTGTTGTCAAGAAGGAGACCTCCAACACCTCTAAGAGCTTCAGCAGCAAGGAATTTGACCTATGACATAGTATAAGTAAGATGTTGTGGATTAAAGCCTTTCCGAAACTCACCTTAGCATTAGGTTCCTTGGGGTCCACAAGACCGGTAGGGTGTACTTGTACTTTTTCAAGGTCTATACCTTTAGCACCGATAGACATAGCCATTTTGTGACCATCACCGGTACAGTGGTTACCGTTGGTGGTGGGCTGGAAATGAAGTTCATGTTATGAGTTGATCTGCCCTTGACGTAGATGCAAAAGAGTCAAACTCACCAAGTCATAGAATTGCGGTGTGTGCTTCTTGAGTAGAGAGTCACTTGTGAAATCGGCAGCATAACCACCAGTAGCAAGAATGACGGGACCTTGTTCAGTGAACTAGGTGGATGCAACGTTAGTGGATACAAGCTAAATCATGGTCACTCATGAGCTAGCTTACCTTTTGTCCATCTTTTTCATATTCTACACCAACTACTTTATCGCCTTCGTTCAACAACTTAGTTACCTTGGCTTTTTTGAGTACTTTCACTCTATCAGGTGAACTTTCGGCTAAATCCTCGAGCTTTAAGGATATGGCGTTAGCTACACCTTTCACTACTTGCAAACAACAGCTAACTTACTTTTTCCATCAGAGCATAAGTGATGGTCATACCAGGGAATTGCTGACCACCTCTATGTGTTCTCTTCTCTGAGTGACCACCAAGTCTTGATACTTTTGATAAATCCAAGTTGAATTTTTCGACTAACCAATTAACTGCGTCACCAGATTTATACGTTAATACTTTGATCAGATCGTCTCTTGCTAATTCTCTAGCGGATTTCTTGGTATCGGCGAAGCTAAGAGGGAGTTTTGTCAATGAAATACTATGAGGATAGAATGGCGAGACAGTATAACCAACTCACAATTTAGCTGATGAATCAGGTATACCGAGTTCCTGAAGGAACCAAACAATGCGAGTTAGAAGTAGATCCGATATATGTGATCAGAATGGGTAAAAGACGTACTTGTTGAGCCTAGATGAGTTATATATAGTCAGCTACGCTCTCCAGTTGTTGGAAATGATGTAAGCTTACCTGTGTACCAGCACCGTTAATACCACTAGTAGCCTTAGTCGAATTGCCCTATACCAGATTGTATGTCAGCTTATCCTGGCTGTAGTAGGTATAAAAGCTGAACTTACACCCATGAAACTGTTTTTATCAAGAAGGATCTACCAATACATGTTTGTAGTCAGCATACAGTAGCTTCTAATCTGCTACATATTAGCCAAGAGAGATGTACTCACTACATTGCCACCTCGCTCTAAAACAGTATGAGCAGCAGATAAACCTGATAAACCACCACCGACAATGATGACTTTTGCTGTGGACATGTTAACTTCTAGCTGACTGTAGGTACTCGATAATAAGGAGATCAATTGGTTGGATGGACAAAAAGAGATTTAAACGACTAAAACCAGTCACTACAGAAAGAGAAAAGACAAATCTGCCTAAGAGATCAAAGAACAAAAACAAGTGGATGAGAAAACACGAATTATCGGTAAGAGTTATATATGGTTTACCGTTCAAAACTATTTGAGTGAGATTCGTCTGTCTTTCTTCACTTTTCACTTTGATATACCTTATGGATTTAAAGTGGTTTATGTGAATGAGAAAAAGAATCAAAAGAAGCTGTAACTTTGCTCTGACTGAATTGAGAATGAAATAAATAGCAATAACAAGAAGAAAGATAACTTAACTTAGTTGATTGATTAGCCGGTGTGACTGTGTTTGACTGTGCTCAACCAACGAGGAATAACAGTTGACTCATCATAATTACATTGACCACGTGGTAATCTATGCAAGTTGATTACTTATCAGGGTAATTCCCGGTTCAACATCATTACCGAGTTTTACAGTCTGTTTATGTAATATGTAAAATGCCCAGACAGACAGACAGACCTCCACGGTTCCACGCGTCAGACTCGTTAGACGTCAATATTGTTGATGCACGATGTTGAGAGAAACAAAGGATCAATGATAGTTAATGATTGAAGAGATGCAAAGTAACTTTAAATGATATTGTGGTTTCTTAGACCCAAATTCCTGAATTGAGAAAAGATAAGATATTGAAAAGTCATAATGGTAAGTTGGACTGATTATCTCAGCAGTACCCATACAATAATCTAGGCTAATTTAAGTGTAATACTACTTACTATTCACCTTGTTTGATAAATCGATCCGTTCTTTCTTTCTTTGGCTATATAATATATTCACGTGAAACTTGAATTGGCAAAAAATAGGCGACTTCAGATAAATTATTAGGTGGAGCTATGCTCTTCGTAGCAGCATTCGTTTTCATATATTATACAATATGGGCTTTATTACTAGTAAGTTTTCTTCCTATCCTTACTCCTTCCATTGATATTTCATTCATACCATCTCGGTAGGAGAATATCTGTTGAGATCGTCATGATTTTACATTATTGAAGTAAAATCAGTACTTAAGACTGAATCGCTGATTAATCACTGTTCGAAATGTTATGATATAGCCATTCATTTCAAACGATTCATCAATACACGAATTATTCCCATCAAGAGAATGGGCAATTAAATTACCTTTATTTTTATTATTATCAGGTATAACAGCTGTAGGATTATTTTTCGCTAGAGTTTTATTGAGTGAAGCAAGGAAAAAATCTGCAAAAGGTGGTAAAAAGGTATAATAAGAAAAGAGGGGACACACTTCCCAGCTACTGCTTGGTTCAGTCCAAGTTTGAATTGGGTTAGAACAGGAAAGATGAAAGTGGAATAAAGCATTCCTTATACCCACATAATTATTTAAAATAGACCAAATTAGGTCCTCAAGGATATGATCTATAGATCAACATGTATAGACCAACATGTATAGATTAACATGTATAGATAACGACCAAGATGAGCATACCGAAAACCTATATTCTTTTGGTGGGAAGGAGCACAAATACAAGTGCTATTTCTCAGTCAATCAATCTGAGATCTGATTGTTCTCACAAGTTTTTCTGCTCTTTGGCATCGATCAAAATCAGCCGACAGAATGTCACACATATATTCAGAAATTTTAATAAAGGTGTTATCCCTCGATTATACGAAGCGAGTGAACATGTTACCAAAATACATACGAATTCTTATCATCCTATTTATATAATACCATATTGTGAAAAAAAGGTATGAAAGTAGGAAATCTGGTTGGTAGAAAGTAATTCTATAAATGTTCATCTTGTGTAAAGTATTGATAAATAAACTAACAAACAAATATCGAAAATAAGGAAAAGAACTATCTAAGAGAACATTGTACAAATTACCTACATTGGTTTCTAATACCTAATAATCTATACCTCCCTCTTTGGTGCTGATGGTATCATGCTTGAATCGGTATTGGATATATGCGATAAAGGAAAACTATAATAATCATAGGAGATTGAGAGAAGAGCCATACGATAGTATCCATGGTATGAACGGAATAAAGGCATTCATTTACATATCAACAGGAGTAACGAAGGGGAAATAATGGTTTAAGGAATGATGCGATTGAATCATGATGCTTTTGTTGGTTATGCAATGTATAATGTTGGGAATTGCAAAAAATGGATTTTGATGAAATGAGAAATGTGAAACAACATTTATCGTTATATGGCGCATCAAGAGTGATTTGTTTGTGTATGTATGTTGAAAGGATGAACGGGTGAATCGTTATTTCATATTTCGTAAGCGGATTGATTGATGACAAGTACTTGATATATAGTATTCAAGGTATATGAGTAACCGATCAACGGTTTTACTATCTTGACTATATTTCAGAATTTAGGAAAATATCTAATTCTGTTCCTGTCATTTCTGTTGAACCAGATGCTGATTCAGGCCATTGAGAAATTGCCCAATCCCTAAAGTATACTGAAGCTTTCATATGTTTCTTGGATGCGTACTATAACGAGAATCATAAGTTAGTTAAGCTTTTCTTCATTAGAGAGAGGAAAGGGAAAAACTAACTTTTTTGTAGAAAGATGAAGTATCATTGAAATCAGGATCGAGAACGTAATTTAACATTGATTGCGCACAATCGATAATTTCTTTTTCGGCGTAATTTGAATAATGTACGAGATTGGGAGTCTATGATTGTGTGAATTGATCAGCTTCCTGGATAATATAAGATTCGTGACAATGCTACAGCCGAAATCATTTCGACTTACCCAATCACCTCTATCTAAACATAATCTAGCTAACCACATAGCAGCAGCGGCCAATTGAGAAGGTTTATAAGCAATTAAATCATGTTGAATACAACTAATTTCAACTAAAAATTTCGCTACAGTTCTAGTTTGAATATCATATCCATCTGCTTTTGAAATTCTTCTTAAAAAATGTAATGGATTTGGGTATGATAAATCAAATGATAATGTTGATAACATATATCTTTCGGCTTTTAAAATTTCTTCTGTATCATATCCACCATCTGTCATATGTAAAAAATGTTCAATCGATGGACATATTACTTCTTCATATTTTGCTGCAATAAATAATGCTGTTAATCCAACTAATTGAAATTTAACTAAACTTATAACCCTTTTACTTAAAAATCTATCAACTAAATTTGTTGCGATAAATAATGTTTCAGGTAATAATCTGAATTTTGAGTGTACTTCAATCAACCAATCCATTAATATAGCTCTCATCTTCCATTGAAGTTCAGCTTGTTTATCCATGTAATCGGCTTCAGGCATGGTTTGATTCTGCGAGATTAACGCGACAACGTTAGTGGGTGGAGCAAATCCGTTGTTCTGGACTGGATCAGTTACTTACCTCTATAGATAACATATAGTTGAAAGCATCAACGACATATTCGCTAACCATACTAGGATTACCTTCATCTTCAGCGTCAAGATCTGTCCAACCTTCATCTTTAGCTTTTCGTTTTGGACTTCTTAAGCCGACAGCTTGTTTACTTCCACTTGAAAGGAGAATTTCTCTTCCATCTACATCATAATGACCTTCATCGACTTTTGTTTGAACTTCATCTTCATCTTCCTGTTCAGCGAAAGGAGGTGGAGTTGAAGTCTTACGTCGTTTACGTGAAGGTTCTTCATCTATATTTGGTTTTCTTTCTTTCAATGGTTTACTTTCCGGTACAGTAGCTGTAGTAGAGGTTGAAGCTGCAGTAGCTGATCGTGATCTTGAAGGAATTTTTGATGAAGGTACAGATACATTGGCTTTTCTTTTACCTGTTATCGTAACTTTTTCTTCTTTTATAGCTGCAGAAGAAGAAGCAGTTCTCGTTGTACGCCTTGTTGGAATAGATTGAGAAGAAGTTTGTGTTGTTGCCAAAGGTCTTCTTTCTTCTTTAACTGATAAACCTTTCTTTCCTTCACCATTGGTCACTTCACCTAAAGCTGCTCTTTTTTTAGCTGCTACATCAACTTTACCATCCTTCGTTGTTGCTGTACCTTTCAATGTGGTAGTAGAAGTAGCAGAAGCACCTCGCTTGAGTACAGGTATAGAAGTGTTTGAAACAGCTTTACCAGCGAGTGTCCCGTTACTTGCTGTTGTTACTCTTGAACGAGTAGCGATTGAACCAGCGGCAGGTGGTGCATTTTCATCAACTCGTCGAGTAGTTCGACGAGTCTGTATGTCGCGTTGAGGAGGCATGATGAGAAGGATGGTATGATTGTATATAAGGGAGAAGAATATTGTCAGTTGAGAAGAAAGAAAACGAGTTGAGGTGGAGTTGAGGGTACGTGAGTAGTGAGATGTAAGTTGAAATGTTGAATGATCGGATAATTGACAGGTTGAATGATGGGATCAAAGAGTAAGGGAAAAGGTAAACATTAGCGAATGAATTTACAGCCAGTATAATAATATGGTCATGAATTTAGATGGAAGCAAAGAAGGATGGGATAGATGTATTCAGACTATATCTCGCCGTTGGAGAGTTGTAATGTCTCATTGATAGTCATATATGTATGATACAATGAAACATCGCGTCTCGGAGTGTTATATGTAATATTGAATCTCGCCATGTTCTCAAAATTACCCCTACGCGGGTACTTCATTTGATATTCCTTCTTATGATATAGTGCAGTCAAGATAAGTTAGAAACTCACAGGTATACCACTGGCCATCTTATTCTAGTACTACTATATGATCTTCACTTTGATAGATAGATGGATAGATAGTTGAATTGTTGAAAGATGAACTTTCAAGATTGGTTGATATGGTATGGAGAGGAGGCTTGTCGTTGTATGTTGGTTGAATGACGCGTGAAATCTATTATATTCCTTTTCTACCTTGTCTCTTAATGTCCAGTTTTTATCCTCTTTACACAACACTTGATGAGATGGACTGAAGACCACCTAGCAGAGGAGGAGGAGAGGATGCTGAAGGTGAAAAGAACAGAGATATACCTACTATCTTATCACAACGTTATTGTCTGTCAAATGTTACTATAGTAGTAGTATAAAAATCGATACAGTGAAAGAAGAGGTAAAATCAAAATTACAATACAAAGAGGTAATGTTCCAAATCATCTACCATAGAGTTGAAATCCACTCAACCTTGAATTCATTACGAATTCAATACAAATCTACGTTTAGAAAGACATTACAAAACTTGTAATGAGCAGGGTCAGGCTTCAGGGTTGAAGTGGTGAATCACGTGATAAATTGGGATCAGTGATTCAAGTTGATTTACTTTGAATCGCCGAAATCCCGTATTATGTAGTAAAAAACAATCGCGCTCGATCGATTCATAATAATCAGGGTATCTTTATATCTTTATCCTTTGAAACGAACATTACATCTTTCAACCTATTTTACGTGGTTTTCCTTGTCCTTTTTAGCTCTATCTGTCACGAGAAATCTCCCAATCCAATACGTCACAAAGGATAAAAGAAACAACGTTAATAATGTCAAAAATTACAGTTTCGTCATGTTCATCGTTGTTGTAAATATACCTTTCTTTACGCGTTCAAATATGTAATGTTTTCCCTTCAGGAGAGGAATGCGAACAAGCCTTTTTTTTGGGTTTTTACCATAAACCTTTTTTTCTTATTGTCTAGCAGCTAAAAACGGGTAGGACTCTAGTTATAGTGCAGGATGAAAGTAAAGATCGAAAATATGTGATGTGGCTATGGCAAAACCAGATACTAAATTGTATTATACAAACTGTAGTTAACAATCTTATCGTACATGATATCATTCTAGCTTATGTACGTGTATCTACGTAAGATGATAGTCCAGTTACCGGGATAACTTTCTCCGCCAACGAGGATAGATAGGTACTCGTACAGTAGTTTTGACAGACTACATATATACTGTACATTTGGAAGTTTGGACGCGTTGCGGGTGGATTAATCTAAAAGTAATGTTTGAATAATATTATCGATAGTAAAAAGCCACTGACATCTCTAAACGGAGGTGTACGACATTTACGTGCTAATTCCTTTATGCAATCAGCTGGATAACGGGAAATAACATCTTTGGTCAATTTGAATACGATCCGAATATCACCTGTATAACATCGATCGAGGTCTCGTATGAAACATCTCTGATATCTACGCAGGGACAATACATTCATATATAAATTCAAATACACTCAATCGCCTTTTCAACCATAAACATCGGAATCCTACCCAAATATTATCATCTTGAGAAGCTCGCTAATAAATGTATGCATACACTCCGGCAATACTACACACCATATTACGCTATGACATGGTATTGATGCTTACAACATATTTCCCAACCTTCAAAACCTATATTAGAAACACAATGATAAATCTTATCATACACGACTTAAACCTTCTCTTTCTCTCAAGATCTTTTCTTGTTCTTCTTTCATCAACAACTTTGAATATTTTGATTTTGATCTAATTTTAGGTCCAAATTTAAATGCTATAAATGGTACTGAAGATAATAATAAAGCTACTGAACCCCATGTAACACATGTCCATCTAGGTGTCAAAGCGTCATACATCTAGATTATAACAAAAATTCCAAACAAAAATGAAAATGGACAATCAGTTGAATGAGCCAGATGGTTGTATTAAGACGTATGGAAAGTTTGGGAAGAGCTCACATCTAAAATGATGAATATGAAAATACCCGCCATACAATTTCTCAGACAACTTTGTGCTGCTAATGCTGAAGATGCATATGAACCATAACATTCTGAAATACTATAAATTTTATACAGATCATCAGTTGGGGTATTCTTCATCTTCTCGCGTAGATGAGATTAGGGAGATAACTTACTAAACAAATCCACTAAGGTATATAGGGAAAATGGAAGCTGTCGATTCAAGAGTGATACGAATTAGCTTCTGTGGACCAAACTGTGTCTCTAGTCGTGAGTATATAATTCAACATACCTATGATAATAACAATTCCTATGGCTGGTAAGATCCATGGTACAGAAGATAAACTTGTTAAACCGAACCAAAAGCAACCTGCTGCTAAACACAAACCTCCAACCATTGCACTATATAACCTAGCTTCTATCCCAACTGTATTGACTTTTCGCCTACAAATAAGATTTTGTCCATTGAAACTATGTAAGCGGTCTGCATCGTCTGATTGCCAAAACCACGCTAGGGTCTGAGGTGTCGCTTACCTGTACATAGCATCTTGAATGAAGTTGGTCCCAAAGCCAATAGATGCTCCTAATCTATAAGCGTTGGTTTCATTCAGCTTTTTTGTCTTATCTCGTGCAAGGAAATACTTACATTGTTGCGATATATGCCAGACCAACTTGATTTGTGGAAAACCCATAAGTGCCTTTGAAGACGTAGGTAAGTCCCGTTACCATTGCATAAAGCACGCCCCACTGTAGAGCAAACTTGTCAATCCGCTAATCATCGAGATTTATCTAGCACATCTTTCGCTACTTACTGCTAAACCCATCCATAGCGAGAAGAACAATAATATAGGTTCTACAGCTAGAAAAGCTGTTAGGAACCAAATCAATCATCAGTCAAACATCGCAGGTAATCAGGTTAAAGAGATTCGCTGCAGTTCAGAACTGATGGTAGAGTTGCGGTAGAAATTAGTGATACTTACTGACAGCTCTTAAACAATTTATTTTCATCATAGTCCAAAAACTTATTTTACCAATTTCGTATCTTGCTGTATATCTACCACCATCATTCAAACCTCTTTCTTCCCTTAACCTCTTAGCTCTTCTTCTAAGTATAACGGATTCCCTAGTTTCTTTCATTATTGTTAAGATTGGTATAACTAAAAGTATGATCATAACTGAATCGAAAAGAAATTATGTAATTAGTACAAACTCGATTATTATTTAGGCGAACTTGAAAGACTCGCGATGTCAAACAGCATCAACGGAAAGTCCTGTGAATGCGCGACACTTACTACACTGTATCCACCACATCCATCTCCATTGTAAACTAGCATTTGATTCTACCCAGCAGAAAATTAATGGCCCGATACCTGATCCTGCCATAGCTGCCCATGTGAACACTGCCGTGGGAATACCTCGACTATTATAATTTGGCATATTCCCATTCAGGTCAATCACGAACACCATTAACAAGCACGCAGCATACAAAAAACATCAAGATTGATGGAAATATGGAATAACTCACTCGGCAGGTATATAGATATCTGCAATAGTACCACCAACAAGAGTCGCCGCTACACTACCTGAACAACCTTGTAATACTCTTGCTGCAAGCATAGTAGCTAGGTTCTTTGCCCTATACATGAACGTTATCAGCTAAATTGTCCAAAGACTAAAAACCCTCTTAAAACTGGATAAAACCATATTCTTAACTTACAATGCCATCATGACATGCATCAAAAGATAGACAAATACAGCAATCACATATGTCCATCTTCTTCCAAATTCCTCACTAAGTGGGGCTAGAACCAAGGGTGTAAAAGCGAATCCCTAATAGAGGGAAATTATTGGGAATAATGTCAGGTGATTGTGATTTTTTTGATGTTTACAAACCAAATCTAATCAGTTAAGGAGGAAAACAGCGAGAAACTCGATCTATTTATGATATTGGCAGAAATGCGTTCCCGATGTGTTATTTCATGATGATAATGATGAAAAAAAATAACTACTTACAAATTGATAAACACCATTACCTAAAGAAGCTTGAAACCTCGTACAATCCAAATCTTTCATCATACTTTCTTGACCAATTGAATATGCACCGATATTCAACGCTGTTAAGCATGTAAATAAAGTTGCAACAATTAATAAACCGAATTTTCTTTTTGATGAGAAAAATATCGGATTTTCTATAGATCCTATAGGGAAATCTACCCATATTATTCTTTTCCCATTCCCATTCTCATTTGAAAAATCATTGTGATCATCTAATTCAATTGAAGTTTCATGGTTATTATTATTATTAAGAGGTCCAAATGTACATCCTTCAGGTAATCTTCTTTCATTAAGTATTTCATTTGATATAGTATTAATATATATGTCTTCTTCTTCTTTCTCTATACACTTGTCTGAAATTCCCGTACCACCGTCACTACCACGGCTATTTGTAAGTTTACCTGTGCCATCAATTCGATCCGTACTTTTATCAATCGTTCTATCCTGATAACTATTAATCAGATCTTCGGATTTCTGTATACTTGACATTGTATCTAATCCATTCTTGAATGTCAAGTCTCGTCCATTCGCTTCAATTTGATCAGGTCTTTCGCCTAAAGAGAATGAATCCATACTACTAAATGGAGACTTCAAGAAATCAAGATATCCACACTCTGAAAGTCGATTGTTTCCTATATTTTGAAGTCTAACACTGAAAAGAAGATCGAGCTCGTTGATTTATCGAGCGGTTATCAGTCATCTGGAGAAAAAACGAGTAATTTGCTGATCGAAATTCAGATAATCGAATTGACTTTGATAAAAATTCAACGACCGAGCTTCAACTCATCTGGCGCTAAATGCTTTTCATATCGATAGAATCTGAAAATAATCTATAATCAGGTTTATTGAAATATGATCAAAGCATGAAAGCCGAGGGATGTAAATTAAGATTATCTGCCCGGATTTACCGATCTTTTGATATCGGATTTGACCGATGACTCAGGCCGCGGGTATCTACATCAGAATAAGTTGTTAAACTGGCCTTGACACATACACACAAATTCATATACATATATATACATACACATAGATATATACTACTTATTGCTTGCTTTCCCAGATTCGTAATAGGCCAGATGCCTGTAGCTTGATACTTTGTTCCAAAAAGGTAGATCAACATAGTGATGAAATCATGCAATATAGAATAAAATATGATATTATAGATTATGACTCGGCAATGTAACTCCGACACATATGTTCTCCTAGTCCGTTATGTCCGTTATAAATATAGTATTAATACACTTAAACTTATCCTAGACCATCCAATACTTCTTTTTCTCTCAATATCCTCTCTTGCTCTTCTCTCATCAAAATTTTGGAATATTTCGATTTCGATCTGATCAATGGTCCATAGAAGAATGCTATATATGGGACTGCAGCTAATAATACAGCTACGCAACCCCATGTAAAAGTTGTCCATTTTGGCGTTATGGCATCAAACATCTATAGCGCGAAATCGTAAAGTAAGCCGCATGTTATCAATAATGTTTAAGCAAGGCCTCAGTAGACTTACCTGTAAAGTGAAGAATGTGAAAGCTCCCCCAAAACAGTTTCTTAGGAAACTCTGAGCCGCGATGGCGGATGAAGCGTATGATCCGTAACATTCGGATATACTGAGGTAAGTTAGGAAAGTAGTCAAACTGTCATCTTTTAGCAACAGACTGTTGATGGGAGAACTCACTATACAAAAGCACTAATGTAAATTGTGAAAACAGAAGCTAAACATGTATTGTCAGTACGAAGAGATATGTCTATTACGAGCGAAGGTCTACGAGTAACATACCTATGATGACAACAATGCCTATACAAGGTGCAATCCAATGCACCGATGGTGTAGCTGTGAAACTGAAGATGAAGCATCCAATCGCGAATGTCACACCAGCCACCATAGGAGCGTACAATCTAGCTTCCATACCTTTCTTATCTACTTTACGTCTAATTGTTGATATGTATCAGCATCATGGTCACATATCGAAGTCAATAAACAGGCAGATCTGAGAGATTCTCAGGTGTATAACATCTTCATGAGAAGACTTACCTGTATACAGCATCCTGAACAAAGTTGAAACCAAATCCTACAATTGATCCGATACTACACGCTCTCTATATTAGCTTTCATCTGGGCTATTTAGATGAAGACAATAACATGAAACATACGTTATGCAAATATATGCCAAGCCAACTTGATTTGTTGTAAATCCATAAACATTCTTGAAATCGTACGAGAGCCCAGTTATCATAATGTATAGAACGCCCCACTAGAAGGAAATCATTGAAAGTCAATATTGGTATAACTTGAAGAACTACTTTGATAACTTCTTACTGACCCCTAGACCCATCCAAATCGAAAAGAACAATAAAATAGGTTCGACAATCAGGAAAGCTATTATGCGGAATATCAGTAATTGAAAATTCGTACACTTGTTGTTCTCTTCAAACGAAATTTGACTTACTGATAGCTCTCAAAGAACTAGTTTTCATAGCTTGGGTAAAATTGACTTTTCCAATTTCACTTCTTGCAGTATATCTACCACCATCACTTAAACCTCTTTCTATACGTAATTTCTTGGCTCTTCTACGTAGAATTATAGTTTCTCTAGTTTCTTTAAGGATCACAAAAATAGGTACGATCAAAGCAGCAAGTAACACTGAGAATGGTGAACAGTGGAAAAGAATACAATTGGTTAGCAATTATAAAACAGGAAGTATGATAGAAGAGTGAGAAGACCTACTACATTGAATCCACCAAATCCATCTCCACTCTAATTTGGGATTTGATTCTACCCAACAAAATATGAATGGACCTATACCACTACCTGCAATAGCTGTAAAGGCGAATATCGCAGAAGGTAAACCTCGCCTATAGATATATCTTGACATTAGTTTTTTCTGATCAAGTATGCAAAAAGCCTATACTAGAAGAGTAGGTGTGCTCTTGAAAAGTTGAATAGGCCATATACACTTACTCTGCGGGTACATATATATCCGCAATAGTTCCTCCCACCAATGTCGCAGCTACACTTCCCGCAGAACCTTGCAACACACGAGCCAATAACATAGTAGGTAGGTTCTTGGCGCTATATATGGGAGCAAAGCAGCTCTATCAGCTAGAATATCTAAGATCATTGAAGCGTCAAACTTACACAGCCATCATTACAAGAAATATCAAATATAGCACTACAGCAATCACGTATGTCCATCTTCTACCAAATTCTTCCGATAGAGGAGCAAGAAGTAATGGAACGATAGCAAACCCCTATAGGTTATTAGATATTTATCCATTAGTTTTGTGACCTAAGAGAAATTGCTTGATTTAAGGTAAAGAAGGTTGCAAAATATGATCTGAACTTACAAAATTGTAAATACCTAGCCCATACGCAGCTTGTTCTCTTGTACAACCCAAATCTCTAATCAAACTGTCCATACCAATACTAAAAGCACCAACATTCATTGAAGTCGTTAAAGTGAATAAAGTCGCTACAATTGTTATACCGTATTTTCTTTTTTGTGAAAAAAAGAATGGATTTTGTGGTGAACCTGCAGGAAAATCTACCCATAAAATCCTTATACTATCCTTTTCACCTTGTTCAATCTGTGTTCTCAAATCTGGTTCAATCTTGACGTTCGTTTCTTGTATATAAGTTAAATCTAATACGGGTCCAAATGAGCATCCTGCAGGTAAAGATGAAGAATCTAAAGGTGTCGAAGTCGACGCAGGTGGTAAGCGTTTTTCATTCTCAACTGATGCTGATGATTCTCTATTTGTCAAGTGTTTTTCTTCTTCTATAATCACTTGATCAGCTCTAGTATTATCGTTTCGTCTTGATTGAGTAGGATATCGATTTAAGTCTGTTTGTTCTTGATGTGATGATAAATTTGACTTGATGTGTGCAATTGGTATAATTGGATCACCAGCATCATACCTCTGTTCTTCCCTAGTTGGGGATGAACTCAGGTGAGATATTGTCCTTTGAAGTGATAAAGCAAGAGGGTTAGAGGATCCATTATTGAAAGAACCTCTAGAAGGAGCCATGTTTGAGGTTGTATAAATTGTGTTTGTTCTGCAAGTATACCTTTTGGAAGATGATATGATAAACTATAATAATAACTTAAAAATCGCAGAGCAAAAGAAATGGTATATAAAATAAGCCTTCAATCTTCAATAGTCCTGCAATTCTTCTTCAAGCTGTTAAAACGAATAGAGATATCAACAGTGGAATGGTGATGAAAATTGTCTTCCTCCTGTATATACAAGAGTATCGTTTGGCGAATGATCATAGCAATTTTAGTAAGTTGTAGTACAAGTTACATCTCACCAAAATAAACTTTATTCGGTACAACCGGTCCAGAGATACCGTAAATTAAACCTTTCACCATACACGCCATATACGGTATAAGTAGCGCTTAAAATGGGTCTCAAAGATCTCGCCTAATAACCTGCATGAAATATGAATTATACTCTACCTACTCAAAGGTATCGGTCAAATGCGACACAACACCAATACTCGGCAACGATGCTCCTATCACATCATTATCACATTCACTTGCGAGGCGAGATATAGTTTATTTCCCAAATCACATGCATCTGGCGATCGCTGATTTGACCTGCACTATATATACAGCTTTGTAAAGGTAAAGAGGCGGGAATGCCGCTATGTTGTATACCCAGGTGTCCGTTTGCAGGGATATGGTAGCGACATGTAAAGTATATGAACCACGTACCAACGATATTGAGACCAAATTTCTTCTATCGAGCCAATCGTGTGCTTCAGCGACAATCTGTAGTGCCACCTAACACAGCTTAGATTATGTATCTACCGTCCAAGGTGATTACCAATCATAGGACCATCTTCATCTGATTGAGGTCACCAGATTCAGATTGGAAATTCTTGACAAAGAACGAAAATAGAAAGCCGAGCCGTGTTGATCTTTTAGAGCCAAATATATCTCTCAGAGACTAATGATAGGGGTGCAAATGCTAGTTCATCCGCTTGAATATATAGTTGACAATCGATCCAAGCTCTTCTTTTTTGAACCATTCCAATGATCAGGTAGCTGGATGATGTTTACAGCGTTTTCAGCTTACAATACCGTTGATTCCGTGGTATAAAGGATGATGTGGACGAAAAGGTTAACGTCTTCTACTCCAAAGCCGTTTGATGCATACCGTGACATCTGTTCAAAGCGACTTCCTCTGTACATACAGTATGAATGCTGACCAGGAATGAGGATATAAAGTCAATCAAGCATAAAAAAAGCAGGATACTCTTGGCGCTTCTTTTTCACATGTCCGGAGTCGGCCGAATGACATGATGTATGTAACAAAATAACTGAAAAAAATGGACCGATCGCTATACTCCGATGTTCACTTGATCTACAATTTCGAGTTCGTCAAACACATCAATATGCTTGACATCTTCAACTCTTATCAGATAACAGAATCATTTCCAGCGTTATCATCAGCTCATCCAGGCATAAGACTTCTCAAGACGATTTAAACGTGATAACATTTCAAGCCTTGAGTGAAAACCTTTGGTCGGCTACTTCTCCCTTGCTTTAATTAACATTCCTTACCACGAATCATCACATCTGGTCAACAACGTTCAATCACTTTTCGTTCCGGGTACAATGAAGACCCAGACGTTGGCTACTGCACTTTCGCTAGTAGTAACAAGTGCCAATGCAGCGATATTGGAGCATTATTGGAACATCAGTTATGCAAACGCCAATCCTGATGGGGTGAGTTGGGTGTTTGAAAATGTGTTCTAAACATGGCTAATCACGATTTATACAGTTGTTTGAGAGAAGAGTTATAGGTGTAAATGGTACCTGGCCGTAAGTTGGAAATGTGACGTATGGTCTCATACACTATAGACTGATTATCTGTGCTTTTCTACTTCAGTCCACCACCTATAACAGCGACTCAAGGTGACATAATACGTATACATGCCTATAACGGTTTGAATGATCCAGATATAGGAACAGCTTTACATAGTCATGGAATGATGTTCAATAATTCAAATTGGTATGATGGTGCGGTGGGTATAACGCAGTGCTCTATACCGATGGGTCATACTTTAGATTACGAGATCGATACTAGTATACAGGTAAGGCAATCTCCATCGAGTGATAAAATCTCGAAAAGTTAAAGTCACACAAGACTAATGTCCGGTCATTAAATTTAGACTGGAACCTATTGGTTCCATGGACATTACTTAGGCCAATATGTTGATGGTCTTCGATCTCGTGAGCTCCCTTTAACAAGTGTTGAGTGACTTTAGCATGCTGATCACTCTTCAAAATAGCTTTAATAATTCACCCTCAGAATGCTACTGGGAGATCAGATGATCTTACATGGGATGAGGAATTCACATTAGTTGTTTCGGATTGGTATCATCGACAGCATTTAGATCTCCTCACCAACGAATTCTTAACTTGGCATAACCCCACTGGAGCTGAACCTGTGCCAGGTAAGTGATCCGTCGAGGGTTGACCTTACAATATCTTCAATTGGCTGACCTTGCCTTAATCAGATTCCGCTCTCATATATTTAGTTAAAGATGGAGAATACTATCCTTCAGCGGAAGCTATTAGATCAGGTGAAGGTACCAATGATAATTTGAGCATACCATTTGAAGCTGGAAAGAAATATAAAATGAGAGTAGTAAATATGTCTGCTTTGTCAAGTGAGTGTATGACAACTCGTGATCAAGTGAATTACCTTTAGCTGACATATCATTGACATGATATAGTGTTCTTGATCGCGATCGACCAGCACGATTTACAAATCATAGAAGTGGATGGTGTGGAAGTGGAGCCATATCCAATTGACGTGCTCACCATATCTGTTGCTCAACGATATTCTGTCATTGTACAAGCTAAAGAAAGTTCGGATGTTAATTATGCTATGGCTGTGATGCAGAGTGAAGAAATGTGAGTGGATAGTCCAGTCAGGTAAGCTTTTTACTAATGGTTTTGATGTCTACCAGGTACGACTATATACCTGATGAGCTTGTACTCAACAATACAATACAAATCACTTATAATCCGGAAGCACCACCAGCACTTGAAGCAGTATATGATGAGACACCAGATTTAGATGATACAAATTTAGTACCACTATTAAAAAGAGAAATGGCACCTGCAGATATAGAATTTGTTTTACATGCAAATTTCGATACGTATGATGATGGAACTAACAGAGGAAATTTCAATAATGTGACTTTCCAAGAACCTAAAACACCATCAATATTTACAGCATTAACAATGGGAAATAATTCATTTAGGTCAGATGTTTATGGTAAAATGACAAATGCTATAACATATCCACATATGGCAAATATACAATTAACTGTATATAATTGGGATGCAGGACCTCATCCGTTCCATTTCCATGGTCATGAATTTCAAATAGTCCAAAAGTCTATGGATGTAACCTCGGACGATCCAGAAGATAATCCACCTTTAGTAGAAGGTCAAAAGAACCCTGCAAGAAGAGATACAGTAACTATACCAGCAAGTGGGAAAGTCGTCTTGAGATGGAGAGCTGATAACCCAGGTGCTTGGTTCTTCCATTGTCATGTAAGTCTCTTACCTATCACTACGACATGAAAGTGATGTTCTTATGGGCTAAAATATTGTTCTTGATTACAGATTGACTGGCATCTCTCATCCGGTTTAGCAGTGGTATTCATTGAGGCACCTGAGAAGCTACAGGAGAACAGTAGCGTACCTCAACCTTTGATAGATCAATGTAAATACTGGGGATTACCTACTTCAGGCAATGTAGTCGGTCTCAACTCAACTACAGATTTCATGGGCCAACCTTCGGGACCATTCCCTCTTGTCATCGTAAGTGCATATTGTCCTGCTCCACGATCAACTCCTTCCCATTCTCATCTTCCTGCTCCTAGCTCCCCTCCCCCTCCACCGCATTCCCTACATTCGCCCTACGAACACTCTTCTCCTCAATTCTGCCCCGCCTCTATTGGCAGCAGTCGGTTGTACCTCCCCCCTCTCGCCTGTCTCCCGTCCCTCTCATCTTACACAACCTACATGTCCTTATCTTGATTCCTATCATCTATTTGGATGCTTTCATGCTAATTATCTGATATAGGGATGGACACCCAAAGCATTGTTATCGATATTAGCATGTGTCATAACAGCATTGATAGGCGCATTCACTGTAATATGGTATGGTAAAGATGAATTAGGATCAAAGGATATAGAAGAGGAAATTAAGAAAAAATTGGAAGCTAAAAAGGCTAAAAAAGGATTTGTAAGAAGAATAACAGGCAGAGCATAATCATAAATGATCCCGCTTCTCCGTCATATAGGATGTAACGACTGGGTCGAACGGATATTATGCATTAATCATAGACTATCAAAACATTGACAATGTTCCACTCCAACAGACAACTGTGCATTGTCAAAATCCGTCTGACACTCTGCATCCCTGTAATTGAATTTCCACCTCCCTCCCTTCCCTTGTCCTATTTCTTTGCTTTTAACATCCCCTTATACAATCGAGCTGTGTATACGAACAGCTCCCTTGGTACCATGAGGTGTTTAAGGGCATTCCAAAGGGTTGACCTTCACGATCAGGATAAGTCTATGAATTGAGTCTATGGAACCCGTCAATGTCAGTTAGAAAAATCTATATAACTGATATTGATGATACTTAGGCTATGATATCCTACAACCATTAAATGCAGACCTTGTGTACCTTTTGTGAACTGAGCGCTAACGAGGATGGCATTAGTACAAAAGACAGTTATATGTCCTATAAACAGCTTTATTGGTTTTTACAAGAGATGACTTCTTTCCTCTCTTAAGGCCCTTCATCTACTCCCTAACCATTAGATTACCGTTTGTCAAATTTCATAACAGAATCAAAACCAACCGAATAATAGAAGAGCGGGCTGTTTAAAGCTACTAACAATGTCGAATGGAACGAAATTATATGATTACTACAAGATTGTGAATTTGGTAAACTATGGGATTCAAGTTTGCTGAACCTCATGACGAGAAACAGGTTTCGGTTGATCCATCACTTAAATCGGATATTGAAGGAAATAAGTAAATGTCCATCACCTGTTGGTGCTTGATCTCTATAAGCTGATAGTCTGATACTCGATATATATCACTTTCTAACTATTGTCGAAAATGCGGGATTTGCAAAAACCACTAATAATAGACCTTTACAGGGTTTGGGATGGTCGTAACCCCGACAAACGTTTTTGTGAGTTTCTCCATGAGTGGTTACAAAAACAATAGTAACTTTACAGTACTTGTCCACCTAAATCATCGGGAGAATTATCATTATTAATCCCTACTTATCGCTTAACATGCTGTCATGAAATGTGAATAAAAGTATTTTCAGATGAATGAACAATGTCATAGGTGTTGTATATAATGTGTGTACAAAAATGAAGATGAAACATGATGAAATGGTCCATCTGAATATTACTGAATTGTTCTTGATTTTCTCCTAAATATCCCAAGTGAAAGACGAACTCCTACTGCCAAAGCATCCTCAAAAATATAAATCTAATTTTGAATTATGATTCAATTTTTCGTAACTTAAAGATCAACACCTTCTGGTCTAACGATCTTTGACTATACAGAATAAAATTGATTGTCAGCAAAATTACTCCACTCTATACAGAATTCCTTTAAATGGGCTAAAACTCACAGTGTCTGGTACACCAGGAAGAGGGAATGAAGTAGCGAATTTCATTACATCTTGTTTTAATTCAGCGATTAATTTTGATGCTTCACCTGAACCACCTTCATAAGCTTTAACGAAATCTTTCAATAATTTTGAACCAGCTTCTTCTTGAGTTTTCAAGGCGATTTGAACAACTCTATGTAAGAATTCAGCAACTTTTTCAACATCTTGTTCATTCATTGATCTTGAGGTTAAAGCTGATGTACCAATTCTAACACCACCTGGAACTAAAGCTGATGTATCACCTGCAACAGCGTTTTTGTTCAATGTAATGTGAGCGGCATCACAGATTTTTTCAACTTTTGATCCAGTTAAACCAATTGGTCTCAAATCCCATAAGATTAAATGGTTTTCTGTACCATCAGTTTGTAATCTGTAACCATGTTTGAATAAAACTTGAGCCATGGCAGCAGCGTTGGCTCTAACTTGTTTAGCGTATTGTTTGAATTCTGGTTGAGCAGCTTGTTTAAGTGCTACAGCAATACCAGCAATAGTGTTGTTGTGTGGACCACCTTGACATGCTGGGAAGACGGCAGCGTTTACTCTAGCTTCCAAATCGGCTTCTTTATCTTTTCTGAAGAAGATCAAACCGGCTCTTGGACCTCTAAGAGTTTTGTGTGTTGTGGTGGTAACAACATCACAGTATTCGAATGGTGAATTTTGTTCAGCGGCAGCGACTAAACCTGAAATGTGAGCCATATCAGATAAAAGGTAAGCACCTTGAGCATCGGCAATCTTTCTTAATCTTCCGTAGTCCCAATCTCTTGGGTAAGCTGAACCACCGCAAACTAATAATCTTGGTTTGAATAAGTTGGCGTTGGTTTCTAATTGTGGGTAATCAATGATACCGGTTTCTGGTACAACTCGGTATGGGAAAGATTGGAAGTAGACTGATGAAGCGGTGATCTTCTTTTTGGCAGTGTAGTAACCGTGGGTTAAGTGACCACCATCTGGGAGACCGAGACCCATGATTCGGTCTTGAGGGTTGATGAGAGCAGTGAAGGCAGCGAAGCTAAACGAAATCGGAGTATTAGCCAAAACGACTTGGAGACCAATTTGTGGATGACTTACTTAGCAGTTGAACCAGAGTATGGTTGTACGTTAACACCCCATTGTTTAGGATCGAGGTTGAAAGCTTTAAGTGCTCTTTCTCTAGTAATGTTTTCGAGGATATCAGTGTACTGGTAATGATCAAGCATGTTGTCAGCAAGAAAATCTCTGGTCATGCGGCAAATTATCGATCGATCCCCAACTTACTTCGTTACCACCGTAATATCTAGCTCCTGGAAGACCTTCAGAGTATTTGTTGGTGAACATAGATCCGTTGGCTTCCATAACAGCGAGAGAAGTCAAGTTCTGTATGATTGACGATAAATTTTACATTAGTGAGTTGTCGATCGGAACATCCGATTTCAGTCAAAACTCACCTCTGAAGCAATAAGTTCTAAACCTGAAAATTGTCTCCATGTTTCTTGTTCAATGAGCTTGTTAACCTCTGGGTCGGCTTCAGCCAAAGATTGGTAAAGACAAGCGTTCTAATAGACATCCGAAAGTTAGCTTGATATTCATTTATTTGCCATCTCATCGGGTGCTTCATGGATACTCACGAAATCTTTTGGTACTGGGACTGATGAAGACATTCTGATTGATCTACTTATTGGTGTAGGTTTTGGTAATGAGACTGATCTAAGTGATGAAAAGATAGATCTAGATTGACTCAAAGAAGGCATTGATGAAAAGTTTTTATTTTTGTAGAGTAAAAAAAGATAAAAAAGTTGAAAGCGTCTTTTTAGGATGTTTGAGTGATATGGGTACGTGCACCTATCGGGTATGCTTCTGAGCTTGCTTGGTTGTTGGCTGATCGTTGAACAAACGATTCTTGGAGTCGAATTTACTTGGAAAAAATCAAAAAAAACGGGGGATCTGTACCTGATAAAATACCCTACGGTAGATTCCTCAATCGGGATTAATTACAATAAATTGATTATTGAATATTGGTAACGTGCTTTGGTAGACGGTATTTCCGTATTGGCGGCTAAATGCTTGAATGACTGCTACAGTGAGTGGTATCACAATGTACAAAGAAAACCATTGAGAAAGGTGGGGAAAAAGATGAAAATGGTATTGTCAGAAGCTGTTTATGTATCATGAAAAGGTAATTGAATCGTTGGAAATTATGTTTAAAATGGTTGTATTCATTGATAAGATATTTTCCAACTTTTCGTATTTTGATTTCCAAGATGCGGAAATACAACCCATACAACCGGTTAATCAAACAGTCTTTCTCACCATAGGTTTAAGGGACAAAACAGCGCAAGAAATCATTCAGAAGGTCTCGTCTTGGAAATCAGTGTGCAGATCATTACATTTGCCCGTGGTCCTGTCTAATCCAGCTATGACTTGTAAAACATAGTTGATTGAGATTTCAATCTTCATGCATTGCATAGTCCTTTTGAGGGCAATTATGTACTGTATATCTTTGAGTGGCAAGTTGCAAGTTGACTAATCTCAGGTGTCATCAAGTTTACACGCGTCGCGACTGTTCTCTGGTTACATAACCGATATCTCATCCAAAAAATCTAATGTTTTCGTGTTCTTGTCCTTTTTTATTTGTAATTTCGGCAAACCAGTTGAAACATCCACCTGTATAACTCAGTGACGACTCAGTGACCTTCCGAATGCTTCATGTGGAGGTAATGAAGTATTACAGGAGATATGAAAGTACTTTGCGTTGCTGAAAAGCCAAGTATAGCCAAGAGTATTACAGAGATTTTATCAGGAGGAAGATGGGATACGGTGAGTATATCTACTCAAAGCTAATCTCTTGTCACAATATAAAAGTTTGGTAGCGCGAAGTGAGGTATAAATGAATTAGCTAACAGGTTACTGATCTTATTATCACCTTACCGTTCAAATAGCGAAACAGTCCTCATCAATACATCCGAAATTATGATTTCGATTATAACCTTCCTCCACCTTTAGGTCAAGGAAGAGGAACAGCTTTTACTGTTACAGCTGTGTTAGGACATCTTATGAGTTCTGTGATTATCATCATCAGCTTCTCTCTAAACTCTCTTTGAGATATTCAGCTGATTCATTGCTTCACAGGATTTCGGTGATGACCATCGAAAATGGCATTCATGTGATCCCTTTTCATTATTCGATGCTCCTATTTTAACTTCTGTTAGTAAGGTAAATCATACTTTTTCTCGTCTGGCGAATAAGCTTGGTGGAGCATCACTGAAATTTGACTTCTGTAAATAGGATCTCAAGAAAGTTGAACAGAACTTGATCAACGAAGCTCGTCATTCAGAATTGTTAATGATTTGGACAGATTGTGATAGGGAAGGTGAACATATTGGTTCAGAAGTAGCTTCAGTATGTCGGAAGGTTAATAGAAACATAATGGTCAAAAGAGCTAGATTTAGTGCTATTATCGCTGCGTAAGCTTTTTCTGATCTATCCGGGTTCAGCCAAGTCATGAAGCTTACTATAGACCTATTCAACCCATAGCCAAATACATCAAGCTGCAAGACAAGCCAATGATTTAGATCAGCGTCAAGCTGATGCTGTGGAAGCTAGAATGGCATTAGATCTAAGAATCGGTGCGGTCTTTACCAGATTTATGACTATGAATTTACAAGTCCGAATACCTGAATTAGCAGAATCATTAGTCAGCTATGGTGCGTCTATAGTACTTTCCCTTACGCTATTTCATTGCCACGCATCAAAACCACTGCATTTCTTTGAACCACAACAAAGACAAAGCTGACTGAACATAACGGTATCTAGGTCCCTGCCAATTTCCAACCTTGGGTTTCGTGGTAGATCAATATAATCGAGTTCAGTCCTTTGTTCCTGAAACTTTCTGGTATATTTTCGTTGGTATCGAAAGAACAGATGAAGATGGTGAAGTCAGGACGGTAGAGTTCAAATGGAGGAGGAATCATTTATTCGATATGGATGTTGCAGCTATGCTTTACGAGCAATGTGCTGTAAATCCAGAAGCGACGGTTTTAAAAGTGGAGACTAAGCCGACTACAAAATGGTGAGTGCGTTTTATCCCAGGTAATGCCCCTGATAAATTATATTATCTAAATGCTAATGTCATATTTTAGGAAACCTCTTCCACTTACTACTGTTGAGCTGCAACAATCAGGATCGAGATTACTGAGAATGGCTCCTAAGAGGGTACTTGATGTAAGTAATTGCCAGGTTTAATCGTAATATCTATCTGACGCGAATATGTAGATCGCCGAAAAATTATATCAAAAAGGTATTCTTAGTTATCCTCGTACAGAAACAGATCAATACGACAAAGCATTCGATTTTAACAGTTTAATTCAAAAACAAACCTATGATAACCAGTGGGGTCAATATGCTCAAAGGTTAGCCGAAATCAATTTCGTACATAATTTCAAAACTGACTTCCTATGTCAGGCTTTTGAATGGTGATGAATATCAGCGCCCTCGAAATGGCAAAAAGAACGATAAAGCGCACCCGCCTATCCATCCTACTGCTCATGCTGGTAATCTAGAAGGAGACGAAAGAAGAGTATTTGAATTGGTCACAAGGCGATTCCTGGCTTCGTGTTCGAAGAACGCTGAAGGTAAAACAACGACTGTTGAAATCAATATCGCCGACGAGTTTTTCTTCACAAGCGGTAAATGAGCTTTCTCTCTGTTAATGCCGCTGAGCTGATTTCTTACGTTCTTATGGATAGGTCTGGTTATTAGCCGAAGAAACTATTTAGAGGTATATCCATATGATAAATGGTCTGATTCAGCTTTACCAGATTTCCAAGATGGAGAGACCTTCATGCCTTCGGTCATTGAGCTAAAAGAGGGTAGTACATCGAGACCTAATTTACTTACCGAAGCTGATTTGGTAGGACTGATGGATAAAAACGGAATTGGTGAGCTATAGCTCATGCAAAAGCTTTCGGTTCTTCAGCTAATTTCAACGCAGGTACCGATGCTACTATTGCTGAACACATTGCCAAAATCATTGAACGACAGTATGTACTAGAAAAGCAAGAACAGAAAACCAAATATCTAGTACCTTCTCAACTTGGAGTAGGCTTAATTGAGGGTTACAACAAAATTGATTTCGATAGATCTCTAAGCAAACCTCATTTACGTCGTGAGGTGAGTTGAGCCATTTCAATGCTTCTCACCAATACACGCTAAAGTTTGGATGGGTAGACTGAACACCGGATGCAACTTGTTTGCGATGGAGCCAAGGTGAAGAGGGAAATCCTGGATCAAACTATAGACGAATATAAGGAGGTCTTCATAAAAGCTAAAAGAGATTTCGACATGGTGATTGAGGTGAGCCACTTCCGCATCCTTGAATGTATGAACATTGTTGACAACCATCGAAGAGTGTGGACAATTATCTACATGGCAGAGGAGAAGCTCAAGAAGCATTGAGAGCTGCTACACAATCTCGAAGAGGAAGAGGTGCGGCCGCTCCTCGGGGTACAGCCCCTAGAGGCGGAAGAGGCGGGAGAGGGGGAGGTGCGGAAGGAACTGCAAGACGTGGGAGGAACAACGATGACGATGAGGATGAAGATGTAGATGACGGTGATTACGATGATGGACCACCCAGAGGTGGTGGACGTACAAGAGGAACACGAGGTGCTCGAGGTAGCTCTACAAGTGGAACGACTACCCGAGGCAGAGGAAGTAGAGGTGGTGCAGCAGCCGGTAACGGAAGTAGTGGTACGACCAGAAAAAGGAATCATGATAACGGTAAGCTTGCAGTTTTTACGATCATCTGCGCAAAGGTATACAAGGAAACCGGAAGCTTACGGTACTGACAGACGATAACGATAATTTCGCTGGCGGCTCCAAAATGTGCAGTTGTGAAGCGCCAGCTGTATCACGCACAGTTCAAAAAGCAGATTCACCTCATGTTGGCAGACAATTTTGGACCTGCTTAAAGCCTCAAGGTGAACAATGTGGATATTTCGTGAGTCTTTATCGTCCATGTTCGCAGTAATGAGGGTCTTTGTTGATAACCTCTTCACACAGGAATGGGCAGATGATAGTGGAAACGGATCAACACCTAGAAACGGTCCAGGGCCTTCATCTCGAGCACCACCTGTTGCCAAAAGACAAAGAACAACGGTAAGTTATTTCCGAAATGAATACATCGCCTTGAGCATTTGTATGCCCACGTCTTTCATCATCAGCTTTTTATTGATTTCTAATCGTAATACCTGTTCTGTAGAGCCGCAATGAGAATAGGGGGAATGATGAAGATGTGCGATGTAATTGTGATCTAGAGGCTAAATTTGGTACAGTAAATAAAGAAGGCCCAAATAAGGGAAGACAATTTTGGTGAGTGATTTTGTCTGACAATTCAGCCTGAAGACTGCATTGTTCGAGTGCCAAGATCATCGTGTATTTGAAGAGATAGCTGGACTGATAGACATATTCAACTCATTCAGGGCTTGTCCTAATAATCCCAGAGCAAGTTGCAAATTCTTCCAATGGGCTGATGAGGATGAATCTGCCGGAAACACAGCCGGACCTAGTGGATACAATGGTGGAAATTACAATCCGAGAAATGGCAGTGGCGGTGGAGGAGGCAGTACTGGTGGCAAGTATCATTCAGCTAATCCTGTAACAAGCTTCAAGTTTGATTTCGTTTGCTTACTTGGATTGTGAATCATAGAATGCTTTAAATGCGGACAGTCCGGACACTGGTCGAATGCATGTCCGAATGAAGCGACTTTGGGAGGAAGTAGAAGCCGTGCAGCAGGAAATGGAGGTGGTGGTGGACAAACAGGAGGTGAGTGAAAGTGCCATAAGAATCAAAATCTTTAGCTTACTGGAAAGACTCATTATCGACAGAATGTTTCAAGTGTGGAGAAGCGGGACATTGGTCGAACTCGTGTCCTAATGAAGGTGGATTAGGTGGACCTAGTGCAGGTGGAAGTAGTAGTAGTAGAGGAAGAGGTAGTAGTGCTAGGTCAAGAGGGAAAAGCAGAGGTAGGGGTAGAGGCAGATGAAATCTAAGTATCATCATCATCATCATCATAGCAACGTGTTAACATAACCTGAATCATCATTCATCTGTCTGTTGTATATATCATATCAATTGTACCGATCCATATTCAGTCACACAATCTGCATATCATCTGAAATACAAAATCAACCAGAAAATTCAATTGGACATCTGTTTAACTGTAATATTATACAATTTAATGCATTATTGGTTCCGCACCAGAAGCAAGTCTTCCAGTATTAGAATTCTTGTATAGCAATGTGATGAGTGGTTGTGAGGTTTGAAGTTGATATATGTATACACAAAACGTTTGTTCAAATCTCTTATGATCATGACAATATGACATGGAATAGTTTCTATGATAATTGGGTATATCTTTTATGCTAGGAATCGATTTATATCATGTGGTGACATTATGAATCCAGACGGACATGTTTTTACTTTTTTGTCATTTCCCGGTGAACCATCAATTTTCTTTTCGGTTTTCTTCTTCAATCAATTTCAAAAATCCTTCATACTGATCTTTTTTGATTGTATAACTTTCACTTTGATTTGGAAATTCGCCAGATCTAACAGCGTGTAAATACTGTTTGATTGCTCTTCTAGATAATAAACCGATATTACCAAATTGCCTAACGAATTTAGGTGAATTAATTGATTTTTTAGGTTTAGGTAAAATTATCGTATCCATATCATCATTTAGAACAGAATTATCTGTTTGATTTTGATTTAAAGTTGGTAATTGAGCTGGAGCTGATGTAGATAATAATGGATTCTTGGACACTTCTGATTGAGCTATAGGATTTGAAGGAGAAGAAGTACTACTGTCAACAGGTACTTTTTCAACATGATCTAAAGCTAATTTAGTTGCAGGTTCTATCGAACTTCCTGTACTTGAAGTAAAGAACCTGATTTCGGATTCATCATCTAATTCTGATTCTTCAGCATATGTACCTAAAACATCTGTTATAACCAAAACTTGACCTGATGTATGTTTACCAGCACCTATACCAATAGTGATTATATTTAATTCTTCTGTAATTTTTTTGGCTACTTTATCTGGAATAGCTTCTAATAAAATACCAAATGCACCTGCATCTTGCATTGCTTTAGCTGTCTTTAAAATGTCATATGCGGTTTCTGAAGTTTTACCTTGAACTAAATAACCTGATAATGATGTAGCTCTTTGTGGTTGTAATCCTAAATGTGGCATAACAGGTATACCAATTTCTGATAATTTCTTCACTAAAGGTATAATTTCATTACCTCCTTCAATCTTAATTCCATCTATACCTGATTCTTTAACTAATTTAATGACATTTCTGATCCCATCTTCAAGTGAAATTTCGAATGATCCAAAAGGTAAATCGGCAAATACAAATGGTGTTTTAGCTCCTTTCGTAACTGCTTTAGCATGATGTATCATTTCATCTAAAGTGATTTCTGTTGTCGAAGCATGACCTAAACAAACTTGAGATAAAGAATCTCCAACTAAAGTCATATCTACACCACATGATTCCGACAGTAATGCTGTAGGATAATCATAAGCCGTAAGCACCGTGATAGGGGTGTTGGATTTAGCTAACTTCCTCAGACTTGCTAAGGTCACTTTTGATCTGGGAGGTGGTCGAGCTGACATTGAACGGCTTTGCAGTCGAGGTGATAAGCCTACGGCTGATAGATTGAAACAGCTCAGTACTCAATCGTCCGGCGAGTAAACGCTTAGACTTACAATGGACAGATGAAGGTCTTTTAGATACAGAAGCAAAACTTCTCTTCTGACCTGCTGCACCGAATGGCCCTTCCGCATCGAATGATCTGGCTTGTGATACCTGTGGGCTTCCTTGGATATCTTCAATAACCTCGGCTTTTGGTATTTTGATGCCTAATTTTTCCAAATCTTTCAAATCATTTTCCATAACGAAATCATCTGGTTGAGAACCTTCCTCAATGTGAGCAGTTAACAATTCATCCAACACTTCATCATCTTTGACAGGTTTTGTGAGCCTTCGTACACCTCTAGTTCTGATGACTGGTGTAGCTTTAGGTGCATGAGGGAAGATATCACCCCAGGAAGATTTTCGAGCATCGTGATAACCTTGTTTTGAATGTGATTTTGAAAAAGTTAGTCGTTGGATGTTACCTGTACAGAAAGATTAGCTGCAATCATTGCCTTCTAAGTTTCACGAGAAGGATAGATTCGGCTCACCATCAGGACAACAAGCATCCATAGTGACATGTCCACTTCGTTTCATGGGTGGAGCAACGAGTCTAGGCCAAGCATATGCTTCCTTCCTCAAATCATCTTGCATGTTGGTTCTCCTTGATTGATCGTTATCATTTTCACCTTGGGCATTATCGACTTTCTCATAGTCAGGTAGATTGACAACCTCCATTATACCTTCGTGGCCTTCAATCTCTCTAATTACACTACGACCATCTTTCTTCATTCTAGCTTTTTGGACTTCTTCTTTACCTACACCACCAATTCTACCTAAAACACTCTTTGGCATACCTTGAAGTTGTGATTCTTCTGATAATCCCGTAGATGGCCTTTCACCTCTTGCTAAAACAACATAACAGTAGCCGGTATCTTCTTCGCCTCTGCTGGAATGTTTAGTCTTTCTGACGAATGATGGACGCTGTAATCGTTGACTGAAACTGCATTTATCACCTGTCAAAGTTAGTGGACAGACACCATCATGTGGACAAGGTGCAATGACATGTAAAGGGTTTTCGAAAGTCGACTGTTCTAGTAGGAATGTTCTAGCATGAGACATGGCTGCCCAGCCTGCTGGCGTTGACCGGTCCACCAGAACTATATAAGGAGAATCGAGCGATAAGAGTTCGAGGAGATGAGTGTTTTGAGAAGGTTGAGTGGGCAGCGTCGATAAGAGGAATGTTGATAATACAAGTGTAGGCTAACAGCTATATGTAAGCAACGAAGTCAAGATGACACGGCTGTACTTACATTTACGCCATACCAATGATGTTTACGGTTATATTGGACTTCAGCAGCGTTATTAGGGATATCTGTATGACACCGATTAGTCGTCATCGAATATGGTAAAGTGGCTTATACGTTTCACTCACCTTCTGTGATCCTTTGAGCCAAATCCAAGCCATGTCTAGAGGAATGTACGAATTGGATCCTGGTATTTTCCCTTGTTGAAATGCCCTCTAGAGCATTCAAAGTAGCCCTAAGTAAATGAGAAAACGTTAGATAATTGCACATGACTTATATCATTTTCGTACTCACCACAACCCTGCTCCAAGTCCTCCCGAATACTCGACTACCTCTTTAATTTCACCTTGTTTGCCTTTTGAGAACCACTCTTTACCCAAACGTCTATCCATTTCCTCTAAGACGTTCCTGACTACACCATATTCACCAGGCATGATACCGGCAGCTTTGGCAAGTTCGCTTTCTATAGTTTTTCTAGGTCTTGACGATCGATGATCTACCTTTTCTTCCCTTATTTTGCCTGAAGGTGATGAAGGGAGTTCCAGATAAGATCGTCGAAGGGTTCGTGGATTATCCAATTCTGTAAATAACAGTTCAACAGATTAGGCAACAAACCGAAATATCTATATATGCATGACTCACGATCTATCTGCCTTTGTATACCATTCTTCAATGCTTCAGGTAAAACCACGACACCGATCCTCTTACTTCCTAGTACAGCAGCAGGTGATCGTCTTTCTTCCCTCTTCTCATGTATGTATTCTCTTTCATCTTCTTCTGCCAATGTTCTATACTTGCTCGGTATAGTATTAATATCTTCTTGTATCAATCCAAACTGTGTTAGATCATTATGTCGACTTGAAGACGAAGAAGGATATTGAGCATGATCATGAGCACGATCTATAATTTCTAAATCTGGTATTCTACCTTTACCTTTCAATTTACCTGGTTTGATACTTTTCCTGTATCCCATACCCATACCCATATCATCTTCATTAATCAAGTCATCAAAACTTTCATCGATACTTGGTGAAGGTGATTGATTATGTTGTATGATATGTGATTGAGGTTGTCCGCGGACTGTAGAAGTGGAGGTAAAACATTTTTTTGATGAAGAGCGAGATAGCCGAGTTACTAATGTATGTTGATGTATAAGTCTAGCTGGACGGGGTAACATTTTATAATACAGATATATGTGTATTATTATGTAAGTAATACAAGTAAATCTGGTCCACCTATGCTATGCCAAATATCAGAATGAAACAATGTATAAAATCAAAAATAAAGAAGAAGGATGAATTGAAAAAAGTGAAATAATTAAAAGATCATTCGATGACATCTCTCTTTTCCTATGTAACCAAATATTTTGATTTTATGTCGGACCTCCACCTCCACTTACCCGTATGAATGCACATAAAAAAGAATGAAGGTCCGACGGGATTTGAACCCGCGACCGCTAGATAAACTCCAGTCAAAGTTCCGACCTCGAAGTCTAGAATGCTACCACTGCAACACAAACCCTTCAGTTTTGATTTCGGGTTTTTAGAATAACTATATTTCATCAAAATTTTCTCACTCTGACGCAGCCAAACTTTCAACATACTTTAGGTTTGAAAAAAAAATCGTCCTGCCATCTTCAAATTTATCATGATAGATATCATGCTAGACATAGATACACATAGACTACATGGAAGAAAGGCTTCAACAATTTTCTGTCACAATGTCAACGAGCGTAATTGACAAAAGAATGATGAAGACAGCAGTTGTGGATTTGATACTAAATCTATGTAAGCCAAGCTTCAACTTCTTTCGGTTCTAATTCACCTTCCCAATAATTATTTTCTAAATAATCTTTCATTCCAGTCCAATTTATGTTTTTCCACCTTTCTTCCACTATTGCTTCTGGCTCTAATTGTCCCTTCTGTGAATTCCCTGCAAATGCCATAATATACCATTGTTGTCGTGAATTACCGCTGTTTTGATTACTGAAATTTGATTTTGTTTGAACGATTTGTATCATATGTTGTTTGATTTGATTGGCAAAATGATCTTGAGTTGATTCTTCTTCAGCTCGTTCAATTTCCTCAGGACTAAAGATTGACTGGAATTGGACTTGCATTGGAAGAAGATTTAACACTTGCGGTTGTATTTTACCTGAATTTACAATATTGATTTGTATCGTAGCGGGAAACTGCAAAATGAAATTTGAGAAAGACCAAAGTTCATCAATGAATTTACCTAAATCTCTATTGTATTGGTATTGCGGAATATTTGGTTGCACAAAATCATTATCGGTAATATCAACATTTAAAGGTATTCTACCTAATTTCCAAGAACATGATTTATTTTCTGTATAAAAAATCCAATTTACTTTTTTCAAAGGTGAATTATTGAAGTCGGGAAATCCACCAAATAAAGGTTCAGGTAAATAATTAATTGAAGGACAGATAAAAGTTAATTCTCTTATTGTATCATATATTCTTGAAGGGAAACCTTGAGGATATCCAATAATATTTGTCATATTTGATCCATCAATAATTAATTTTTCAATTCCATTCCCATGATTCGCTTTTATAAGTATATTATTTAATAATGAACATTGTTTGTTATCTGATTTTCTTTGATTTGTTGCTTGTAAGTTAAAAGTAGAGAAAGTCTGGGTATGTAAAGTTGGACCTTGATTATTTATAGTTAAACATAAAGTTAAAACTTTTAGATTTGGAAAATCATATATTTTGCTGTGATTTAACATTGTCAAGGGATCATGAGCATCAATTCTTAAATGTGTTGCGAACTTCAATAATTTTGATTTTCTACTTTTACTGTTGATGTTTGATTTATTTCTTGTTGGTGTCATCATTGACGATGAAGAGAAATTAGATAATTTTTCCAAAGATAAATCTAATCTTGAATCCCTTTTTTGATAAGGTGAAATTCCAATTCTTCGATATAAAATTGGTGAGACTACATTGAATAATGATCTTGATGTTCTACAACATATAGTTAAAGTATTTCTATCATTACCTAGATATTTTCCAAATATAACTAGTAATATTTCAACAGGTAAAGGTAGTCCGTAATTTGATACATATCCATACTTCAATAATCGGTTATTGTTATTTTCATTTTCATCAAATTTGGATTTCTTCTTCGGCTAAGGGTTCAAAGTAAACATCATCTCGTCAGCCCAATATAGACCCATCAAATTTCTTCAGAAAGACAGAAGCGGTGAAACTCTACCTACAGGCATTGTCATCAATGTTTTCTGGTTCTAGCTGTGAACAAAGTGAAAGATAAAGATGCAAGTTGTCTTTAATTAAACGATGAGGATTTGAGATATAAGGAAGATTGAAAGATATGAGGACTTTGAATCAGCGTAGAAAGATGTTAGTAGTAGAGGAGCGTAGTGAGCATTTTCATTCTACTTTTACTTTTCCTTTTCCTTTTCCTGTTCCCTGTTCCTTTCCAATCTATCCTATCCTCCTTTCGGTTATATCAAGTTGTACACACAAGGTTAGTCAACTACCATCAACCATCCTCAACATAGGTATACGTAATCCATCGTTCCATTTGATATTATTGCATTTTTCATGTGATTACAGAACATCTAAGTCAAGTAAAATGCAAATGTTTGAAATTCGATTCTTATTCTTTTGTCATTATGCGTTAATACCACTTCTAACTTTCACCTAAAATCTTCCTTTTTCTCTCTCTATCGATTCTACAATACTTCTAACCTACGTACGAATAAAAGTATATGGTCTAATTAATTCTGCATATCTTCAGCGTCGTATTGTTCGTTTCTACATTGATGATGTCAGCTCGTTCACTTTCTAGCGTCAGATATCAACAAATATGTATACAACTCACTTCTTCAAAATCACTAAACCTTCCAAAACAGTTTGGTATGGGAAGAATTCGTTTGTACCTAATTCTGCTCTTTCTCCTGTACCAATTCTTACTGGTGATTGATGAGTTTGGAACTATTGGTCACGTCATTGATCAGCATAAACTCATAGCAATAATTGGATTTATATTAGACGAGAAGAGCTAAAATTTCAACTTACTCCACTTATACCATGTCTTGTACCTGCTAAACCAACTGTATTTACAGCTTGACCAACTCTCACAGTTACAGGTTTCTCCTCTAATTCTTCATCCAACGTAATCAAGAATTGTGGGTACATGGCTGTTACCAACCAATATAATTGCCAATGATGTTTGTCGAGGACGACTATTATATGTCTCTCGTCAGCTAGTGCGTGTGGAAATCATGAGGCGTTACGGAGCTGAAACTCACATTTCCTAGCATCTGTGAAAGACACTATAGTAGCCAACAAACCAGCAACAGCTGTTCTACTCATTACTTGACCATCACTGAAGTAAGGATTAATACCAATTGTACCTTTACCCATATGTACGAGACCCTATTAAACGCAAATTAGCATTATATCTGAAAACCACCTTTGTTGAGGGGATAAAAATTCCAAAGATACTCACTTGAGCAATTCTAACCATGAAGAAACAATCAGGTTCTTTAGCGTAATAGGTAGCTAACCCTCTTAACATTTGAGCTAATCTGGCATTATTTGTACCTGCACCAACTAAACCCATTGCCAAAATAGAATTTATAGCTACATCCAAATCTGAATCATGGGAGTATTTTGAAAGTGTGTCGAGGATGGATAGTTGTGGGTTTGAAGCTGATATGAGACCAAGGGCAAGAGGAACGGATTTTCTGATTACTGGATCACCATATGTCATCTGTTTTGCCAATGAAAAACAAATTAGCTCACCGACGTCTTTACTTTGCAATCAAGTTGGCTAAGTACTTACCAAATGTTGGAATTGTCTCAAAGCCATCTCAGCACCAACATCTTCACCCATAGCTATCAACGCTATACCGATAGTAGCGAAAGCTTGATATTTGAGTGAATCCACTTTGTCTTTCTCTTCCTTATCCTTATCTTCTCCTGCTGCTTCTTCGCTTGATGTAGCTGCAGCAGCGGTACTTTCGCCAGCAGCAGGTTCAGGTGCAGTAATTGGTTGACCGGTGGTTTCGCCTGACATGTTGACGTCTCCTTGAGCATCTGCTACAGCTGCAGCAGCTGGTCCTTCTCCTTCAGCAGCTACGGGTGCCGTTTCACCATTTGATGTTTCTTTCTTTGGTTTTTCAGCATGTTCGGCACAGAGGTGAAGCATTTGTTGTACTTTGAGTACATTTCCGGTACCAGCGTATGCACAGACATCGACAATGGTTTCGGCGATAGAAGCAATAGGGTGTTCGATAACTTTGAGAGTAGCAACGGTTGGTTCCGAGTCTTCTTGTGTAGCTGTATCATCATGAGCAAGTCAGTTTCAAGCCTAATTCAAGCAAAGCACGAAACTTACCTAAGAAGAGTAAACCTAAACCTAAACAGATGAATACAGTCCACTCTGAAGCTAATTGAGTTTCTTCTCTTTCCATCATAGTTTGTAAAATTGCTGAAGCAATTTCACCATCTGCTGAACCTACAAAAACGAAACCTAAAGCTAAAGCTGACATAGCAGCAACTTCCATTGTATTTGTTTCATCAGCTATGTGAGGTAAAAGTTTTTCTGCTATATCTTTTCTACATGAACCAGCATATGCTATACCTAAACCATTAATTGCGCTTAATTTCAATGATATACTCTTACTATCAACGTGTTCTTCTAATAAAGCATATGTTATATCTGATTCAGTTCTAACTCCAGCATGGAATATACCAGTAGCTAATAATGCTCCTGCTTTAACGTGTTCTTCAGGTGAATATGTATATTTATCAATATGATCAATACCACTTTCTGTATCCCATAATAAACTCAAGCCGACTGATGCTGTAGCTGACATCATACCATGATCTTTGTTCTTGTAGATATAACTTTGTCCTTCAGGTGCATTGACCATAAGTTTATCGTTTCCAAAACCAGCATTGACAAAAGCATTAACGAATGTTGAAGCGAGGTTCTGTCGAGCTGAATCAGCTGTTTGAGTGGTTCTATTAGGTTCTAAGTGAGATTTGTAAATATCTTCCAATGCTCTAGGTTCTTCTACTCCAACAGCTTTACCAAAGTTTCTGAAATGGTTGGAAAGTTTAACGTTTCCTAAACATTCAAGAACATCTTCTTCCTGAGTAGGCGGCTGCTCTTCTTCTGCTGTTTCGGCATCTTCAGCGGTGTGTACCCAATGAAGAGGTATCTGAGCTCGGGCAAGGAAGTAGGCAAGTTGCTTTTTCATGACACTATTTCAAATGTTAGCTGTGTAATAAGGCTTTCGTGTATCATTCCAACTTACGGATTCTTTGGTGCTTCAAAGTATTGTCGAATAAGGGCAGGACTGTTGAGTCGAACGGCAAGAGCGATAGCTTCAGGATATCGATCATATTTGGCGTATATTTTGGAAGCAGTTTCTAAGAAAGCAGCATCATCTGGTGGTACAAGGAGTGGTACGCAACTGATAAAAAATCAGATATTTAGAATCAACGACGTTTGTACTTGCTATAAAAGCTGAAAGTGTTGTATCAAGGAAGAACTTAAAACTTACCTAACCATATATCTACAAACTCTTTCAAAGTTCTTATCATCTGTTAATTCTATAATATCATGAACATTTTCTAATTCTAAAAGTATATCTACAGCATCTGCTTCTGCATTATGTTTTAAGAAGAATGAAACTAATTCTAATGAAAGTGATTTTAATTGTTCTGTTGTATATTTTAATTCTTCAGGTTTTTCTATACCTTCGATTTCATCTGTTTCATTAGCATAATTTGAATTATATTCTTCACCTAATTCAGAAGCTAAATGTCTAACATATTCATGTCCCCATAATCCAGGTGCTTCTTCTGTACCACTTAATAATCTATAAAATAATGTTTCACGTTTACCTGTATCTGAATACGTCATTGCTAAAACCGATAAAATTGATGCTAATAATGACTACATAGTTAATGAAATGAATTAGCTGAAATGCACATAAAGGTTCTTGGCAAAACTTCTCCTCCTTTTGAAGCACAACATTATCTCCTTCGTTCCGATAGACGCTTAGAAGGATATGGATCACACTTACTCGTTGCTCTTTCAAGTCCTGATTCCAACTTTCCCTAACTTTGCCCAATTCTTCATAGAATGGTCGTAGGAATTTCAAAGGTTTAGGTACAGATGTCATTGAACTTGTTGATGTTCTGATTAATGTTCGAAGTGATTCTAAAGCTGGTAGATATAGACTTGTATCGGATTCCTATGGACGTGTAAGAATGTTAGGCTGGATCTCTCATGATAGTGACAAATATGAAGATCGGAGACTCACTTTTAATCGTTGTACCAACATCTCTAATTCAGCTTTTAACTGTAAATCTTCCTCACTCTGATGATCATCATACAGGTATTATCAGTCAATGTATTCAATGAGCAATAGATACACTTCATGTGTTTGGACGTACCATATCAGAAACTTCATCATCTTTACCATCATCTTTACCTTTACCTTTCAAATCACCATTCACATTTCCGTTAGGTTTATCTTGACCCTCTTTCTTCTCTGGATCTTTTGATGGTACGGCAATATCGAAAGTTGGTCGATCGTTTTCTGACATTCTGGAAAGTACTGTCTTATTATCGAAATCAATTGAAAAAAACGAACGACAACACTGTCCAGCTGCGTATGCTTTGTTGTACAGCTGTTATTATGATGGTCTATAATCGAATATAGATGTCTGTATAAAAGTTATATTCACTATATCTATCATCAACTTTGATCTCCTTCCTTCAACATAATCATCATCATCCCAACACCAAAGATGCTTGAACGCGTAGGTGTGTCATACTTCTGATTTGCCACGTGGTCAGTTCGGAATTACGGTGTGTGTGGCATTCTGGCGCATCGCAAAAGTATCATTATGATATACATTCACTGCGAGTGGAATTGCATCCATCACCATTCCTCACGTCAAAGTCTAGCTATGCATGAATCTTGAACCAGCAGGTGAAGTATCTGTAGTAAATGTTTCGGTTTACTTCAAAGTCCCGAAGATTTTGCAATGCGATCAATGCGCTTTCAAGCTTTCCAACAGCATTTCCGCTGACATGGTTTCGCGTCTTTCAAGCATTCGAGGCCATCTTCAAAATTGCATGTTGGGGATAGCATATTCACAAGGTTGTTTTGGCTTACAGACTTGATTGTATGTAACATTCAGCAGAGTTTATCTCGATCATTAAAGATATGAATGAGCAATCGTTCGTAACCTTGGTGCTGCAATTGGACTGGATCTGAAAGTCACCTTCAAATTACATCAATCTGCACAACGTCTTTTCTTAGTCCAAAACTCATATCAAACCTAATGAATCACCTCCTCGCATCTGTCCACAAAATGGCAACAACGACTCAGAACCAATAATTTCTGTTGAATTTGATGATTTATTAACTACTCATATATGCTGAACCATTTTCGACAAGTAAGTTGCAGATTAAACGAAGGATAGATAGGTCAATCATGATTGTTTGGTCAAAGTCAATTTGCTTGACAGACAATGGAATCGAGTTTTCCGCTCAAATATCAGTAAACTTATCAGGTACGTGTAAAACTTCCCCTTTGGCATACGTGCTTTTATATGCTAACAGACGTACTATATCGTGGCCTAGAGAGGACATACATGGCATTGATACCTCAATTATCGTAAAAGGCCGTATATGATCCATCTATCTATATGTATTGATAATAACCACTTCTCACACCTAACGATCTATTTATGCAGAAGGAGCAGGAGCAGGAGCCTCTTCACCTTCCTTTGCTTTAGGTCTAGGATCAATCTTCCTGGTTGAATCTTGGAAGTAAGCAAGTTTTTCATCTGTAACTTCGGCTCGGTTCTACGCAGATCAATCAGGTGGGTCAGCTGTAATCCCATGTCTGCTGTATATTCCGTTGAATCCGAAACTAACCTTTTGGAATTCAGCTACGACTTCTTGGATTTTTTCAATACAAGCAGCTTTCATTTCACTTGTACTCAAAGTACCAGCTCGGTAATCCTACGATTTTACGGTTTCAAGATCAGCATTAGATTTGATTGGTATATAGTAATTACTTGACTTATACTGCAAGGGGCGGGGATATCTGAAGACGGTACTAACCTTAGCCAACTGTTCCATCTTTTCGTCAGATTCTTCAAAGAAACTTAAATATTGATAAGCAATGTCGACATCGGGATTACCACCATTTGCTTTATGTTCTTCTTGAGTAGCACCACCACCAGAGAAAGCATGAGATTTGATTTTCTTTGCAATCTTCTTAGCATCATCAGTCATGAAAATTGCTGTATTCTCTTTTGATGCTGACATTTTGGTTCCTGCACCTTGTAATGCAGGTAAGAATTTTGAATGTAATAAAGCTGGCTTTTTGTAATGTAATTTGTCCGCAGCATCTCGAGTTAAAAGGAACTAGCATAAAGCATCATTAGCCATCGTTTGTGACACGAGGTGGTAGGATGAATAGCTTACATATGGATCTTGATCGATAGCACATGGAATTAATGCGGGGATATCAATTCGATCACCAAATATTTGTGGGAACGAGTTACAGAATGATGGTGTGGCTTGTACAGCAGCGAAATGGAACATTCCGATGTTATCACTAATGTCAAAAGTCAATAGGCAGTCCATACTTTGTTACCAAAGAAAGCTCGACCTACGAATCAGTGAAGCCGAAAACATTTCTACTTTGACTTTGTGTTATGGTTTTAGCCATAAGTACGACATTTTCATAGAAGGTACCACTAACAGTTGACCAAATCAGCTTGATGTATTGCTATAACGCACATTATTACTTACCCAACATTTGCTAAATCAGAGAAAATGAAAGTCTTTTCCGGTATAAAACCACAAGCGATGATATCTTTGATGTTATCCTGACCCATCTTCTTGTAATGCCTCAATAAATCAAGAGGTTTCTTTGCTTTGATCTTTTTCATCAATTCAGCTTGCTTTTTTATATCTCGTTCTAGCAAGTATTTCTCGTCATCTATTGGAAAAGTTTTCCATGATCAGCAAGGTATTGACAATGATTGATACTGATTGATACATACCAGTAACTTGGATAACGAGAGGTACGTTAAACACTCGTTGTAGGTAGCTATAGATTATCCATCAGCTATGGGATATCTAAGCAAAAAGCTACTTTTATAGCTGAACTTACGCAGTGAACATGAAAGGAATCAAATGACCCATATGCATAGAATCACTTGATGGACCTCTTCCAGTATAAAGATAGAATGGTTGACCTTTCTCATATCGATCAAGTATTGTGTTGAAGTCACTGAGTTGTCAAAATCTCATCAGCTTTTCTCCTTTCTACGATACCAAGCGAGACAGTGCAAGTTAGACATACCGATGAGAATAGAAAGTACCTCTTCTCAACAATGGATGTGGTTTTTGTCCTGTTAATCTTTCAAATCTATCTAATAACTCCTGAGAGATCAATGAAGCGCCAAACCTTTTAGTGAGTTTATCATAATCGATACCAAGTTCTTTACCGTCTGCACCAACTTCACCTTCTACGTCAAACGGTGTGACTTTTTGTTCTTTAGCCACTGCTTTCGACGAGGAAGTAGGAGCTGAAGTTGAGGCTGAAGGTTCAGGAGTTTCTTTGATTGTTGGTTGTTTAGGTATAGCTGTATCGCTGTCAAAAGTCAAAGTCAATCAGTCATGTATTTATTGTATTATCAGAATCCTTACAAGTATGTGAGGAAACTCATAAACTTGTATGTAATGTTGAGAAATCTATTACTTACGCTCTTGAAGTATGTCTACTATGAGTCATTCTTTTTGGTTCTTTTACAGCTTCTGGAACTTCATCATCTAATTTAACTTTATCCCAATCTTCCGCAGAAACACCTTGTTGTTTTTGGTTTTGATCTCCTTTGTCATTTGGATTTGGTGTTTCATTTGGTCCAAAAATTCTTTCAGGTTGAGGTAACCTCATTTCTGATAAAGTCGTTGATAATTGTTCTGAGATTGATTCTGATCTGACTTTTCTTCTTGCTTCGGTTAATGCTTCAGGTTCAGGTCCAGATAAATCTCCTGTACCAGATCCATCTTCACTAACTTGAGAAATGGGTGAAAATACTGAATTTGAATTAGCGGATTTAGGTCCAGCTGAAAGAGGAGATTTGCTTTCAGGTAAGTTGAGCTTGAGACCTGTTGGTGCAGGTAATTCCAATTTTGATAATTCAGTTGCAATGGATCCAGGTGTCATTGCACCTGATTTTGAAGGTTGATCAGGAGTTAATGACATTTTGGATTTTGATAATGTACTTGATGTTTTAGGTAAAGGTGGTTTAGGTGTATGTGGAAATGCCTTATACAGTGAACGTACAAGACGCATAAAGTGATATAAGGTGAGAAGAACAAGTCTAAGGGGAGAGTACCTTGAAAACAAGAATAAAAATAAGTTGAGAGATTGCTGATAAGTGAAAGTGGTGGACTGTGATTGTAGGATTCGACGTGAAGCGAGTCGTGGTTATCAATCGTTCAATGATGTGGATTTATTCCAGATGTCTTGGTAGATAAGGAGCTTAGACACGTGTTCGTTATCAACACGGTTATCATCAAGGAACACGTTAACGTTGATTTCACTTGAACTCGTCCAGACGTGGATGAAATGCATCGTCAATCGTGAACAAAAGAAATAATTCAACTCTTATGGCCACAATCTAGATATAACGTTCTAATAATATCATACAGTAGCTTCCAACTGCATATCAGTGAAACCTATTCAACTTCCCATACACCTCTTCCCAACATGTTTTCGAACGAAATAGCTCGTTTGAAGACCTTAGGTTTTCAGGGGGTAAGTCAACTTATCTGTGTGTTCTGTATTTGTGAACGTGAAGCGGAATTATCTGGCTAACAAGTATCTCGCCTTCACTTCTACCTGATCTCGACTTTACCAACTCATTGTGATTTATTTATATAAAGCTCTTATTTCAAGCTCTTAACCTTTTAACCGTGGTATCTTCAGGTTTAATGATGTGGAAAGGATTATGTCTAGTAACAAATTCAGAATCACCAATAGTGGTCGTATTGTCGTAAGCTATTGGAAGACAAGTTTTTATACTCTTTATTTAGCTGAAATGATCCTAATGTATCCTTCTAGAGGTTCAATGGAACCAGCTTTCTACCGAGGGGATATCTTATTTTTGACAAATCCCGCTGAAGTAACTTATGAAATTGGAGATATAACGGTCTACAAGATGTGAGTAGTGTATACATAGGCATAAATAATCAAGTCCAGAGGACTCAGCTGTACTGACTTCCAATTTTCCTTAGTCCCGGACAAAACATACCGATAGTGCATAGAGTTATAGAATCGCATATTTCGTGAGCTGACCAAAACTTTCGAGTCTCTTGGGAGGATTCCAGCTCATACAAACATTGGACAAATAGCAATACTACTCAACTTCTACTTACGAAAGGAGATAATAATCCAGGTGATGATATAACATTGTATAATGGCATAGAATGGATTGAAAGGAAGCATATCATTGGAAAAGTTCGAGGGTGAGTGATCAGCTTTCAACTCAAAGATGTGAAATCTAATGAAAGCTGTTTGAAACCGTATCATAGATTCTTGCCATACATCGGATATGTCACAATAGCAATGGTAAGTCAGCTGCTAAAATGAAGCGCCTCCAATTAAGCTGACAAAACTATTGCATTGATAGAATGATTTCCCTCAATTGAAGTATGCGTTGTTAGGCTGTGTAGGATTAGTAATGTTGATACAACAGGAGACATAGTATATCTTCTGAAATGTAACTTGTACATATGCATATCTCCTATGACCAACTCAATGGAGCAACTTATACATACTACTATATGTCTGTATGAGCTTGACTGATATCGATACATTTTGGCGCTACAGTTTGCCACCTAAGCCACGTGTACTATAACGAAGTCGCGTGTCCATGCGTAGTTGAAGCTAAAGCTGAAGATGTTGACAAGTTACTTCTCATGTTTGGTCGTCTTTGTATTGATCATACATGTCAGTTGCATATAATCGTAAAGTAGTAATACAATAATAACCCAGGAATACAACTCTCACTGCCTAAACCCTAGGAATTCGTACACAGCCCTCATCATTGGGGTGAAAAAGCTGCACCGCTGTAATCAATTTCTATTACTCCGGTACATCGAGCACCAATACTTTCACTTCAGTTCAGTCAGTATCGCAAGGTCTAAACCTATAAATTCAACTGTTTGGGTAGATACTCAGTCGGTCTATATATACAGAAATGCCAAGGTCAGCTTCCTTATCTTCTAAACTCCATAAAGCGACGGATAATTCAGGTTAAGCTGACATGCTGTTTATTGTCGTACAGTGCGTCTGATCAAACGCTCGAGAATCAGAATGAGGAGGAATTGAATTCATTACATAGTAAAATAAAATCGTTACGTTCGGTGAGTTTATTCACCTAAGGCTGAGAGCATATTTACCTCACCGCTACAGCAAAGGACTATGATGGACTCAAATAGTCAAATTACAATTACTGACTAGACTTTCATCCTTCCTACCTAATCAGGTTACGATAGATATATTAGATGATGCAAATAGACAAAACGATCAAGTGAGTTCAGCTGGATCATATAGCAGCTCTCTCGGATGTAGAGTATCAGCTGACACCTTCATGATTATAGCTTGATAGAACAGTATGTCGAATATATTCTTGTAAAAACATTTCCCCTAATCACTGATTTTACTGGATAATGATATTAGACCAACTCATTCACTTCATTCGCCTCCTCATTATTCTCAACATCACGTCATCATCAACGTACAATGGCATCAACATCAACCTTGAGGCAATATAGAACAATTGCATATATAGTAGGAGTCATCGTGGTTTTATGGTTAATAATGAAACTTTGGAGATCAGGTTCAGGTTCAGTACCAAGTCCACACACTGGTCTAGAACCTGAATATTAGATGAACTTGGGTGATAACATATAACGCCACACATCGTGCTTAGGTACTTCAAGTATAATATGAAGGGAAGTATGCGATGATCTGGGTTTCTCAAAGTCTGGACTTCTATGATAAGAGTATAGATTCAAGCGAAGTTGATCTTAGAAAATCGTTGGGGAAGATCAGAGATATATACTATACCTTGAGGTATGAGAACATGTTGTATAATTCTGTTAAATTGGTAATTGACTCGTTCTGAAACGTTTTCCACAATATCCTGTACATGTATTTGCCCTCCTGTTATGTCCATTCCGGTCCTTGCGCCATCTGCAGCTAGATACTATGCATTTGATATAAAGTTAAGATTACGGATCAAATTTGAGAAGTATTCGAATCATCCGTTTTGATCGAACATGTTTGGGGTTAAAGGTCTGTTCGTTGTTCTTCCCGCCGGTATGATGTAAAGCTGTGTATGTAACGAGTAGTATTAGAACTCGGATCTTGAAAATGTTCAAACAAAGGAGATTTTCACTTAAGCTAAAACATTATCGCATCAAACGACGCAAACACGCAAAACACGCAAGCAATTCGTTTTCTAAATGTTTCTTCTTGTTTAAATCTTTCTTCTTGACCTTATCATTCCAGACAAAGGGCTGTTCATTCATTTGTTATTTCTTGTCTTATCTTTATCAAATACAACTCAAGATGAAAATGTAGAAAAATCCAGAACATGTGTTTTTACATCAAGGGATGGATGTTGATACATTGGATAATCCTTACGCCATAGATATTTGGTATTTTTCAAGATTTTTCATCATATTACAGATTTTTGCTCTTCCAGTCTACCTACCTTAGTGGAATTCAGAGAAGAACAAGAAAGAGCTGAGAGATAAGGGGAAGAATGCATTGTACAACAGTTCAAATAGATAAACAAACCGCAATGAAAAATACATATAAATATAGCTCAAATCCCCATTTCTCTTTTCATTTAGAAGAACTTCATGATGATATTGATTCAGAAAAAGAAGAAACTCCTCCTCCTCCTCCTTCAAGTGATAGTGTTAGTAAGAAGAGAATGGGAAAATCCAAAAGTTTTGCAGATCTAGCCGTAAGTGCGACTTTCACCTTTTAAGTTATCTCAGTTACGCTGGTTACGGCATTTTTGCTGGTGGAGGAGGTCCACCTTTACTATCCTTCAATCAACATTGTTTTCTTCCCTTTCGCATTTCTTTTTGTTAACGTGTTTATGTGATGATAGGAACTCCTTGGATTCGGTAGCAAGTCAAGTAGTAAATTTTCGGAAAAAGACGAACATCTCTCGATACCTTGACCTAAATCAAGCGCAAGTTTGGAGAGACGTTCTTGTAAGTATTCAGATCTTGTGCCTTCGTCAAAACCCTACTGACATACGTTCTGAACCCACCTTACCCTTCTTGCAGCACTAGCATATACCCGAAGACATTACGTTCCTCATCATTTACCAACACACATTATTATTCGAATATTATCATTTTGCTCCAATGATACATTACTCAACGCTTTGACAGTTTCAAGGTCATTTTTCAGTCTAGCAGGAAAGGTCTTATTTCGACAATTGTCCTTGAGAGATCCCAAAGAAATGTGGGAAAAGATGATAGGTTCTACAATATTATACGAAAATTTTACTGGAAAAATACTGATTGGTCGTAGGAAGTTCAAAGATAGATTACTTAGATATACAAATGAAGTTACGTTATATTCCCATGGTGACGATGAAGATGAAAATGGAGAAGATGTAAATGACGAAGATTATTTTGGTAATTTTAATAGATTATCAATATTCTCTCAAAAATCGAGCTCTCACTCAAGAAATTCATCTTCATCATCAATATTCGCGTTTAACAAACCAAGATCTAATCCGACTACACCTGTAATGCCCTCGCCTTCACCTGATAAACCATTGATCTGTCCGCCTGTTTCACTAAATAGTGTAATGCCTAGATTAAGAATCTTAAGAATCGTTTTATCGGATGAATTCGATTATCATTTGTTATTTTGTCCAAGATATTGTCAGACTTGTCCATTATTAGAAGGGTTAAGTAATTCAAACTCAAACTCAAATTTAGAAAAATTAGTTATAATCGGTGCAAGATCCCCTTTAGTCGTTTTACCTACTGCATTTTCATCTGGAACATCATCCTCAACTACACCTTTACTTACTCCTCCAACAAGTCCTAATCTGTATCCGGTAATACCAAGATCTAAATCGACAGGTGGACTACCACTTGGTTTGTCAGAATTAACTATAGTTCTACCTACTGGTAAATCATACGATTCAAAGGATTATGAAGGCTATCAAAGTATTTTCCAAAACAAAAAAGTTCTAGGTACAATTGAGAAGTTGAATATCGTTTTTCTCATTTCCCTCAAAGGTCAAAATGGTGATATTATTCAGCAGAGTTATGATGAGGAAGATGATGACAATGAAGAGGATATAGTTTGGCAAATAGCATATTACAATTCACGTTCAGCAATAGATAAAACATCTTATATAGCTTTGGCAGATGATTTAGTTGAATGTTGTTTATCTTTACCTCTTGAAACTGAAATCGATATAATCGGAATAGAGAATTTAGATAGTAAGAATTTGAATATCAATGCTAATTATAGAGGACATATACATAATAAAGTTAAGAACATAATGGAAGATAGAATTAGAAGACAAATTGAAATTAGATTGAAATCGAAAAATAAACAAGATCTTATTCATGAGAGAAACAAACGGATCAATTTCTTAAATTTACAAAATTGGTTGAAGGTTCATGGTAAGGAGGAATTAGGTGATTATCAAATATAATATGTTGTAATGAACTCATCTTGTACTGAAACAATTAGACACGATACGTATAATGGATGGTGTGTATGATCATGTGATGATATGCATAAATACATAACTTGTATTTTCTGTGTTATTGATTACAGTCTTGGGGAAAGCGATGATCTTCTTTGCCCAAACGATATAATATCACATTTGTAACCATATGCATCGATGATATCTCAACAGTTCCGGTTCTTGGGCATCTGTATACTTCTACGACTCCCTCTCTTTGCTCTTGTCCTCCTCTTTCAGCTTACCGTTCATTCCCTCTCTGTCGTCCCTCCGTCTTCCTCATTGCTTCTGATTTGGAATTGAATAGCTTCGCGACATCAATACAATACCAATACAGTACCAATACCTTCAACAGGATAGGATTTCACCTCTATGCTGACTATCCGTTAAGGTCATTTCTTTTAAAAAAGTTTTATTCAGTAATCGTTGTTCAAAATGGTCTATTCTCCTCAGATACTTGATCTTTTGGAAATCTTCTGCCACAAGTTTTCTACAATACAAAATATCCATAGAAAGTACCCAAGGTTGTATCGGAGATGTCATATTGTGCGTTACAGCGACAAATAAGGAGATTTTGATCGTTCTTAAAGCGTGGATTGCCTAAGTCGACTTGTCACCAGATTCCCATATTCCAGTGTGTGAGCTTGATCAATCAATAACATATATCTATCTTATCGTTTAAACCAATAATCGAGTTCTTTAGAGCTAAAGATAGTCGAATTATTTTCTTTTCTGAGGTAATCTTCCATCGAGATATACTGTATCCGATCACACAATTCACGCACTTCTTTACGTTTTTCTTCAGTCAATCTTCCTAATCCCGCATGAGCTCTTTCAGAAGATCGTTCAATGATAGCCAGATCTAAAGAATCTTTCGTAGCTTGTTGAACACCTAATGGGGCACTACGCCAACCAAATATCGATTGATCTATACTATCAGAATTGACTATTGTTATAGATACTTCCGCCGATTTATCAGTGTTGTTGTATCCATCATCATCATAAATATTTCTTGCTAGTTCATCAAAAATGATTGGATATCCTCTTCTTGTTAATATCGGTTTAGATGTTGATTTTGATCTTGATCTTGATCCTAATTTCCATTTTCCATCTATATCTTCATAAGTATTTTCATTAGTCCAGAATATTAAAGTAAATCGCTTTAAATTTAGAAAATCCAACCATGATCTGACACGAAAATAATCTTTACATGTATTCGATGGACAAATCACAACAATTTCTTGGATATTACTGAAATCTCCTCTTATTTCCAGACTTAAGATATAATCTATACCTATCACATTTGTATTTTTAATAACGAGTTTTTTAGGCATTGGAATTTGTTCTAATATGTTACATGTTCTAATTGTTGATTGATTATCTTGACAATGACATAAAACGCCTGAGATTTCTTTTTTAACCCGTATGTTATTGGGATTGACGATGAGTGTATGCAATTTTGGTAGTCGAAGGACTTGTTCATCGATACAACAGGTTTCTTCATGATAGTCAAGTTGAAGAATCTCAACTTCTTTGGTCCAGTCAGAAGATAACGTGGATATACTGTGCAGTTTATCATATCTCTTGTTGATATTGGTACTGAAGAGCTGTTTCAAAGCTGGACGATTGGAAGGCAATGAAACTATGATTTTTCGGTACAGAATCGGTACAGCAACAGAATAAAATGTATGTGAAACCAAACAACATTGTAAAAGAGTCTGAGAGTCGTATTGCAGATTTTCGATGATGTTGAATATCACTTGAGGTGGTATAAAGTCCAGCGTTCTATGACTAGCTCCCACATATACATCTACATGAGCTGATTCAGGAATGGTTTGATTAGCTTATTTAGAATTCACGCTATTCCGACGAAGTGATAGACTTACTTACTGGCAAATTCGATATGACATTCCTGGGCGATTCGTTATGATAAGCACCTCCGATTAAGGTAGAGATACGCTGAAACAGCGGCATCCTAGTTGCATTGTGATTCTGCTGATTGATAAGTCAAGCCAAAATATGTATTATATAGAGAAGAGATAAACGAGTGTCTTATCTAAATCTTATCGGATGGTTGATGTCCGACAGTTCGACGCGTTCGAGAAATGGTGTCCAGAGAGTTTACGTAAGACCAACAGAACTACCAATTCTCAAGATCGGTATACCCTGTGAGTACAGCTCAAAAGTATAATATTGATCAACTAAGAAGTTTAAAGATGAATGTAGATGCTGATTGCAAATTTCGGTGAGAAATGTACTGAGAAATTATCACAGATGCTTGACATAAACTGCATAAAGTGGATAGTGACGACTTACAAAGGCTCATCTGTGTACACTATATTCGCGGTGACTTATAGAGAAAGAATGTATGGAATGAAATAATAGTATGAAACTGTTGATGAACCTCATTCTCCTTACTTTCCGGAACCACCTATTTCTTCCCGTACTACCCGAGCCATTCTCGAATCTCTTCAGATTCCCAGATATCTCGCCAATCTTGAGTTTCAAGGTATTCTTCCATTGAGAGGTATTTTATTTTGAGGGATCTGTGAGTTGCCTTATCAAGCAGTTCTAAGCCTTCTTCACCGAATCCAATGTGACTGTACTCATCAAATACTCCAATGCTAATATCGAAATACATAATCTGTGCAAGATCATTTTTAATCTGTTTTTGGGTTTCTATATATGACCTAGAAGATGAACCGAAAGTAGCCACTAATCCAGAATTGATGATTAATACTTCAGTTTGTTCTGGGAGTTCGAAGATTGTTCGAGCTAACGAGGCGAGATTGGGTGCAAAAAGATCGTCCGGGCGTTCGAGAGGGACGTCTTCGCTTTTCAACCTCCACTTATCGGTCTTTGAGTCTGTCCAGAATATCCAAGTGAATTTTTTGAGATTCTTCATTTTTGGTAATGGTTTGAGACCCCCTTGGATTTTAGATGAGACTTCTGTGGGACTGATGAATTCGGCCTCTTCGGCTTCTTCAAATACTTTAGAAGGTATACCAAGAGGGGTATGGATGCTGACGAGATTTGCCAGGTGAACGATGATCCTTCTGGGTGAGAGGTTGTCAAGAAATGTGCAAGGTCTATCTTCGACTTTACCTTCTTTGTGCGTGATCCCTGTAAAACATATCATGTGATGATTTTTTGGCATTGTAACTGAAGAGGCGAGAATGAGAGTATGTAAGTTTGGTAGTTGACGTGATGTTTCTTGGTTTCCTTCATGTTTGTGGAAGAACATTTCAAGTATTTCTGCATTTTTCATGAGATCGATCTTAGACATCATTTTGAGTGGATCTTTAATTGTGTTGATATCGGGAGAAGTTTCGTGGGTGGGAATGTGGGAGTAGGTTGAATATCTGACGTCAAGGTGTAATCTAATCTTGCGATAAAGTAACGGTGCAGCGATGAGGTGAAAAGTTTGGGATACCAAACAGCATTTTGACAGTGTATCTTGAGCGTACTGCAGGTGCTTCAAGATATGGATCACGATATCGGCTGGTAATCGCAAGGAGGATTTCATTTGACTAGACGAGGACATCCAGAATATGTAGGAGAAACACATCAATGACAGTAAGCTGACGTGAGTCAATGGTGAGCTTTTGAGGAAAGAGTGAGTGGATTGTCATACAGCACAACTTACCTTGAATATCGAGGAACTAAGCTAACCAGTGGAGCGAACTGAACGATGGGATGGGGTTGAAAGGTCAGAGATGTATTGAGATTGTGGATTGATCTTTTTGAAAAGATATGTATGGAGTAGAAAATAAATGATCTATATAATTCACACAAACAATGATGTATACTTAGTACTGTATCCGTCAAACGCGTTTGGCTTCTCGGTCTGTGCGCATCATCAAAGTTGACGATCACACACGTCATCACGCAAGAACAAAATGACTGTAAAGCTAGCAATTATAATGTTCCAGACTCTTCCATGTCTTCAATCTGTTGTTTGACATAGACTGTAGAGCTTGAAGGCGATGAAGATGTAGTTTATGATGTACATATAGTGGTATTACTGTGAACGATTTTACGAAAAACACATCGATACTTTCACTTCTTCCACATTCCTCGGAGGTACTGATTGTTGAATACATAGTTTATACTTTTATCCAATGCTTGACTTCATCCTTTTCAAAGACATCTTGCCAGTGGATACTGTTGAGGTATTCGATCATAGTGCGACACTGAATATCTTCTGATCTTGACTTTGCTCTTACTTGATCTCGTTTTTCCGCTTCCGACCGTGGAACATCCGGGAGTCTCTGGGCGATATATTGTCTGCGAGCTGCAAATCCTAATCCACGACCTATACCGATCTTAGTTTGAATTTGTAACTCCATCGGGGAGAGTATTCGCCATTCTAATTCTTGTAAACAGCCGGAATTGACGATGGTGATGTCCACAGTATCTTTCAGTCCAAATAGCACTGAAGCTAGATGGAACATACTACGATAGAGGATGCTATTCCTTCTTTTGCATCTATCATCTTCAGGTGTTAGTTTCCATTTCTCATAAAATTCATTCTTGGTCCAAAATATCCAAGTGAATTTTTTGAGCTTGTCCATATTTGGTAAAGCTCTGCCACTATTGGATATGTATGAGGTGCTGGTTGGACTGATGAAGATGATCTCTTCGACATCATCAAAGACTGTCGGTGGTGTCCCTGTAGGAACTCTGATACTCTTCAAATCGGCGTTACGGATGATAAGACATTTTGGGCGGAGAGTGTTGAGTATGTTACAAGTAATGTTTGAGGTGCCGTTTTGACCGCAGATCATACAATTGATATGGTTTATCGTTAAAATGGATATGTCGCAAAAATTGAAGGGAAGTGATGAGCACCATTGATAATTATGGGAATCTAGCTTTAAGCTCCGAGCATGTTGAAGTAGATTGAACCTAGTTGTGGGTTCGAGGTGATCACCGAAGAGATGCGTAGTAGAGGATCTACCGATAGGGGAGATGACGATTTTGCGGTATAAGATGGGTGCTGCAACGGAATGAAGAGTCCAAGAGATCAAGCAACATCTTGTGAGTGTATGTTGATCGTTGCTGAGATGCTCTAGGATCATCGCAATTATCTCGATCGGAAGGGTTTTAGTAGTCTTTGGAATAAGTAACATCATAAAACATCAGCTACGTCTGATACAAACAATGTGACCATTCAAGATTGCAAAGCAAGCTCACTTTCATCGTGTCACAATCGCTGCAGAGGCGATATACCGTTTGAGATGAAGAGATTAGAGAATTAATTGTATGATAGAAGCTGACGGGAGATTGTTGCGAAAAGAAAAGCATGAAGTAGAATATGATGAATATGTAACCTTGTTGTTGCAGCGATCAATCATACGCGTTTTGGTTTTAGCTGACATCCTACTCTTGGCAATTCTGTGGATCCGTGCACTCAGAGAATACCTTTCCCTTGATAAACGTCAGCCAGTCAAAACGACTGTACATGTCATATACAATAGATATGCTGCTACAGTATCAATAAGTACGACATGACATGCATATCTCAATGGTTATTGGACAGATACATGAGTTATCCCTCTACTACCTCGTGACCCATTACTGCTGAAGCCAGCTTCGTACTTCCTCAGGCTGCCAAATGTCTTGCCAGTTTTGCGTTTCAAGATATGCTTTCATTGAGAGAAATTTGATGTTCTGGAATTGTCCTAATGCTCTATCGATTGAACTGATATTTTTCTCTTCATCTCTTGAATCAACACCAGAATTGGATGTGAGTAACATCGCTTGAATCAAGGCTGTCTTCATTCGGTCTTCCTTTTCCGCAGAAGTCGAGAGAGGTCTTTCCAGGTCTTGAACACTCCCAGCATTGACTATAGTGACTTCCATAAATTTGGGAATTTTGATAATTGAGTGTGCTAAAGGGAGTAGCTTTTTAACCAGACAAGCATCTCCAATGTCGTAAAGATGATGTTCTCTGGTATACTTCCATTCGTGTGACAGATCTTCGGTCCAAAATACCCAGGTGAATCGTTTCAACTTTCTCAACTCGGGAATCGGATTTTGCGATGGCATCAAATGCTTCTCACCTTCATTTGGTAAGCCATTTGGACTGATAAGGATGAGCTCTTCGACTTGATTATACAGGGTTTGAGATACTCCATAAGGGGCACGTAAAGTAAATGGCTTGACATTGTGCATCACCAGTCTCCTAAAGAGAGTCGCTCGAGTAAGGGGCATGAAAGATTTTGGCGGTTCTTTTGTGTGACCATGCAAAGGAATTGCCGCCCCTCAAGCACTTCCTCCGTTGGATTTAGAATCAATGTGTCGAGCCTCGGTAAATCGAATAACTTAAGACCACATTTTTTAGCAGGATGATTTGGAATCTCCAGTATTTCAGCATGTCGTATGAGATTGATTTTTGATGTTCTGTCGAATGAGCCGCGATTATCATTGGAGTAGAAGGTAGGCAAAACCGAGTAGGTCGAGGTTTCACTCCCTTGTTTGATGATGATCTTGCGGTAAACTTTTTGGACCAGCGATAGAATGGAAAGCTTTTGAGACTAAGCAGCATTTTACAAGGGTAGGTTGACTTATTGGAAATGCTTGAAAATGTGAATGACGATATCGATTGGTATGACGGGGGGATGATGCATTTTCTCAAGTTGCATGATCTGTATGAATGTGTCTATAAGACTTGGTTAGCTGATGTCAGCTTCGGAAGATGCAGCTATTTTTAGGTGAAAATGCTCTAACGGAATAGGTGCATACCTCGATTTTTTCAACAATCCCACTGTCTCAGTCACATATCCCTCACTTGATGAACAAAGATTTGGGATGCAATGTTAAAAATGTATTGAAAATGTGATTTGATGTATAAGATTAAGAGGAAAAGTAAGAAAAGAGAGTGAGATGTTGGCCTACTTCACTGTATGAAGTTGTGCAGTTCTTGGAGTCCTTTTCCTTAATAATCGCCACTACTATTTAGGTGCTGATGGCAATCGATGGCTTTTTAGATCCGTGCGCATCAAGGATAACAATCTAACTATACGAGTACTTTCACTATTTGATGTAGCGTGCACGATACTATGACGGGTGTATAGTTAATACAATGCATAGTCAATACAAAAAGTCGAATTGATCCACAGTATGAAGACTCCAAAATACTACACAAAGGGCTGTGACTTTGTTTTGCAAGATTTGTTTATCATAAGGAACTTTGTTCCAAACCGTGAGTCGGGTTCGAACGCTAAGTCTAACCTTCATCAACAAGGGCATTAACAGGTGGAAAAACTTCACCTGGCAAGATTACTCGAGCTGAATGCAGTGAACGTACGTTCAGCAACTCGCTGAATATGGCGTGGATTTTACAAACCGTCAACATGCATAAACCGAGGAGTTGTAGATTGAAGTAAACATCTAGACGAGTAAATAGAGGTGAAGGGTGTTTATACAGTAACTTATGTGGCAAAACTCGATTACTGTACTACTGTACACTTGAGCGTATCGCATGCGTTCTTACGACGTCAGACCATCCTTTGGATTTACTAATCACACAGACACATGCATACACACAACTACGCTTTGTGTCAATCATTCTCAGGCACCATCATTGATGATGAAAATGAGTAACGAGTAGTGCCAAGCACAGCATTTCCTCTTACCCATCAGATCTGTTATTGTTGTTTCTTTTCGTACACATAATTCATAAATAGAAAAGGGTTCTATCGCTATTTGTTATGATATAACTTCAAAGTTATACTCGAGCATATCTTGTACAGCTGGCTGGCTAACATGGGAAACAAACTCTTCAAGAGATTATTCAATGACAAATTATCATTCAAGGTGAGCAAGCAATTATGCTTTACATGCTGACGATTGGAGGCTGATCATCCTTGTATAATGTATACTGAATATCATGCCTTTACAGAGGTCTCCTCATTTCGTAGACGCTCTAGAGGAATTACCGACCGTTTTATCAGAGAAAGATATATCACCGATACCAGTCTTTCTAAAACCTCGATTACCACTTGAATTGATATTGTATATCGTTGAACTAAGTCGACATTCTATATTTACTTTGAAGAGTTTAGCCTTGGTGAATCGTGCTATCTCACAATACGCTTTACAGTTGATATGGAGAGAGATATCCGTTGGATTAACTGAGAAACACCCAGTCGGCTCAACTAGGTCGTCAACAAAACCAGTCAAAACAAACACAAATGTTAATATGGGTATGATCAAAAATATCAAATCAATCAGAACATCAAGGAAAATCAAAAAAGATATGACTTGGAATACGAGAGATCAGACTAGAATTATCAATTGTTATTTTAACAATTATACATATTTGAATCGGATCAACCTGATTGGTCGGAAAAATAAACAATTCAAGAATTTAAGAACATTGAAAATACATTTAAATTCGATTAAAGGTATTTCAGGCAAAAATGGATGTTCAACCAGATCATCCATATCAGAAGATATAATCTCTAAAAACTATGCGAGGAAATTACCAACAAATTTCGATAAGTTGATCTTTATAGGTTTACCAGATTCATTTTATAGAGATTGTTGGTATGCTTCTTGAAGTGAAAGATATTTTAAACCTTATAAACAGACTCTTCCACCACTTTCAGAAACAGATTCAAATGTTGATTCGGGATCAGATGAAGAACCAGAAGTAGAAGGATTAGATGGGGAATTAGATACGAGATCAGCGAGGAAGCCCAAGATCAAATCGACCTTGAAAAACCTTCCTCATCCTGGTCCATCGAAATTAATATTCATATTCAAACAAGGTAACAACGAAGTAACAAATACAGAAGACAATCTAATCAAATTTATCAAAGAGATTTATCGAAAAGCAAAAGTACCAAATTTAAAAGAATTAAATATCATCTTTCTGCTTGATCATGTTAACTATAGTCAAAATAAGATACTGAGATTAAGACAAGATTTTAGTCTATTCAAACTAGATTTGATCGATCTTTTAAGTTATTTGTCATATGAATATCCACCTGTATCAGTAAAATTGGTAAATTTTAATTGTTTAGATTCAGTTTATTTAGGTATTTCCTCTTTCCCCCTCAATGACAATAACAATAATGAAGGAGAAGGATCAATTTATTTTAAAACTTTACAATCGGATCAGGATAGCCATCAAGTCAATGTGGATAATGATGAATCAATAAATGAGTATATCAAGAATCAAGTGCAGACTGAAGCTAGAAAATTGCACGTCAAGATTTTAGATGATATTCCTCTTGTAAAGCAGAAACCATCATCGTCTTTAGGTAGATCCAATAATCCGAATACAGATTCAGGAGAATCTATGGAAACATTCAAGAAACAGAGAATGATGACTTTGCGACAATATCTGAAGGAAGAAGATTGGGAAGATGAATTAGAATGGGAAGATGTTGAATACTATCTCTAATTGCTTTGGCCCTACCATTATTAACGTTGCTATAAACTAATGTAGAGCCCTTGGTATTTCAAGTAATGGCGGTATCCGGGAAAGAGGACGGAGTAGTAGAGGCAAGAACTCTAAAGATCAGAGTGGGTTGAAGAATACCTGTCAGGGTATATAAATTGAGAAAGTTATGCTTACTTCTTTTCTTTACTTGTATGATAGTTAGTGATATTCCCGCTGGAACTTTGTGTACTGTTGTATCAACAGATATTGTATAATTGCTAATTTAATCCTATCACGAATTTTGTGCTATTTCCTGTAACTATATGATGCATAATATTACTATCAAGGCTATGTCGCTCTAGCAAATTGTCTACATTGTGCTTCCGGAAAGTCGTATTGAGGTGCTGTAGTTGAAGCTGACTCGTTACATATCGAAAAGGGGGAGGAAGTCAAGGTGTCAGGTAGGAGAAAGGGGGTGAATTAATTGATAACGCGGAAGTGAAGTCCAGGATCGAATGAGGGAAGGTGAGGGTTTTATCTCTTATTTTGTTTTGGCATCTTCAACAGCTAATTTCTGTTTCTCTAATTCACCTCTATACCATTGAGTCCAATTTTTCATACCTTGATCTAAAGAAGTTTTTGGATGATAACCTAATAATCTTCTTGCTTTTTCAATATCATAAAATCTTTGTTGAGTAGCTTGTGAAACTCTAAATCTTGTGAAACCAGGTTCTTTACCTGTAAAATTTGAAATGAATTCTGCTATTGAAGCGATGAATAAACCTAATAAAGTTGGTAATACAATACGATAAGGTGGAATGTGACCTAATTGATTCCATAAAGTTAAAGCGAAATCCCAAAAATAAATTGGTTCACCATTTGTTATAAAAAAAGCTTGACCTGCTATTGGAATACCTTCGCCTTCTTCACCAGCTTCATCTTTTGAAGATTCAATTGAAAATTGATCCATTTTAGTTCTTAAAACAGGTCTTAAATCACTTTCATCAATTATATTTGATCTAAATTTTTTATCTAATAATAAATCTTCTTTTGTAGGATTTTGATTTGGTCCAATTGGTTTTGATAAAGATGTTGGAATTTTATGTGAACCTAAAGAAATATTTATTGAAGAAATTGGATCTCTTAAATTTGAATATGGATAAATTTCAGATAATTTATCTGAAGCTAATAAATGTGCATAAGCAACATTACCAACATAAGTGAAATCACCTAAATTTGTATTATCACCAATTTGCCATTTTGTTTGACCATTTTTAACAACATTATAAAATCCTGAAATCATTTGTCTATCACCTGGACCAAATATACCTGCAGGTCTAATTGAACAAGTTTTAAAATTATCATTATTAGCTTTTAAAACCATTTTTTCAGCTGAAACTTTGGTTTCATTATAAGCGTCTAAAGGTTTAGAAGGATAATCAACTCTTTCATCAACATTCGTTATATCTTCTTCTCCAGAATAAATCACTCCACCAGATGAAGTATAAACTAATTTTTTAACTTTTGATGTTGTTGATTGACATTCTTCAAGTAATGTTCTTGTACCTTCAACATTCACTTTTTCATATATTGCTCGACCCATTCCATGTGCAGGTGAAGCGGTGTGAATAACTACTGTCGCTTGGGACTGTAAAACGGCAATTACGGTCAGTTTAGTAATCAAGATATCTAAAAGCACGAAGAGAGAATTCAGGTAATCTCTACAAAAGCTCACCTTCTGTAATGCATTTTGTACATCTTCAGCTTTGGATAAATCACCAATAAAGAAAGTAACATTACTATTTTGATGATATAACGATATTTGATCAGCTTCTTCCGTACAAGAATCGTACAATTGCAAACCTGATACGTACCTGTCGAAATGCCTCTGTACAATATCAAACACTGAAACTTGTGATTCTCCTCTTTCCAACAACTGTTCCACAATGTGTCGACCTAAGAAACCACAACCACCAATTACGAGATAAGATTCGGATGACATGGCTGCGAAGAAGGGGTTTTTAGGTGACTTTTTCTACTGAAGGTTGTTTTGTCTATGAATTAGCTGTCTGTCCAGCAGGTAATAATGTCAAGATCTATCTGATGTCAAATAATCTACAGATAGAAGGATAGACTGGTCTTAACGCGAAGATATGTTACGGTATTTGTTGTTGTTAAATCCAAGGCCAAGGAGGATAGATAGCAACCTGAGAATGGGACGAGCGGACCGAGCCATCACTTTAAAATCAAGGAATATTAATGCCACGTCAGATAAGGGAGTCGCGCGTGTATCATTCCGTCGGAATATATTTACGAAAACAGTCGCAAGAATACAAGAAAGCAACAAAGAAAGAATTCATAGACCATTTCTGTATTATTATTGCATGATAGCAGAGTTCGTTGTTATTGCTTCGCATCACCCAAACCTTGCAAACACCAAAAAGAGGACAGCTTCAGCAGGGAAGGAACCTTCAGCCAGCTTGAACACAGGGTGGCTATTGTACTTAGGGATATTACCGGAAAAAATGATGTGCATTAAACATGTTCTTCTATACTTTCTGGTCCTGCCAATACCGGTGAGTTTCGTAACGCTATCAGCGAGATTTACATGTATGAAGTCAAGTCAAACACTGCCAGTATTACTGATCATCCGATTTGTAAAAATGAAATTGTTCCGAAGCTGATATATTGAATTGTTAGGCCGCTTCACCAATTTTCTTACTATTATTTGTAGCGGCAGCTTTCATAGCTATAAAACCTTGTGGTTATTGCTTAGCCCTTGTGAGTGAGATCATGACACATATGCTTCTGCTCTTAAACAACACAGTAGATGTCATAGACTAGGCCTGCTCGCAGTTGAGCACGGAATTGATGAGGAACAAGAGCTAAAATATATAATTTCTAATTATATCTAGCTCACTGTCCTATTCTTGTCAACTTCACCTCATTCTCCTTTCTTACATCCGTCTCTCAAATCACCTTCCACCACAACTCATGTTGACTTCAATTCAACATCATCATCTAATCAATTCGAATTACCTTTGAATTCACCATCTCCCAAACGAAGCTGGATAAGTTTCAATGGTGGTAGATATTCTTCACCTAATTTGATTGGATATGAAGAAATGGATAAATCTATCTCATCTCCAACATTCAAAGATGGTCCTAGATCAGTATACGATAAATTGATTACAAAGATAATGGGAATTGATTTACCTGAATTTGTGACGAATCCACAATTGCACATTGAATTTACAGGGGATGGTAAAAAACCTTATAATGTAGATAGTGATGTACTTATATATAATCTCATTCGACCTTATGTTAAACCTTCTACATATTTAGATTCCCCACGATCATCAGGTGTAATGGGTCATTTAACGGATAGAAATACAAATTTAGTAAAATGGAGAAGAACAAGAGAATTACCGAAGAATTATCATGATTTTAGTTGGAAAGGTATCGGTTTTATCATTGATTTTGGATTAAAAAGATCTGAAGAAGGTTTGAAATGGGAAATTGAGGAAGTAATAGGTAAAGACTGGATAAGACTTACACCAGAGCAAGAGAAACAGAAGATAAAAGAACAACAACAACAACAAGAAAAACAAGAAGAAGTAACGAATGATATGCAGAAAAAGCCAAAAAAAGTAAAACATCCTGGATATTTGGATATCTTCACGAAACATCCATGGTATTGGGTGATTGAACCTATAATCGACTATTTAGGATGGAGCGAATAGTAATGTATGCAACCCCCTTCATGTATGATTGTTTCTTAAGGCGGAATAAAACTTTTCTTATAATCATCAGCTGGTTGAAATAGTCGGGGAAGGTACAAGTCCAGCATGCTATGAACGATATAATGTCGCTTATCATATCCTTTGGTAAGCCAAATGAAATTGAAATGATACAAGCAGACAGACTTATATCAACCTATACCGATTATATATTCTCGTCGTCAATCGAAAGCACAATATGCACAACGGGAACCAGCGCTAGTAAGCGGAAAATTAGTTAATTAAGCTTGATTGTTAACTCACAAGTGGTATTGTTATATACCAAAGAGTTCCCACTCCACTTCGATGAAACCTTCGTGTGCACTAAGACTCCTACTACTGCGATACTATGAACATATCTACTCCGCGGTGTATTCGATCTTTCACTTTCACTTCCATGAAGGATGACCTGTTCGCTGTCATTATTATGCTCGCAACCAAGACTTATAAAAGACCAAACTTACCCCACTCGAATAAAAAGCTCCATAACAGCCCCTCAAATGCCTCATGGAATACCCGGGACAATTAGTAATCATACATGCTGAGAACAATTTCCATCTCAATTATACGCTAAGATGTATGCATGCATGTGCTTGTGTGACAGTAATATGTATTTTACACGATGACGTCTTTATCAAGCGGGATCGGCTGTTTGGGGGCCCCTTGAACCCTTATCAGTAGCCAAATTATACCTCTTAGGGTAATTTTTAAGGTGCTCAAGGAGCGGTAAATGGCCCCACTGTAGAGAGAAATGTATCGTCATACATGCCATTTTCCCTGTCATATGTCAGGACTTGGAAGCAATTTAGAATGATTTAGAATGGGAATCCACAACCACAAATCACAAACCCAACAAATGAGAATTGAAGCGTTCAAGCATCCTTCTTTTGGTTTTCAACGTTTTACTACTTCACTTTTCATTGATATTGGACCAATATAATAACAACTGAAGGGCACTTGGAACACTTGAAACACGTCAAGGTGAGTGAGTTGGTCTACTCATACTACTGAGACTCTTCCTTTTGATTGGAGTCATGGAAAGGAGCTACTTAGTTGAGAAATCCGGAAGAAAGTCAACCTATATAATTTAGGAAATTGATGGGAATGTCTACCTTCGTTACCATCAACGTCAATGCGTATGTTGAATGATGACGAAGGAGCAAAAAAGGCATTGAAACCGATAGAATAGATTCCTTTCGCAACGATACCGAAGTTAATGACAACGGCTCATGCTGACTAAACTGTTATTCTCTCTCCTTTCGTTCAACATTATGATATAACTTCATTTCTTCAAAACTCTCGTCTTCATGACTATACCAATATCAATTATTACTGTTGTACCATAACTCTTCCACAGAATAGCCTGTAAAACCAATAAATATATCATAAACATCCTGAAATTCAATTAATCATTTCCATTTACACCTTATAATACAATTCACAAAACATGCCTCGTTCAGTTCATTCCCCATTACTCTTTGAGTGTGCTTGGGAAGTAGCCAATAAAGTTGGTGGTATCTATACCGTCATTAAGACCAAAGTACCAGTCACTACAAAAGAATATGGAGACCGGTAAGTTGTTGTTTCGAATAATATTTCTAGATTATTCAGAAATCAAGCTGATTTTCTGTATCTTCCTTGATAAATAGAGCATGTTTAATTGGTCCTTTAAGTTACAAATCTGCTCCTATGGAAGTCGAATCTGAGGAACCGTAAGTTGTCTTCTTTCCCATCCTTTACAGTATACCTCAGTAGGGTGTGGAGAGCCGGAAAATCACCTAAGGAAGTACGAGGATTAGTGGAGCTGATGAATAACCTTCTTTGAACAGTGAACCCGGAACACCTTTTGCACTTACAATCGCATCTATGCAAGAAAGAGGTGTAAAACTCATCTATGGTAGATGGCTTATCGAAGGTAATCCAAGAGTATTGTTGTTTGATACTGGATCGTGTTATGATCGGTAAGTGTTCCTTGTCAGTAAGGTGCAGTCGAATGTGCACAGAAAAGCTGATTCGCAGATAACGACAATATAGAATGGATGAATGGAAGACTGATCTTTGGAACCTCGCTGGTATCCCATCACCTCCAAATGATCACGAAACCAATGAAACTATTGTTTTCGGTTATATGGTAGCATGGTTCTTAGGTGAAGTGAGTCATTGAGTTATTTTCCCTAATCTCGACGCTTCTTGTGCTGAACAAGCTAATATCTTTGTATATAAGTTCTCATCTAGGGAAACAGATACCGCCATTATTGCCCATTTCCATGAATGGCAAGCTGGTTTAGCTATTCCACTCTGTAGAAAAAGACACATCGACGTAACAACCATTTTCACAACTCACGCTACTTTACTCGGTCGATATCTTTGTGCAGGTTCAGTAGATTTCTACAATAATTTACAATACTTTGATGTAGATCACGAAGCTGGTAAGAGAGGTATCTACCACAGGTAAGCTTGAAAATCCCTTGCTTACATGGACAACGAATCCTGACTGTTACGGTCCTTCCCCCAGATACTGTATCGAAAGATCCGCAGCACATTGTGCAGATGTGTTCACCACAGTATCGCATATTACCGCTTTCGAAAGTGAACATCTTCTTAAGCGAAAACCCGGTGAGCTTATATGCTGTGTGGAGTAAGATAAGAGTGAGCGCTAACGTAGACCTCGAATCTGATAGATGGTGTGTTACCAAACGGTCTTAACGTTGTAAAATTCGCTGCTATGCACGAATTCCAAAACTTACACGTTCAATCCAAAGAGAAGATCAACGATTTCATCAGGGGTCATTTCTACGGTCATTACGATTTCGATTTAGAAAACACTGTCTATATGTTCACTGCTGGTAGATATGAATTCAGAAACAAGGGTGTAGATATGTTCATTGAATCTCTCGCTCGTGAGTCGCATACGCCACCAAGTGAATATATGCCAGGCGGAACTAATCTATAAACCCATCTATAGGATTAAATCACAGATTGAAAGAAATGGGATCCAAGACTACTGTTGTTGCTTTCATCATTATGCCTGCTGCTACCAACTCATACACAATCGAAGCTCTTAAAGGTCAAGCTGTTACTCAGCAACTTAAAGAATGTGTAAACCAAGTTACTAATAGAATAGGAAAGAGAATCTTTGAGCATGCTGCTAGATATTCTGGGTGAGCTCAATACTGTAACGGCTATCATCCGTAGAAATACTGATCATCTCGCAGTGAACATGGTACTGAAGTACCTCATCCTGAAGATCTTCTCTCAAAGGAAGATACTGTATTACTCAAACGAAGAGTATTCGCACTTAAAAGAAACTCTCTTCCACCTATCGTCACACATAACATGGCCGATGATGCCAATGACCCCATTTTAAACCAATTCAGAAGGGTATCGTTATTCAACCAATCTTCAGATCGGGTCAAGGTTATCTTCCACCCCGAATTCTTAAACTCCAATAACCCTATTCTTGGTTTAGATTACGAAGAATTTGTTAGAGGTTGTCATTTAGGTGTCTTCCCATCTTATTGTGAGTCCGCTAACACCTATATGTCAAACCGAGGTCTAGCTGACATATCATACGTTTAGACGAGCCATTCGGTTATACCCCAGCTGAATGTACCGTTATGGGTATTCCAAACGTTACCACCAACTTGTCCGGTTTCGGTTGTTTCATGGAAGATTTACTTGAAACCCCTGAGGTGAGTTAGCTATTATTGAATCACGTGTATTAGTGAAAAGTAAAGCTGACAGGTATGTTTTCAGGACTACGGTTGTTACATTGTTGATCGACGAGGACAAGGTGTAGATGATTCAGTCAACCAATTAACAAATCAATTGCTTTCATTCACCACCAAATCAAGACGACAACGTATTAACCAAAGAAACCGAACTGAGAGATTATCTGAATTACTAGATTGGAAATCATTGGGATTAGAATATGTTAAAGCCCGACAATTAGCTCTTAGAAGAGCCTATCCAGATTCATTTGACGATGATGAACCAGATTTCACTGGAGTACAAAGAATTGGAGTACCATTATCTGCACCTGGATCACCAAAGATGAGAACAGGTATGATGACACCTGGAGATTTTGCAACATTAACTGAAGAAATGGAACATTTAGGTACACAAGATTACATGGGTGCCAAACACTGGAAAGGTATAAATGATCAAGATGATGATGAAAATCATTATCCATTCCCATTAGTTATGAAACCTAGAAATAGATCCGATTCTTTAGCTTCTGCTATTTCAGGTACAGCTACACCATCAGGTGGTAGAAAACTATCAGAAAAAGATTTGGAAAAAGCAGATGCTGTTTTAAGTAGTATGGGTCAAAATGGTTTAAATGGTAATGGTCATTAATTTTTGAAAGCTATAACGAGAAGTAATAGGAAGGAGAGAATATGATATAATACTTTGGATGAGAACAAAATGGAATAGCATCAGGTGCTAAGATCTCAAATGATGATTTTATAAAATGTGCAAAGAAATGATAAGGAAATGAATGAATCTTTCCAAAAAGGATTGCTGGCGTTTCATATTTTGAATTATATGATTTAAGGATGAATTTCATTTTTGCATTGATATTATGCCGTGGATATCATGATGAAGTATGCCCGTCACACATCCAGGTGAGCTGACGGTTTGTTGATTGCAGAAAGAGTGTGGTCAAAATGTATCATGTAGCTTGACGACAGTCTAGTGATCGTGGTAGTTAATCTGATATCAATATTGATAATCAAGCTGCGTCACTAATGCCAATGCTAGACTAGCACAAGTAACACCTCGTTATCTCTAATCAAATCTCCTCTAAGCAATAGATCTATCGCCTCGGTTTTGAGCTATAGTCACGGAGATTACCGCCGGTTTTTTAAAAGCTAGGTTATGGACATAGGCAGTATCTCCGACGCGGCATGCTTGCGGCATTTAAAAAGTCTTGGAAGTGTGTTAAGGGGTTCGGGCATCCTTTACCATTTGTTTACGGTATTTTCTTTCCCTCCTCCCGAGGCTTTTTTATTTCTTCATTTTTCCTTGGGATCGTAAAACAGAGGGACAATAACCTTAACTTCCCCCCTCCTTCAACCAGCACACAATCAATTTTCGGTGACCGATCGTAACTGAAATATAATATAACGGTGAAATTATAGCGTGCGATGATCTCCATTTCATATTTTTTTCTCACCGGTGCGCGACTTCATACGTACTTGAGTGGTTTAAAATAGAAAAATATAGGTACGGTACAAAAGTAAATGACTAAGCTCTTTACGAGAGAATATTCGGTCAAGGTCGAAGCATTTAAAGGAATGTTTCAATCTTTTGTATAATCTGATATAAGAGGTATGATCATTCAATACCGAGGTTGAGATTCAGGTCATATGAGTGATTATTGTATGGATATGGTACTCGATGGAGTATGACTAATTCTAATGCATATGCTCAGTCATCGATATCAATACAGTTAGTATCATATGCTATCAGAGAAAGAAACTCACCCAAAACAGAAGCTCGGCGTTGGGGTTTATCTTTGTCCAGTCAAAGCTTAATAATATTGAAACTCCTCTGCAATGGAGTAGATAAACAAATGTCCGAGCTGAAATACATACAATCTTGATCAGCAATCATTGTTTACATTACTTGAAGAATTCTGGATTACTAAAGGATTTCATTATCTGCTCGGTCATACCGCACCATTTCTATCTTTGAGTTATTCTTCTTGGAATTCAATCTTATCTATATATATTTAAACGATCAATCCTCTCCTTTTCGAAAATATCCTTTCTTCTCTGACAATATAATTAATCAAAGCATTCATCATTCATTATCATTCATTCAACTTATAATTTATAATTCACATAACATATACACATAATACATACCATTTTATCATTATAATATTGATATTGTTTTAAATAAATCATCAAATGTCTTCTTCTAGACCACCAACAGTACATACAATCTCACAAACACCTACAATGACATCAGAGACAACAAACCTACATACACTTGAAACGAACGGTGATGGTTCATCTCCTCAACCTCATGAGCGAAAACAATTTAACGAAAAGACTAATGGAAGTAATGGTGATAACGGAAATGCAGCAAGTCTAACAAAACCTCAAGATGGGGGGGCGGGTAAGCCAAAATTAGAAAAATTCAAATATTCATGTAAGTCGTTGTCTTTGAACGTTTTTCACTTCTCTTCTCGCTGTATCTCATTTCCCTTCCTATGATATGCATCGCGAAAGAGAATAGCGGAAAGGAAGAATGAAAGTCGGTTATACTATATTTGGTTTTTGTGGATCATCTCGGTGATCGTTAACGTTATGTCGGTTACGGTTGAAGGAAGAAACCGAGGTGAAATGGAGCGGAGTATATAATTACTCTCATTGTGGAAAAACACAATATAATAATGTGAATAATAGATGCTGACTTCTTATATTCAACTTTCAACTTATCTATCCCTCATGCATACTCGACTGCATACGACCAACACAACAATATGATCGAATTCAACAGTCTTTTCACCGGAGATGGCTATGTTCCGAGGTATCGCCTTAAAGATCTTGATGGGAACTTTGGTAATTACCATTGTCGTAATGTGGTTGACATTACCATTCTATTGGGGAAGTTTATGGAAATCAAACAAATATACAGATAAATTAACTGTAAGGATAATTGATCGTGATGGTGGTGAAATTGGTCAGACTGTTACACAAGCTTTAGTAAGTAGCTTTAGTGGATCTCCTGCATACGCAATTTGGATTATCACGCTAATTCTGTTATTGTAGTTATCAGAAAAAAACCTACGATATTTCATTACATCACCATCCGAATTCCCAGATGTTGCATTAGTTGAACATGATATAGTGCAAGAAGGAGCATGGGCATCAATCGTCATCAATCCAGGAGCATCAAACGCTTTAGCTCAAGCTAGATCAGCTGGTGATTCAACTTACAATTCTTCTTCAGCAATTGATGTCTTTTACGCTCAAGCTAGACAAGAAACTGCAGTCAACAGTTATTTACTACCTTATATGCAACAAGCTTTATCTGCAATCTTAGGTCAATATAACGCCAGATCCGCTGCTCAGTAGTAAGTCGATTTGTTATTTCAATTCCTGATTTTGAGGCCAAAAAATGCTGACTTCCATGAATTTTCAACAGCCTTCAAGCTAATGCCGGTAATGCGACTGCTATCAACGCTTTAGCGTCTGCACCATCAACAATATCGAATTCAGTATGGTTCACCTTAAACAACCTAAGACCATATAATCAACCTGTCGCTCAAGCTATAACATTAGTCGGATTGATCTATATGTTGATCTTCTCTTTCATCATCACTATGGCAAACAACTCAGTCAGAGAAATAATCGCACCATACATGACAACAAAAGCATATTTAACTTATCGAATTGTCGCACCGATCACATTATACTTGTTCATCGCATTCTTCTTTGCAATGGTCAATTTACCGTTCAAAGTTCACTTTGGCGCTTATTATACACACGCAGGAGGTTTCTTTTTATGGGCTTTTAGTTTATTCTTGGGAATGACTTCAGTCGGTTTAGCAACAGAATTCATGATCACCATATTAGGTCCAAGATTCGTAGCTTTCTTCTTATTACCTCTTATTATTTCGAATGTATCGTAAGTTATATTTTTGATCTTTGACTTCAGCATACCACCACATTCAAAGGCTAATTCACTTATTTCATTTCATAGAGTCGTATCTTTACCACATGAGTTACAACCTTGGATTTACAAATATGGTGTAGCTATGCCATTCTATAACGCATCAAGAGTTGTCAGAACAATCATTTTCAATACCAGAAATGAAATCGCTCAGAATTTAGGTATCTTGTTGGCTTGGATTGTACTTAGTATAATTACAATCACTACAGCCACTTGGTTAATCAGAAGAAAAGCAATCAACCAACATAATAAAGAGGTTGGTGAGAATGAAATGGATGTTCAACAGCCATAAATGGAACTCGCAATTTCTTCAATATTAGATGGTTCTTGATACACTGGGATCAGCTTTTCTCGTAACGAGACTCGCTTCGAAGCTGTTTTCTAAATACATATGTTACACTCTTTATTTCACGCAGCACTTTGTTTTCGCTCGTATAGATAAGTTCACATAATCAAATACAATTGCATGTTATGTATATATACATATATGTGTGTGTGTGAATGATTGACCATAACAGTGCACACAGATATGAATGCTTCATAAGCTCCATAGGCTGAAGATAGCGGATTTATCTTCCTCACTACTTTATGTTAGTATCGTATCTAAACTTTAAACTTGATTCAAGGTTATCGAGATGAGGTTGATTACGTACAGTATTATTTGCAGTTTGTCAGAAGTATCGATCATGCGGAGAGCGGAGATGACCGCTGTTCCGATTGATGGGATAAAAGGAATAAAATATATGAAATAATAATGGATACACCGGGTCAGTCGTTTGTTTTTAATTTTGCGCTTTTCTCTCCATACTTTTTTGAGATTTTGGAGATTTACCTTATGGCCACTGAGAAACAGCATTCATCGATAAGATACAACATCGATTGTGATCCTATCCACATAAACCGTCGTACTGATCAAACACTTAAAAGATAAGATTTGCTGCTATTGTCACAAACGGAGGGATCTAACACCACCACATTCGATCTCACCCCGTGAAGGAATCATTTCAAAATGCTTCCTCGATCATCTCTTGCGAGAGCCTCTATGGCTGTTAATTCAGTCATGTCTCGACGATCTGTTCTCGCTTCAAGGACCATCTTGAGACCTACGACTATAACAGCATCTCGATTGGATAAATCAATAAGCTTGCAGGGTACGTTTTTCGCATCTCATGGAATCGCTGCAGTTATATGCCCATGGTAACTGATGATATGATTCGTTTTCTATAGATATACTATCATCTCGAGGATATTCAGCAGCTGCTCAACCAAAACAAGATGACGAATTTTTCTTTACCGAACCTATCCAATCACAATCACAGACATCCTCTTCCAACTCTACATCGGCCTCACCAGCTTCTACATCGTCATCATCGATAAAATCCGAAGAAGATGGATTTTTTGCACCTTCTTTAACTGAACAACCTACCTCATCTTCTTCGTCATCGCCAACTTCAACAGAGGGATCATCAAGTCGTACAGGACCAGTAGTAGATTTAGTACCATTCGAATCATTGAAAGGAAAAATCGATCATAACACTTTAAAAGCCTTAACTTTCAAACCATTTCAATTGAAAGCTATGTCAGAAGTTCAAAAAAGAGTTTTAGGTTTGATGCCTTCTTTAGGTGGAGGTAAATTAAGAGGTCCAGCTAGAGAAGATGGAGAAGCTGTAGACGAACAAGCACAAGAAAGAGAAGATCTGTTGGTAAAAGCTAAAACCGGTACAGGTAAAACCATTGTAAGTATTTTCAGTCAAAAATCGTATCAATCTCGTCATCTCATCACGGAATGCACAGCTAATTAATTCGTTTCATTCAGGCCTTCCTTGTTCCAGCAATTGATGCAAGAATCAACAAAGTCAACGAACTTGTAAAGACACCTTATCCAGATGGAACTTTACCTGATAGAGCTGCGCAAGGTAGAAATGAGAGAGCTATAACTAGATCACACGTTGGAACATTAATCATATCACCTACAAGAGAATTAGCTACACAGATAGCGAATGAAGCATTAAAATTATGTACATGGCATAAAGAGATGCAAGTTAGGTTATTGGTCGGTGGTGAATCTAGACATAGACAATTGAAAGACTGGAAAAGAGGTAGAAAAGATATTGTTGTCGCTACACCAGGTAGATTGAAAGATTTATTATCTGAAGAAGAAGTCAAATCTGCTATCGAATTTACAGATCAATTGATTTTAGATGAAGCAGATACTTTATTAGATATGGGTTTCTCACAAGATTTAAATCATATTATATCACATTTACCAAAAGAACGTCAAACTTTCCTATTTTCCGCAACAGTTTCTAGAGAAATTGCTGCTATAGCTAGAAAATCTCTAAAACAAGGTCATAAAGTAATTGATTGTGTACCCAAAAATGAATCAAATGTTCATTTACATATTCCCCAACATTACACCGTTGTCCCTTCAGCCGCCGATCAAATTCCTCATATTCTTAGACTTATCGCTCATGATCAACTCCTCAACCCACACAGTAAAATCATTGTATTTTTGAATACAACAAAATTAACAATGTTAACAGCAACTCTTATTAGAGAATTGAAAGATTCCTTACCTAAAGATATAAATGTTTATGAAATTCATTCTAGATTAGATCAAAATCAAAGATCTAGAGCTTCAGAAAGATATAGAAGAGATACAAAACCTAGTGTATTAGTCACATCTGATGTATCAGCCAGAGGTGTAGATTATCCTGGAGTTACAAGAGTTATTCAAGTTGGTATACCAGCAAGTTCTGAACAATATATACATAGAGTTGGTCGAACAGGAAGAGGTGGGAAAGAAGGTGGTAGAGGCGATTTAGTTTTATTACCATTTGAATCAGGATTTATTGATAGATTACATAAAATCCCAATAAAACAAGTTGAAACCCGAGAATTATCATCTGAAGTAAATGAATTAGTTAGATCAGATGGAAAAGAAGAATATTTAGAAAGATTGAACGGAATTCCAGAAGCTATAACGAATCTAATGCCTTCTTTAGATTCAGAAGCAATTGAAGAAGTTTTCACATCAATGATAGGTTATTATATGGGTAAAAATGATCAATTAAATGTAAATTCACATGAAATTTTACAAGGTTTAAAAGATTGGTCAGTTGAAGCTGCAGGTTTACCTGAACCACCTTATTTATCTCCAGGTTTCTTACAAAAACTAGGTTTAGGAAGCAATAGAAAATCTGGATTTGGTGGTAGATCAGGTGGTGGATTCGGAGGAGGAAGATCTTCAGGTGGTTTTGGTATGAATAAACGTTCAGGTGGATTTGGATCAAGTGGTAGTAGTAGAGAAGGTGGTAGTGGTGGATTTGGTGATAGATTCTCATCAGATCGTGGTAGTTACGGAGGTAGTCGTGAACCAAGAGAAAGAAGTGGAGGGTTTGGTGGTGGGGGTGATAGAGAAAGATCAGGTGGTTTCTCAGGACGAAGTAGTTACGGTGGTAGAGGCGGTAACTTTGGTGGTAGAGGTGGACGAGATTGAATATAGATTCATTTATTATCAATTATAGAACTTGGAATACGCTTGTCTTTACCCATTGCTTCGCTTTCATACTGGATATCACACCAAATTTTCTCATTACTCCCTTATATTGTTCACCTTACGTATTCAACTTAACGCATAAAAGAATGATCAAATTTCATCTGTTGTATCGGTCTAATATTGAAAAACATTTTAACATGCATCACGACACACTTTTCAAGATTAACTTTTCACGGAGTACTGCATTACAAAGGTTTCACAAAATCACATATTACATTATCACAGTTAGTATCACATCACATACGTCAGATATGATAAATGTTTTTGGATAGTACCGCCATGATGCTAAGATAATATTAACCTCAAAGGAGGTAAGATGATCAGCTATGTATATGTATTATCCTCTTTTCATAAGCTTTCGAAAAGAAGGACATTGACGGAACAAGGAATGAAGGGTTTTTATGATTTATTTCTGATTCATCACGTCTGTATGATGAGGAAGTGAAAGAGTGAACTCTCTTGCTTGGGGAATGGTATAAATGACAACTATCCATATGGGTCAGGTATCTTACTCGGAAATCATATCTCAAAGTCGGAAAAATTCTGTTCAATTACTAGACTGTAGTGAACTATACAAATCTGATCTAATCTCTAGCATATAGAAAAATAGCAAAGACAGACTTATAATAAGCAATATGACAACCAATCAAGACAAACACGTTGTACTTGATAAGAACAATCTGAAAGAGATTAAAGCAAAAGATTTTAATAAAGACATGAAAGTTGTACATCAATTCATTGATATGATTAAGAATCCAAGAAAAGATTCTTTCTTATTATCTGCTCATCGAGGTTTTAGATGGGATGGTGTACCTGAAAATGTGAGTATAATCGATCATTGACAGGCTTTATAGCCACATTTGGAAGGAAGGGGAAACTTATAATTTTGATTATCTATAATAGAGTAAAAGTTCAATCAAAAGAGCAGTACAAAATAATATGATTTGTGTTGAGATTGATATCAGATTAACTTCTGATGGTGTGCCGGGTAAGTTAAGTCAAACGTGAACTGCTTTCAACAAAGTTATATGTGCCCTTTCTTCTGATTAGAGGAAACCTACTGTTGACGATATTGAACTACCTTCTTAGTCCTTTTTCATGATCCGACTTTAGGTAGAACCACAAATATTGCAGAATATCTTGGTAGATCAGGTAAGTTTACTCAATTTACAGTACTCGTACTGTAAAGCCAGCTACAGAACAGTAATCATTTTTTGTCACTTTTGCTGTTACAGCTTGCTGAATGATGATCGTTTATTTTTTTTATATCTTGAATATGTTTTTAGATGCCTATTCACCTTTCACTGGAAAAGGATACAGTCCTTTGATTTCTGAAACACCTTGGAAAGGTTGTATAGAAAATTTGAAACTCAAAGAGGAACATGGTAAAATTTGGTAAATTGCCACATTCCACTGATGCGTCTCTCTCTCTTGAGTGTGCTATATCAGATGAATCGTCGCTGACTGTAATTGGGATAATTAGTGATGAAGGCGTTTTAGATTTTACGACTATGTGAGTGGAATTGAATACTACACCCAATTTATCAGCAACTGTCCTTGTGTATGAATGCTGATGCAGGTTTGCCTTACAGGTTAGACTTCATCGAAAAAGAGAAACTTGACATTGTCCTTTCCATGGATATGTAAGTGGATTTCCTATTACCGCCATCTACAGTACATACCAAAATTCTCAGGTTCCACGAATAATATGACGGGATCACAGCTGAATGTGATATACTAATTAAATTTAAAATTTTGTCAAACTAGTAAATGTAAAGAGGCTACGCCGATTTTACTCGATATCATGAAAGATCGCAAGAATGCTGCCGGAGTTCCTGCCCTAGGTACGTCATTCTTGTTTTCTCAGAGCATGATTCTCAGTACATTTTTCTTGTGAATTGACGATGAAAGGACTAATTAATTGATTAATCGGTATCTTTATAGAATGGTGTGTATGGAAGGTCTTTGTTCATATGTACGGTCATCCTGCAGAACTTGAGGCTGAAACTTGGTGGCAAGTGAGTTTTGGTCTTGTGCCACTAAACTTTTCCCTTTTCCATGATTTAGGGTTAATGCGATATATACCATACTTGTCTTGCATAACTTCAGGAAGCAACTAGGATCGGTAATCCAGTATATATACCTGTATATGAACCTTGGCCAACTAGACAAGTCAAAGATCGTGGGTCCCCTTGAATCATCACATCGATTGAATGAGCAAGTGACAATTGCTTACAATTGTTTTTTTTGCGGAATTTTAGCATTGAAGTCTATAAAAGTCAGTGTCTAATAGATCTTTATATATTTGCTCTCCCTTTGATTATCTCAACCTTTTCAATACTGATTCTAACGCTCTTGACGGCGTATTAGGAATTCTCACATCATCCTAATGTCATCGCATTAGAAATCGGATTAAGAGCTCCAGGTGGATTAATGCAAGATCTGTTTGATTATGCTACATCATCTGATTGCCCAATCAAGTCAATTGGATTCTTCGCTGCTTTGGGTGATTTATGGAGATATGATAACAAACCCATCAAGTGAGTATACTGTATGATATCTTGTTATTTGGAGGATTTGATGCCATAATTTATGTTGATGAAATTTCCCACTTTTTGTCAGATTCGATTTAGGTGATTTCAAGGAGAATATACCCTGGGAATTGGACGATCAATTCTCTCATCATTATTTCAAGATTGAGTAAGTTGATGTGTTCCATATCTAGCTTCTGTACAGGGGTATAGGACCCAATCGAAGACGTCGGAGCTGAATTAAGCTGATGATGGCTCTGATGTTAACCTTCGCAGACATCCACCTCAACTTCACGATTCTCTCTTATTAGAAGGAGATTCTCCAAATGGTCATGATTATAGGGCAGATCTTGGTAAGCCATTCTCATACTTCGTCATTCCATTTCTCATCCATCTTCGTGATGATCAGCATCCGCACGATGGACATCTATTATGATATCTCTCAACTCTTTCTTGTTTCTAACGTATATCACACTTCACTTAGCTTTATATAAAAAGCTCGGATTTACTTGGACAATCAGTAAGTCGTTTCCCCTCCGTTCATTGTCCCTATCGTCATTCATGTCTCATATCAGCTAACTGTGTACTGTACGTAATTTTGATGTTTCTGACCTTGCTAGCTGATCGATGTGAAGAATTGAGAGCGAAAGGTTTGATCACTCAATAAGGACGATTCATCATCAAATGGTTTCCTGCACTTACCATATCTATATATCATATTCATAAGCTTCTCTACGTTTCGTATCCCATAACTTTTCATGCAGATTGTCAATTACCTTGTACTTGTGCTTCCTTTTTAAGAAACACTACCAGAAGAATCAGCCTACTGCTCCTTCTCGCCAGAACGTCATACCAGGCGGCTTCTGAGTGACGAAATTTGACATTTTTTCACACCGCTTGTTTTGCATTGTCATTATTGAGAGGCATTACTGTATTTATTACTATAGAACAGATACTTACAGAGTATAGTGTACGTCAGTCCATCACCGAGTAGAAGTGTTGATCCTTTCTCGTTGATCGAAAATGATGCATTCATGATGAGATATAAAGAAGTATGATACCAGTACAGGTTATGGAAACCATTACACAGCGTTTGCCTTTTATTTCGTCACTTTCGGATCACAGAAAAAGAAAGGATATCCATCTCAGAGACCAAAAAACCGAAACTTGTTGACGGAATATGATTTTAGATGAATCTCGATTTCTTTTCTTCCTTTGTGACGATGATGACAGATAGGTGGTTCTCTCTGTTATACATCATTTAAGGAAAGGCTGTGTAATTTTGCATCATCGCGTTTCAAAAAGACGTTTTGAACATTTGTCAAAGGAAGCTCGTTATCCTCTTTCATCTTTGGGACTTGGCATTCCTTAACAGGTCTTTCGAGAAAAGGTATATATAGCCACTGGTTTTCTATACAGCTTTACAATTTCTTTCTTCCTCCTTCACCGACATATTCTAGCAAACTCACATACATATAACAAATCACCCGAACCTTATATTCGACAAGCTCCAACGGTTTTGATTCAAGTTAAATCCCAGGGCGCACACAATGTCATCAAACAGGTGAGTACTCGTATACAGTAAATTCTTTTGCTGTAAAGATGGCATGCTTATATTTCCGATCTTAGGGATACATATTCAGCAGTTCTTACCGAAGATGGTAAAAATCTTACACCCAAATACCGAGAAATCATAAACACCATCGAGAAGGTTTCACAGGATCGTAGATCTCGAGGTATTGAACCTACAAATACAATTCAGATAGGTGATCAAGGTGTTAGTGGAAATTCAGATTACGATGATTGGTTATCACTCCCACCACTTTCAGCTCTTGAAAATGCAGGTGCGTTGAAGTTAAGAGGTGTAATTGTTACAGGACATAATACTTCTGAAGATACTGCGGTCACAAAAGGTTTTTTGGATCGACTTGGTATGAGTCATGTTCCGGTTTTTGCAGGCGAAGAAGAATATTGGGAATTAGATGATGATCTACAAAGAAGAAGAGCGACAGATTCTAGAAGAAAAATCCTTTCTAGTACAAATCCAAATACTGTTTGGCAAAGAAGACATCATGTGGATACTGATCTCAAATCTACTAGTCCCGGCGATCCACTTAATCGAACATACCAAGAATTCTATAACGGACTGAGTGAAGAAGCTAAATCAACCGGCAATAAAATTACACATATCATTACCACTGGTGCTCAAACTGTTAATGAACTTGGTATAACGTCTGAAGAAACTGGTAAAATCTCAATGCAAGGTGGTGTAAGTTATGATAAGGAAAACAACACTATGTCACCTGATCCTTTAGCGAGAAACAATAAATATCATATGAAAGCCTGTCAAAGTCTGTTGAATACTGTAGCAAATAAAAATATTCCATCTGTATATTCGACTAAGAATGTAGCATTTCAATGTTCATTAGAAAGATCATTTTTAGATGAATTAGTTACGAAAACTGGCTCTACAGGAGTAGCTAAATTCATGGAAGAAATGGTTGCAAGTGTTGATGCTAAATTTTTTAAAGATTCAATCAGACCAGAAGATAGATTTGCAGCGCATCTGGATTCCTCATTTTTAATTGATAAAAAAACTAATTTAACTGATGAAAAAGAAAAACAAAGGATTATTAGTTTGTTTGAGGAAAAATACGCTAAAAAACCAAAAGAAACTTTTACTGATAAGATGTATAAAGAATATCTTAAAGATTTTGATAAAGAATTAAGACATCATATGACTCTTACACAATACGATATTCATGCTGTAATTAATAGTCTTGATATCGAGTATCATAAAGCTTTAGGTACTTTATCTGATCCAGATGGAACTGAACTTTCAGATTTTGATAGAACTCATAGAACTTTCGGTAAATCAACAGATGATTTAGGTATTGATGTTAATAGAGTAACAGACGTTATCAAAGCTCTTGTAGCTCATGGTACTATTCTTTCTGTGAGAAATACTGAATCCTCTGCTTCTTACTCTACTCAATCAGACTGAAGACTTGTCCGACGGCCTCCATCAAACATGCGCTACTTAATCTCGCTTCGCTATTCTATACTGTAAATATGAAAATCTGTATATTCCGTACGACTCGCTATCCATCACCGCATGAATGGCGAGAACTGTTAGCCCGATAAGAACAAGATGTAGACCGACTCGTCTCAGGTGACGCATAGCTTGATGCAGTTGCCTTATCGGTATCAACAACTTTTGCAAACAGTTTATTTGAATCCTTTACAAAAGTCACCATCAATCTTGATTGATAACGATAAGTGAACGATGACGTAAGCCAGATGATGTAAGGAATAGGATGATTGAAAATTACTGTTTTTGCCTCCACAATTTTGTTTGGATTGACACTGCTTCTCGATAAGTCTGATAGCAAGGACGATGATACTCTATTGCTGATGGGATGTTCAATGCATATCAAGTTACCATACTCTACGACAATTGTCATGTTATTTCGTAAAAATGATTTCGTGAAAAGTTACAAGGTGAGACTTGAACCTCCACTTTTCTCTGTTGCTTGAGTAATATCTTAAATCCCATTTCTGAAATGATCCCGCCATTCTCGGAGAGACTTATTAATTACCTTGTTAAGTGATTAACCAGGCAGCTGGAATCAAATTAAAATCATCGAAGCTCAGTTCTCGTATGTATCATATTATCATTATATTACTTGCCGCTGGTATGACGTACCTGACGATAAACATTTACCGAGTTCTACGGCTATGGATGGAACAAATGGATACGGTGTTTGAGTGGAGGTTTTCAATTTCGTTTTGGTCTGTCTGGGTTTCTCTTCTATCAGAATCATATATCTTGTTTGTTCCTACTGCGGGTCAACCACTATGATAAAGCTAGGAAAGCTCGTTTAAATCATTCAAAGATTACAGTTAAATCACGATGTGGAGGGGAATTTCTCCTTATCAAATTATGATGACATACATAGACAAGGAAGGGTGGAGGGGAAGGGAGGAAGGGATAAGAGAAACAATAGTCTTATATTGAGATGAATCATGATTATATTACAAAACAGCCTAAGGCCGAAAAGCGGAATGAAAAAAAGTTTGGAACATTTTGCCAGAGATATACATATATATATAAGAGAAGAGTCTTCATCGTCTAAGGTCTGATTAAGTTTATTCACAGCTAAAAATCATACTCATAAAAGGTGGCGAAAGTTCTATCGCGTTTCAATATAATACAAAGAAAATACAATGTCTTCATCAACAGATTACAAATTCGAAGGTTGGGCCGGATACGATGCTAAATCAGTTGAAGGTAATTTAAAATTTATCGAATTCGAACCTAAACAATTCGCTGAAGATGATATCGATAGTGAGTATCCCTAATCTGATTATTGAATTTTTCCCGGTGAATAGGAGCCAAGACTAACCCAGTGGTTTTTACACTTTAGTCCAAATCATGTACTGTGGTATTTGCGCTTCAGATACATCCACTTTATCTGAAGGCTGGGGTCCAGTAGGAGATATGTGGCCACAAGTTGTTGGTCATGAAATTGTTGGAAAAGTAGTCAAAGTTGGTAAAGATACCAAAAATGGTATCAAAGAAGGTGACATTGTCGGTGTTGGTGCACAATGTGATTCATGTTTGAAATGTCATTATTGTAACAAAGGTTAGTTCCGGTTTATTTTCTCTCTCAACCATACAGCAAATAAGAAGAACTAGTTGCAGTTTGCTTACCTCCTGAATTCTCAAATTTATAGACCAAGAAAACTATTGTTCTGGTGGATGGGTACCAACATACAATGGAAAATTCAATAGAACCTCAAAAGATTCAAAATCTTATGGTGGATATGCCAATTACTGGAGAGGTCCATCTCATTTCGCTATTCCTCTTCCTAAAGAATTAGATCCTGCTGAAGCTGCACCAATGTTATGTGGTGGTGGTACAGTTTACTCACCATTAGTTCAATTTGGTGCAGGTACAGAAAAATGTAAAAATGTTGGTATAATTGGTTTAGGTGGTTTAGGTCATTTCGGTGTACTTTTAGGTAATGCTTTAGGCGCAGAAGTTACTGTAATTTCACATTCTTCAAGAAAACAAAAAGATGCTGAAGAGTTAGGCGCCAAACATTTCTTGGTCACTGGTGATGATGAGGCTAAAGCCTTTAAAGGTCATGAAAGATCACTTGATTTGATCATATGTACTTCAAGTAAGTCTTCACTTATCAATCTCTATCACATCTTCGTTGAAAGAAACTAATCTTCTTCATTTTAAACTCTTACAGACGCCCCAGAAATGAACATGGCAGCCTACCTTTCCTTACTCAAACCTCAAGGTAACTTCATTTTCGTTGGTATTCCTGAAACAGGTAAATTACCAGAAATTACACCTGGTCAATTGATCTTCGGTAATCTTCACGTTGGTGGTTCATTAATTGCTTCACCTCAACAATTGAAAGATATGCTTCAATTATGTGCTGATAAAAATGTTAAATCTTGGATTCAAAGATGGTCAATGGATAAAATCAATGAAGCTATTCCATCTATGATTGCTGGTAATGCCAGATACAGATATGTCCTTGTCAACGAACAAAACGGTGGTAAATTATAAGATCCAAGTGTTATCGTTAAATTCGGTGTAGCTATAGATTCTGAGGGAGCGATGTTGTTGTAGCGATAGATTGATAGATAAATAGATTCAGTAGATTAAATAGAATTAGTAGATTTAGTATACCTCATACAGAGTAAATGCATTATTGCCTTGGTTTATCCTGTTTTTGTCGATCGTTTGCGCGCTCACATGGTTGTATAATTACATTCACTACTGTGCCCTCAGACATATACCAATCTTGAGCCAACCGTCAGCACCGCACATACAGGCTGCTAACCAAGCGACTTCAGAGTCCTGAGGTAAAAGTATACCTTGTGCTATTGGGAATGCCATTGAATATGGATCTTCCAGTCTGGTCGGGAATAACAGATTCAGATATTGCCGTAGTACTGCAAGAAGTGTTATCGGTTTACCTAGAAACCATGGTCAATTTGATGCTTTTTTAATTTACACAAGACCCGTGTTTAGGCAAACTGAATACTCACCATCGCTGCCTACAGGCTGTATTACTTCCTGTATCACAGGTGCGTTATCAGGTAAATACAATTTCAACGGTATTGCTCTTGTTGAGTACGCTGATTCTGTTTTTACTGATGATCCTGATGGATCAGTTGAAGGTGGTCTAGACGGTAAAGGGGAAGTTATGCTTGATGTCGGTGGGGGGAGCGCTATAGGAAGTGGTAAGACACGAGAAGCCATTCTCAGGTAAAGATCATAATCATCTATTATTGACAGACTTATCGTCAGCTTCCCCTTCTTGTATGTAACACTAAGTTCATAACAGTCTTAGTCGTGCTGAGGAATTAAGTAATCACCTTTCACAATTCCATCCCAACCGTTATCCAAATCACCTTTTCTTAGACTTATAACTTTATTCGTATTTCTCCATCTAACAAAATCAGCTTCTTTAATCTGATTCAACCATCGAGTTTTACATGTTTCTACATCATTTGGCATCAACAACTTGTCTGAAGGTGGTTTCGATAGATGAAGTAGCAATTTCAATTGTTTAGGTTCAGCTGTCAACATTGATGAAGATGAAGAAGAGGAGGATGTCAACGAGGGTAATTGACGAGGACGCGATATGTATGAATGTATTGATATTAAATCTATCGACCAATGCCTTTGAACATGTTATAATTAGCTGTTATTTCCGGCTTAGTAATCGTACAAGACCGATGCTTATTTAGTAGTAAAGCAAATATAGAGCTGAAAAATACACACCATCTACATGCACCTTGACTTGCAAATCCACCAGGTTCATCATCATCTACTTCTTCTTCAAACCACCAATCCTTTTCATCTGTTTCTTCTAATTGTTTCTCGTCCAATGCAAGTTCTACCAAATTTTCTCTAATTTCAGGTATGAGCAATGGTAGATATGAGTATCTAGGTGCATGTATCTAAAATAATTCAGACAAGTCAGTAAAAGCAAGAAGGTCAAATTAGATACAACTCGCTTCGTTTCAACTACTATTGAATGATATATGTGATCGATGTAGCACAGTTTACATGATTCTTGTTTGCAGCTAATGCTCATTACTCACAAAGTATTTATCCGCACCGATACCTGCACCAGGTTCACCATCTGCTACGCGTATAGATATCGATACGGAAGTTTGCCATGATAATCTACGAAATAAGTTGGTTGTGGAATGTACAGGATTTGGATTAGACATTTGTGCTTTTCCAAGTAAGAATCGATTTCTGTTGTTGTATACTCTACTCTTTTCGGTATGAAGTTTTCATCGAGCAGTAAGTATGATCCTTTTCTTATCCTTGTATTATTTCAGATTGGGTTGGAGCCCAAATGTCATAAAGAATAATATATAGTTGTCGACACTCATCTAATTCCTTGCCTATAATCACAGTTAGTACTCTCCCGGTTACAGATTCTCCAAGAGAACCGTGTAAATAATGTATTACGTAATAAGCGGTGATGTTTACTTTTTACGCGACGAGAATTTCAGAAAAGTTGCTGAAAAAGTTGTCTACAATTGAGCATCTAGTTAAGATCGATGATATGACAAATGATCTACGGCTCCAATCTTGAAACAGTACAAATCAAATCTCATATCATGCCATCTGCTGTAGAAGCTAACTTACCGCCAACCAACGAGGGTTATGGTACTCATGAATATTGGTTAGTCTGATTTTCAAGCCTTATGTATTGGTATTGACCATCTCCGTTTACTGAAATAAGGCTTATTGTGTATACAGGGAACAACGATATGCAAAGTATGTATAGCTGAATCCTATATCATTGTGATGGCTTTGTTACTCGATCGATCCTGAGGTCAATTCTTAGGCTAATCTCTCAAATGAATTGGCAGTGAAGCAAATGGTACAACGTTTGACTGGTTTTTATCACCAACATACCTATTACCTTTATTTGAAGAATTGACAACACATGACAATGGGAAAGGTAAAGGTAAAGAAACACGTATATTAACTTTAGGTTGTGGTAATTCAGCTTTAGGTGAAGTATTGTATGATAATGGATGGGAAAATATAGTTAACATTGATGTAAGGTTTTTCTCCTCTTTTTTTTTCTAAATCACTTTTTTTGTCCCTCAAATCCACTTCACAATTCAACATCAACGAGAAATAGAACCATAAGAGCTTATACATATATACATATCGGTCATTTCCTCTTAGTACTCAAAAATCGTGATCGATCAAATGAAGGAGAGACATATCTCTAGACCTAAAATGGAATGGTTAGAAATGGATATTCTGAATTTAGGTTTTGGTGATGATGAGTTTGATTTAGTAGTTGATAAGGGTATGTGAGATACCAACCATATGATCCTAAACACTTGGTACTGACAGTGTCAAATTCATTGAAATTAAGGTACGATGGAGTAAGTTTGATTTGATGTGATGGAAATATGAAAAGATTGAATAGTTGATAATTGGACATCTTATCGATGCAATAGTGCTATGTTAACTACGAAAGGTGATCCATGGGTATGTCCAATACAGTATTTTCCCCATAACTAGTGATATCTCTTATGGTTTTGAGGAATGTCATTTGGCAGAAGCTAATCAAATGATAATTAATAGAATCCCGATGAAAAAGATGTCAGAACTTGCACGCAGGAAGTGACAGAAGCGATAAGGTAAATGCACCAATCCATTCCTAAACATTATCGATCAATATTGATTGGACGTGTACTCATGCTGCGAAACTTAACACATTAGAGTGCTGCGGAAAAGACCTGGTAGCAAATTCGTATAGTAGGTACCAAGATAACTATAATGTCATTGTCCGAGATTATAAAGTTGAAACTCGAAACTGATCTGATCATTTGAATATAGCTTTACATTTGGTCAACCTCATTTTAGGAAAAGGTAGGTCTCCTCTAATTTCACCTTTAACATAACTTTTATTTTGCAACATAAATATATGCTGAATTTTATTCAAATAGGTATATGGAAAATCGACCTGGATTCAAATTATCGCATAAAGAAATTGGACCTCCTGAAGGATTTGGCTATTTTATGTATATTCTTGAATACGTTGGAGATCAATAAATACGAATAGTTAGAAGAATACACCAAAACGCGCAAGTAATCAGATTGGAGATCAAATACCATTGGTACTACCTGCCTTACAAACTCGATATTAGTAGAGTAAATTTTCATAGATACCGGACAAGTAGTCTCAACGACGATGAAGCTATAGGATACATGGTAACAACATAGACTTTCTAGCTAGCTCATTGACAGAGCCTTTTTGGGGTTTATATTAGTTATACAATAACGGTACAACGCAATGATGAATAAACATCTAAAGAATACAATGATTGAAGATTCGTTGGAGCATTTGACAATTTTGCAATTCTCGATTTGGCTCATCTTCCAGCATCAGATACAACATCCCATTCACCTTCACTCATTTCTAGTTCTGAACCATCTACACTAATAACACTTAAAGGACCTCTTGTGATCGGTACGATAGGGACATAGCTTAAACCTAAATCATCAATCAGATGATTTGTTTCCAAATGTACAGATTCAAGTGGATGACTGGTGTTATTATCTGAAGTTCTACTTAAAGATCTTGACACTGGTGTATAAGATTCAGCATCTTCATAATCAGTTGAATGGTTTGTACCTGATATCGACTGAATTTCCTCATCATCAGGTAACGTTGGCGTACCTTCATCAACGTCATCGTCTCCTAAAATCGATCTCGCATTATTGATATGAAGGCTATCAAGATGAGGATGGATTTGTTCTGGTGAAGATGCTTGAGAGAGCGATAAGAATGAAAATGAAGTTGAAGATGTTCTAGGATCTAAATTGGAATTATCTTTAGAACGTTTTGATACTGATAGATCTGTCATATGCTGATTGACCGATGAAGACAATAATGGAATTCGTTCTGCTGTAACATCATCTTCAGGAGATGTGAAAGGGTTGAACGTAAGATGAGAAGGATTCAAAGTTGAATTTGGTGTCGAAGAACCTGATCTTAATGGTGTGGATGAAGGCGTAAATCTGAAAATGACTTCTTTCACTTCCCTTTCTTGTGGTGATTCGGATCTTCTAATTATATTTTCATCTGATTCCAATTCAATTAATCTATCCGAACTTTGCGTATTGCTTGAATGACCTAAAAGACTTAATCTACTTTCATCTAATTTGTATTTAGATTTACCACCATATCCTTCGTTGCGTTCAGTATGTCCAATTTCATGTTTAGTTCTTTCATTCAATTCATAGCCTGTATTATTATTAAAATGACGATCTAAAGATTCTCGATGAACATTCCTTCTACGTAAAGAAGTATAATGATCTTTGAATGAAGTGGAAGTAGCTTCTACTGGAGATGATCGCTCTGATTCTACAGATACAGGTATAGGCCTGTTTGAGGTATCCGTTGGATGATGTTGATTATGTTGAGCTATTAAAGCTTCAATATGATGTGATAGATGTGGGTCATATACGAACTAGGAGATATACAGTATCAGTGAAAAGAAGGCGGCTCGAATGAAAGTGACCAACATGTCAAAGAACACTCACCTTCTTAAAAGCGTATCCAGTACCTATTACTACTATAGCTGTAGCGAGAGTTGCTCCTACAGCTACTGAGACCGGTGAAAGAGGCATCTTGGTTTCTTTCTTTCTATTCAGCTCAGACTTCAAAAGCTACTAAAGGAGTGGCGAACTATATAGTGTACCAACAGGCTATTCTACCTACCTGTCTAGAGCAAGACAGATAGATATCTATTTTCAGAGGTTTGTGAGTTTAGCTATCTCTTTTTTCCAGGTATAAGTAAAACAAACATTCAGATAAAACGAAAGTAGCTTGCATGTAAAGATATCAGATAAGCAAACATCTGTTTCCAAGCTAGATCGTAGCTACTGGTATAACCTGATTCCAATATACGAAATTTTCTGGTTGTCATACAGTCATACCATATCAGTCAAAGTGGTCATGTGCAAAGATTACAGATTATAGAGTGGCAATAACAATAACAATCACGTACCTCATCATCATAGCCAAGGCGGACATCTCCGTTCATCTGCAAAACCGGTTAAATGGCTTCTGGGTAGTCCGTATCACGTGGGTTATAGTCTCTGTTCAAAGCGGTTAATACCGCAAACAGACATGGGGAGGGATTCTTATTAGAACTAATTCGGTTTCGGTTTTATAACTGAGCTGATTAGGAAGTTTGTAGTCAAAGCTAAGTGCATGCGTTTTCGTCCGATTATGATGAAAAAGGTACAAAGAACTCTAAGTTTAATAGGTAAAGCAAGGTGATCATGAGGATGTCTCAGAATATTACGCTATGAGATGGCAGAAGCCGATTCGTAATTCATGATTTACAATTATGCACTGAAAATGATCTGATTGCTTAATTATGGTGGCTTGAGAATTAGTACCCCAAGTGGTGACAGATAACAATGGAAGAATGGAAAGATCGATTCACCACCTTCCTAATGCGGCTTAATTCAGACTTATTTTTACTGTACTCTATTTTGACTCACCTACGCCCATAATAATCCGAGGCAAGAACAAAAGATATCTCTCTGATCTAGCCATCCCATTTATGGGATTCTACACCATGCGAAATCGGTGAATGGGATATGGTCTTCTCCTGCAGAGGATAAAAGGTGGAAAAATCCATATTACCTACGCATGTTACCGTATCCACAGTACATATACACTTTCAGAGCACAGAGAATACAGTCTTGTGTATGGACCCAAACAAAAAGGATTTTTTGATTATCTGGTAGAACGAACCGGTACGGAAGCGAGTTTGACCCGTTCATAACATTTTTTATTTGCTCTAGAACTATTCCCGCTTATTTAGCTGTTTTTTTCGTTTCTTCACTCCACAACTTGTTTCTTCTATGGTGAGATACCTTGACTGTGCTTGTATTCACAAACCAAACCCGGTTCCTTGATCTAAAGAAGTTATAAAGTACCCTGAAAAAAGGACTGTAGATCATCTCTCTTTAACCGTGCAGAAATCTAACAACGAAGATTACGGAAAAAGACAAAAAAAGAGTTTCCACTGAAAACCCTTAATTCGCGATTGACCTTATCTTCTTTTTTTGGTTTGATTTGCCATTTCCAGCTGGATTGTCTTCTTGTAACCTTACAGATTTTGATTAATCAGAGTTGAATATCTTTGACTGTGAAATTACGATAAAATCACCATGATAACCCTGAATCTAATATTCTCACAACCGGACTGTCTCACTTTTAATTTTGCTAAAAACCCTTCCCATAGTGTAATTTCAAGAAAACTTAGCCAAGCCACTGTAGAATAGAATGATGAGTGAGTATCGCATCGAATTTGCACCACTCTCGATCTGCTCTATTTTGAAGATCAGTCTAAAGGTTATTATCAGATCCTAGCCTGAGTAGTGGTGGTGAGATATTAGCATGTATCAATCTGAGAACCGTATACGTCTATGGCTTTTTGCAGCGATATTTATCGTCCATAACGAAATTTAGAACGCCCATCATGTTTGATTTGTTGTTCAATCATCTCGAAATCTTTGGGATTGATCGTCACTCTTCATCCCTTACTCCTTTTGACTTTCTTTCCTATTTCGATCAATACAAAAAAAAAGCCAAGACCGGTATATTCCTCACTTGATTTATACATTTATACAATCATCTTACGACATATTATTCATTACTATTTCTTATCGGTAATTGCTTCTCCCTCTCTCACAACCACCACAAACAAATTATTTCCTTGGTTTCTGTCTCAATTTTTCCGATTGATTTTTGGACTGTCATCCCTTCCTATTCATCTTTTCAACTATCTATCTATCTTGCCTACTTACTAAAATATCAAAGAAATAGTCATAATTACCGTCTAGCCATCAACGTACCAAATTACTAGTAGGCGTTTTTTTCTTTCGTTATCAGGTGTTCTATCGCTCTTTCAAACCCCTAAAAATAGTTCCCACAAAATCTCAATTCAATCATTTTCAGCTGCTTTCAGTAGACTGCTGTAGTTAGCTAGTCACTTCACATAGTCACTCCAAGCAGAAGTCTCTGTTTGACACCCTTTCGTCATTCTTCGTCCTCGCTTCCTATTATATCTATTATCTGTTTCTCCTTCATATAATTAATTTATTTATAATGTCTTCTCAACAACAACATCCATTATCACCTGGTGGAGAAGCATCTTCTGGTTCTTTTACTCAAGCGCAAACTTCTCAACCAATGTCAGCAGCAATGTCAAATTCGACATCAAAAGGATCTTCCTTATTTGCTGAAGATTATTCATTATCATCACATTCAACCAGATCAAATTCACCTACACAACATAGTTCTAATGGTGGACCTACACCTAGAGCCTCAAATGCTGGACATGAATTAGCAAATTCAATCAATATTGCTTTTCCAACAGGAAAACAATTTATAGGTTTACCTGCTTCTGTTTCACCTGGAAATCATACTTTATTACCTACTCCACCAACTTCACCTAGACGTGTAGATAATTTTACTGTACCTCCTCCTCCAATCATTCGTTCAAAACCAAGTTTCCCAACTATGGATCCTTTAGATGAAGAATCTCCAAAACCAACCCCTTCATCAAGTGTAACGACAAAAGGTCAAAAGGGTTATCATACCTATGAGTCTTGTATGGAAGGTGAGTTATTTTTTTGGACTATATCGCTTGAGACAAATTTACTAAAATTATGTTTTCAATTCATATAGGTGCTCTCGGTCACGACACCAAATCTGCAACTTATAAAGTTGGTACAGAAAAATCATATCATCATTTAAATCGAGCTAGTGAATTGTTTCAATTAGCTATAGATATACGTCCACAAGATAAAAAAGCAATGCTAGGTAGATCAAAAGTACTAATAAATTTAGCAACAAATTATCAACCACCTAGAGTAGCTACACAATCATTAAGAGATGCAGTAACGACCTTACGTGAATTAGTTAAATTAGCACCTTTATCATTAACCGCTAGAGAAACTTTAGGTCAAGCATGTGGTTTATTATCTACAACATTACATGAATTAGATGATAATATTGAAGACGAAAAATCAATCTGGGAAAGTGAAATTGGTCAATTAGCAAGAGAATCTTTGCAATTTTTAGAAGACGTCGCAGGTGATAAGATGGATAGAATGAGAGATTTAGGACCAAATGAAGCTGCTCAACAATCTCCAGCAATGGCAGAAATGTTCTTATCACTTTCTTCCGCCGCTGTTTTCGTTTCTTCCCTTTCGGTTGATTTAAATTTAGTAGATTTACATATCGAATTAGCTGAACAAGCTCTAGATCAAGCTTCGAATATGGCTACTGTAGCTGCTGCCGCCAGAATCAAATCATCAACATCTTCAGCTAATTTAATCACTCGTGTACAATTAGCTTCAGGTGCTTCATCTTTAGAGAGATTAAGACATACTTTCCATTTAGGTGTTGATTTAGATGAAGATGATTTTAGAGCTTTAATCCAAGATATGTCAATGTTAGCTACTGAATGTAGAGAACGTGCAGCTAAATTAAAAGGTAGTAAAGCTGCTGCTGCTGCAACATTAGCTTGGGAAGCTATTAGACAATTAGCAGATGCCAAAACTTTATATGCTAATTTATTAAGATTAGTTTGGAGAAAACGTGGACCTAGAAGAAGAAGTACATCTAAAAACTCACAAATCGGTACACCAAGAAGAATGTCTACTCGAAATGGTAGTTTAGATGCCAGAACTATACAAGAAGAAGATGAAGACGAAGATCAAGGTCAAACTTCGAATAATCATATTGATCCAAAACTTCAAGGTAGAAGAGAATCTACTTCATCAAATGGATCAAGAGGTCAAGGTTCAAGAAAAGGTTCAATTTTAGGTGCAGTTACTGAAGGTGCTGAAATTTCAGATTTCCATCAAGCAAGAGGACGAAATTCGAGATCATCTATATCAATTCCACAAACTGGTAGAAGAGGTTCATGGTTACCTACTGCAGCAGATGGTGCAGGTACAGGTGGTAGTCGAACAAGAAGAAGATCTTCGATTGGTTTTTCTGGAGCATCACCATTACCTTCAAATACATTAGCATCACCTGAAGTTCGATCCCGAAGAATCTCATCAATAGGTGGTGGTGGACCTTTAGTTGGACCTGATGGAATTTCAGCATGGAATAGAAAAGCATCAGTGATCTCATTAGGATCAGAAGATGAAGCTGCAGGTTTAGTTCCGTCAAGTGAATTAGCTAGATCTGCATGGCAATTATTAGAAGGTGGTATAAAACAATATAAATTAGCTTTATCAGTTTTAAATGGATCTGATTTACCTAATGCACAATTAGCTAAAGCTAAAAATGAAACTTTAACTTCTATAGCATATTCATCATTGTTTATGGCATCTTTAGCACCAAGATTAGTAGTCGCTGCTGAAAAGAGAACATCATTATTAGTTACTGCAGAAGTTTACGCTACATGGGCAGCAAGAGAAGTTGGATGGTCATTTTTAATTGAAGGTACACAAGCAGCACAATTAGCAGATAGAAGAACAAATTCATGGAGAGCAGATGAATCTGGTAAAAGAGCTGTAATGTTATTAGTTAGATCATGGTGGCATCGTGCAGTTACAACTGAATCAATTGATATAAATACAAAATCAAGTGCAAAAGATGCTGTTGAAACTGTTATAAGAAGAATGAAAGATAAAGAAGGTGCAACATCAGGTGATATTTCAAGAATGAGATATTGGTTATCAAAACAAGAAGGTGAAATGGATTCAGCTGAATCTCTGTTCTGGAGATCTACAGCTAGAATTTTAAGAGGTGGTTCAGGTTTCGTAATGTCATAATTTAGAAAAAAAATGACCCCCTTATCAGAAATTACCTCAAAAAAAAAAAGAACAAAAATCTCCTTTAAACAATGAAAAAGGTCTATCTTTTACAATAAAATCACCATAATTGCTTGTTAGTTGAATACATATACATACACATATACATGTACATATATACTTGTACTTTTACTTTTGATATCATCGTACCATCTTCTTATCAATCCATAATTATACCTAATATTGTTTTCAAATCTTACATTGACTTTTTGATATATTTATATCCAACTTCTCGCTTTTGCCTTCTTCGGTCTGTGTGTACATGCATCTCAATTTACGAATACAAATATACAGTACAGCTTTCTAATTGACTTTGGAAATATGACTATAACTTGTAAATGCATCATGTGCTGTCTTATGAACGCTTTCGGAGCATCATATGTAAAGTATTTAATCATAATATATATATTCATATCTTCATATATCATAAAAGACTCAAAAAACAATATAACTTATTATATGACTCTCTTTTACAAACAAAATCAAATATGAAATGGTAATTCCAGTTTTAATGAATATCTATATATATTCCTAAAGAATCTCAGAATTCATAAACTCCCAAGAATTTTGGACTTTTAAATCTAGATCTAGTTCTTCTCTACTACAAGATGATACAAAAATTCAAGTATAGAATCAACAAACCACTAAAACTTTATATCTCGCTAACACTAACAACATTATTAACATTTTGTTTTCTATGCTACCGCTCGTTTATTCTATATAATGTGAATAGGAAAAACAAAAATGAGAAATCCAAAAAGTCAGTTAATTTCCTTTTTACATTTTACAAATTTGACGAAAAAAAAAAGGTAGTGATAGTAGATAGACGTTATAGTAGCTTCTGTTCTGGAATGCAGAAACTCACCTTCCAATTCATGTACCCTTCTTTTTCATCATCCCCATTATGATTTACTTTCCTACTTGGTCGTAATTTACGTGAAGTAGGCTCATCAGATTCAGTTTGTGTGTCCTATCCACGCAAAACACAAATCGAATTAGTATGAGCAAAACTCTCTCTCTCTCTACCTTTATATATAATGCGATCTTGTCATACAAGAAACAAGATAGGATAAAAGCGGTCAACTTACCAATCCAGCTAAAGATCTTCTTTTCCTCATCGACATTTCAATTTCATTTTGCCACATTTTCAATTGTTTCAATAACTGATTTTCTCTGAGACCTCTTGGATTTAACCAATTCATGAGATCACGCAGCTGAGAATGTATATGATATTCGTTAGTATAGTCCTTCTCTTACCTTCAAATTGACATGACAGTGAAACAAGGAGACATACCTGATCAGGATTATCATAAACAGCCCATTCACCAGGTTGTAAAGGATTTGAACTACCTTCTTCTTTCAACCTTCTTTCCATTATATGTTCTTTTGAAATATCTTCCTCAATGATTGAAATGGCAGAATTTAAATAAATATCTAAATCTTCTTGATCAACACCTTGTATATATAATCTACCTGTACCTAAATTTAACTTGTTTAAACTTATCGTTTGCTCATTATATAGAGGAGAAGAACCTAAACCATCAAACCACCAAACTTTGTTCCCAAATCTATCTAAACCTAAAGGTCTTGATCTTAAAGTATAAATCCATCTTCTGAAATCATATTCTAACAATTTCAACTTTTGATTAATTAATTCTTCTTCTTCCGATAATCTCTTCTTTTCTATAGCAATTTGTTTACCTTCTAATTTCTTTTGTTTTAATACCTCTCTTTCTTTTGCTAATTTTTGATTTTTAATCTTCTCTTCAGCTTCTCTTTCCAACGCTTTCTCTTTCATCGCTTTTCGACGTGATGCTCCAATAGCACTTAAATCTTTATGATCAGATTCTGCATCAGAATTATCTTCGTTATTCACCGAGGGTGAATCTTCTAATTCATCTTGATCACGTTCAGTACTACCGTTTCCATTTATGGTATGACCGTTCATGGATACATCAGGCGAATCAGTGGTTTCACCTTTGACTTCCATCGAAACATCACCATCTTCACCTTCTTCTTTAGGTTTCTCTTTCGGTTCAAGAGCTTCCCTTTCAGCTTGGCTAAAGGCAAGACAACAAATTTATCAGTATGTACAAGCAGAATAAAATGATTAATTGTAATGTCAAAAAAATAATCAGCTCACACTCTCCTTAATTCCCTCTTGACTTCAACTTGATCTTTTCTAACTTCTGTCAAATTCAAAGTCGATTCTTCCATAAATTCTCTTAATAATTCAGTTTGATTTACTAATTCAATTAAGAAACTTATAATATCTAATTTATGTGAATGATGTAATGAAGAATATCTTTTTTCTGGTTTTGAAGGTATTAAACCTTGTATAGTACCTGCTAAACCTGTTCCACTTGAATTTGATGAAGTTGAAGGACCTGTTGACCAAGTTGGTCTTGTTGGTGCAGGTTTATCTTCAAAAGTTAAATGTAATATATTATCTAAATAGTTCGGTAAAATATCTAGATTTGATCTTTCCCATAATAAACCAATTAAATTATTTTCCCATCCTTTTCTGTTATCTTTTATTAATAATTCTTTATTTTTAAAATTTTCAATTAAAGGTAATACAACTGGTGTTAAAGTTTCTGTTGTAGCTCCTTTTTTACCTTCCCAATAATCTGTATCATTTTCAATTTCTCCATCTTTACCAAAAGTATTTAATGGTTTGACAGGTTCGTGTCCTGCTTTCAGATCTGCTGCTAAAGCGTTCAATAAAACTGAATGAATCTCAGCCATTAACGGTGCGGGATTGTTATATGGATCATTGTGATATAATGAATTTTCATAATCATCTAGAGTAAATGGCGATAGGCCAAGTGGTTTGCTAAGAATAGAATGTCAGATAGAAAGCAAGAATCAGAATTTAATCTGCATTGCACTCACCCCGTGACATTTAGGAAACTCCAAGTCATCAATAATTTTTCAAATTGATCACCAAACGGTAAAGTTTTATTCGGTACAGGACGAACTTGGATTCTTCCAGCCGATCCATCTTTTTCTTCTGACCATTCCACCAAAAGATCTGTTAGAGGGGGAAAAGTAGAATCAATAAAAAGATTGAAATCTTTCATGAGGTGCATTCAGACTTGCTTACTCACCTTCAGCAGGATATTTAAGTGTTTTCTTTTTCTTTCTTTCCTCTTCTTCTCTTTCTTTTTCTTTCTCTCTTTCTTTAGCTTCTTTCTCTTTCTGTTTTTCTTCTTCTTTTAATTTCTTTTCTTCATCTTTCTTTTGTTTCTTTGTTTTTGGTTTATCATCTTCTTCCCCTGCAACTGCTGCTGCTGCTGATGTAGGTGGATTAGTTATACCTAACCTTTCTTCTCTTTCTCTCTTTCTTTTATCCATTTGTTTTTCTTTATACCTTAATATACTTTCACGTATTTCTTCAGGCATTTCTATAGGTAAACCATATCTTGATGCTACGGATGGTTTAACTAACCAGGGTGAATATACTGCTGCATCACGTACAACGCAATCTCGAATAAATCGTTTCAGCATCGCTCTTGAGAAATTTATACGATCTCGACTAAAATACGGGTAGGTAGGAATTAGCTCAATTCACTACACTGATCTATCCTTCATATCATTTGTCTTTCCCCTTTGTTCACCTTCCCTCTGTCTTTGTTTGCCTTATGCATTATGTCATACCTTAGAAGAGGCAAAGCGATAAACACTCATTACTTACCTGATCTTATTACACTGGACTTCCATAGTACTTCCAGTCCATTTTTCACCTTTTCCATCTTCTTCGTCTTCATCATATGGACCATTACTTTGACCATTTGCACTTGCATATTCAGCAGCTATACCTTCAGGATAACCTTCTTCTATTAATCTAACATTATAAAAATATTTTGATGGATCATCTTTTTCATTAACTTCCTCTAATGATAATGATAAATCTGTCGCATAAGGATGTAATATAGGTTGAGTTGTTGGAGTTGTGGTGGTATTTAATGATCTAGGTGGAAATGTTTTTACTATTCTTGCTAAATATTTATCTCCATCCACATCAACAAATACCTCTAAAATCACATGAATGCATTCGGTCAGTCCTGATCATGTCCATGGCTGCAGGAAAAATATGAGAATGATTCGGATCAGATCAAAACTTACTTTCATCATCGAAAAACCTATCATGAAATCTCTCAAAAATCTTATCTGCTAATGTATCCAATTTACCTTCGATCTCTGTCAATGTGAGAATAAACGAATTAGTGATCTTTTCTCCGTTTCATTTGCAGAGATATGAATAGGCATTATGTGGGATGTAGAGAAACTGAAGATTATCAAAAACTGATTCTGAACATACGGAATTGCACAGCACTTAAAACTGCCTTTTTCAGCTGTCTAGGGAACCTCGAATGTAATTGACGGACTTCTTTTTGTTCTGATTGAAGTGCAGTATAGAAGTTCAGATTTGATTTACCGGAGACTACAGACCAGGACATTACATCAGCTCAACAGACCTTCGGTCGCTTTACTATTACTTAGGCCACAGAATGAGATAAAGATAATCTCAGAAAATAGCTCACCTTCACATTGGAATAGAGGTTGAGAGTAGAAAGCTCTTCTCAAGCAGAATGATCTAAATGAATGATTAACAATTTTTAGCATAATATCATAACCATCTATATAGCTCTTAGTATAGGAAAATAAACAGAATTTAGAACTTACTCATAATCAGTGAATATTTCACCTGTTTCAGGCATATACCAACATTCTTTATCATTAGATTTCCACAGTGGTTTAGACTGTTCTGTTCCACTGGATATACCATTTATTTGCTGATGATCTCCATTTAAATCTATTCCATTAGGTATCTTATTTTGATTCTTCTTACTTTTAGTTGAAGTCCCATTATTATCGTTCTTGGCATTGGGTAATTGTACACCAGTCATTTCACCTCTGAATATAGACAATAATTTATCTAATTGTTCTTCATCATCTTTTCCATCTTTCGGTATTGTCGATGAGGAATCTTGTGTATTATTGGATGAGGATGCTTCAGCATTTGTAGAGGTTGTTGAGGACGTCGATGCTATTGGCTGTAAGATTGATGATAAAGATGGTAAAGGTGCAGGTATGACTGGTTTTCGTTTCAATAAGGGCATGGTGTAAGATGTTGAGATGGAATCAGTTGAGGGGAGAAGAAGGAGGACTTGTAATGCAATGAGCCAGATAGATGTTTTAGAATGATTCTTGAAATTCAATTTAGTCTATTGTTGATTTTACTGTATTTCTCTGTGCTTGATATACACAGAGCGCTTCAATGACTATAGACCAGAACTGATCCACAAGTTAGACTCCGGGGCAGTCGTTATCGTTAATAGTTGAGTTTGATTGATGTGGGTATCGACAGTGTATAGCGAGCCACTGATTCTTGATCCTACACGAGCATATGTATAATTTGTGAAGTGATGAATGGCTACGTGCTAATATATGCTGTTGATGAGATTCAAGTGGGTTGACAAAGTGTTCCTGGTGAACAGTAATGATGATGCAATGTAAATATGCTCAGACTAATGGGATGATGGTAGATGTAAATTATAAACAGATAAGAAGAGATGTTGCAGAATGTTAAGGTTGTTGCAATACGAAAGATGAGGATGGGATGGAGAGGGGATGACTACTATATCTAGAGATTTCATCGCTTAAGGCAAACAGGTCAAGTTTATACTACAGACATCTAATTCTCGGCTCAACGGTGGCACATCCACCCTTCGAGAAGATCATTGATACCTCTTCAACGAAGCCTGCTACAATGCTGAAAGTACCTTTTCTAGAGACCGTACATATCCAGCTATCATTTCATGTTATTCTCATGCATTAGTCTACCGTTGATGACAAGATATAACGCGACAAAGATGAACCCAATTATTCAAGATATATTCTGATAGATACCAGATATTCGGTATTCGGTACGGTAGTTATATAATAACATAATCGGAAAAAAAATAGAAAAACATATCACCAAACGCGTCACAAGTTATTATTATTATTTATTAAATTAGTCAATAACAAAAACATTAATGCCACAATCAGTAAAATCTCCGAAACACCGTCATTCCTCTTCATCAGTGTCAATGCGTTGATGATAACACGAGGTGGGTCAGGAATACAATGATAGATATAGATGGGCTATAGAGATGATATGATAACGTCAACCTATACATTCAGACCTTCCTTTGTTATCTGTCAAAGTACTACTTAAAGACATCATATCGTTCAACTTGGGTTATAACAACAGATAGCTTATATCCGTTCAACTAATATCGACTATCGACAAGTGGTATTTGAATCATTAGATTAACCGGACAACTGACTGGTCGTAAACGTGAGTTCATTTCCTCTTGAACCTTCCTCATCCCTTCCTCCACCTGACCCATTTCCTTCACTTTCTATGTACCATGTAAATTACGATCCGTTTCGACCGTCCTTAACTCTTCAACAAATCATTCAACACGTTATGCTTCACGTCTCTCATCACATTCACACTTATACGATATCACTCGGATTCACCTCATAATTGCAACATCCTATATCATTTACTGTCCATCGAACTTGAAACCTCTACATCATCATCATCATCATCAAAATCATACTACTTTGAATTATCTACCTTTGTAACAATCAAATCTATCGCTTTTTTACGCGTAATTGAAACAGGCGTCAACTGACTGAGTATATATCATCATCCTTAATTGAAAAATCTTGAACAATGTCCGACATTTCCACACCAACAACAGCTGTAACAAACAAAAGACCAGCTTCACCTTCACCCTCAACTGAAACTTCAGCTCAAACCTCAGCCAAAAGAGCTAAACCTGACGGAGAAACTGCTCTGAAAGAGGAATCAAACGGAAACGGTTCAGCTGCTTCAGAGAACAAAGAAGAATCTAACAAGAAGATGGATGGTACCGAGATAGAGGGGTAAGTTGCATGTTCTTGTTCCTTTGTTGCACCTCTTTAGCTGTGGACATATCTCCTTTGATTTTGTGTTTACTGATATACTGGAATGGGGGATGTAGTGCCGATGCTGGCCCCTCAACTACTCTCGCTCCTCCCCCCGCTTCCGTTCCTGCCGCTCCCGTAAAATCCGAAGCTCCCCCTCAACAGATTCAAATGAGATCTTTAATCGTTACTCAAGACGCTAGTATAATTATCGGAAGAGGTGGTGCTCATGTCAATGAAATCAGAGTAAGTTCAGGCTGCAAAGGATCCAGTATCCGGTAGATTAGCTGACAATCACTTGTCAATAGGAAAAATCAAGTGCCCGTGTAACTGTATCAGAATCCATTCCAGGTAATCCCGAAAGAATCCTTAACGTATCTGGTCCCCTCGATTCCGTTGCCAAGGTTAGTAAAAATGTTAACGCAGATATTTTGTCAAGATCTGACGCTTGCAAATTAGGCTTTCGGTCTCATTGTAAGAAGAATTAATGACGAACCATTCGATGTCGCTTCCGTTCCTGGATCCCGTGCAGTCACCATCAAATTCATCATTCCTAACTCTCGAATGGGTAGTGTGTAAGTTGTTTTAGCCTCAGAATATCTGTATCAATAACTCACACTGTTCTTGTGCATATAGTATCGGTAAAGGTGGTTCCAAAATCAAAGAAATACAAGAAGCTTCTGGTGCTCGGTTAAATGCTAGTGAAGCTATGTTACCGGGATCTACCGAGGTAAGCCATCACCTCTAAATCACTGATTGTATTGGTGGATGACTCAAGCTGACATCCCTTGACACCCTTCAGCGAGTCCTTTCCGTCTCTGGTGTCGCCGATGCCGTTCACATCGCCGTATACTACATTGGTACCATCTTGCTTGAATATCAAGAACGAAATCCAGGAGCAGCAACTGGTTCATATCGACAAGCGGGAGCACGAGGAGGACCCGGTGGTCAAGGTGGTCCAGGCGGTGCTGGTGGATATGGTGGACAACAACAACAACAACAACCTCATTTCAACAACAAAGACCCTAACGCCCCTCCTCCACCTGGTATGCAAACTCAACAGATCTTCATACCCAACTCTTTAGTCGGTGCTAGTGAGTAAAGCTTGTGTTGACTATAAGACATCAAAGCTTACCAGTTTTATCATATTCCCACTAGTCATTGGTAAAGGAGGTTCCAAAATCAATGAAATCCGAGGTCAATCGCAATGTAATATCAGAGTTACCGATCCTGGTACAGCTGCACCAGGTACAGTAGCTAACCCAGAAGAAAGATTAGTAACTATCACTGGATACCCGCATAACATCAATACCGCTGTATCTTTACTATATGCTGTGAGTGTTGCCTTTAATCACAGCTTCAAGCATATCTAAACAACCTCGCTGATAAAATGTTACATCAATAGCGAGTCGAACAAGAACGTGCGAAATTAATAGATCAAAATCATGCTTAAAAAGAATCAATTCTTCCCCTACTTAGATGAGTTGTGTAGAACAATTTGAACAAAGAAATCTTTGATATACATAAAGTTGAAGTTGGGAAACGAGCAATCAAACGAATTATGTGAATGAATCTCATCTATATGACATCTCGATAACCAATAAGAATGGTATTCATATTCTGCGAGGGTGCGTTTTTGTGATAGCAGATGATAATCAAGATACCGTCGTGCCAACGACCTTATGATCGCTTTTTGCACAACAACGATCAATATGGATTGAATTATGAATGCAATTCTGTGCATGCTTTCCGACTTTGGTGACACTATATGACTAATGCAAGAGATCTATCCTATCCTCAAACCATCTAACATAGATTTGGTAGTGATAATGTATAGTAAGGTATTAGATCTCTAGTTGTCAGCCATAACCCAAGGCTGTGAAGATGAAGAAGAAAATATCAGCTATTACTTCCTTTTGACAGTTCGTTGCGGGGAAAGAGAAACAAAAAAAGCTTACCCAGGCAATTGGCTGTGTTTAAGTGAATACAAACGACACAATGATCAGGAGCAGCTCGTTGTTTTACGAGGCAGACAGGACAGCAGTGAGATGCAGCACTGGACTTACCTCGTAATCAGAAAGTTCTGCCTCGTCGAACCAAAGACCAATTTCCTTGGTAGCAGATTCGAAAGCGTCCTGATTTTTCGGTAACACCAGAATAAGTTGATAATTCGCTTCGTCCACATATAAAGAAGGAATAAAGTTTCAACTTACAGAAGCGTGGATAAGGTTTCGACCAACTGAAACGGCGTATTGACCTCTTACTGATCCAGGATCAGCTTCTTGAGGGTTAGTAGCACCCACGATTCTTCGCTATGTAACAAAAAAAATACATGAAAATCATGCGTTTTTTTCCAATCAGCTATTAAAATGTCTGTATTGGGATGAATGCACATCTTAATTTGACTTACACCTTGTTTGATTACATCTTTACCTTCCCAAACCCTACCAAAAACCTTTGAATTAGCTATACTGATCGTATAAGAAGGAATTTAGGCATCAAGTTCACTTACATGGCAACGACTGGAGTACCGGAAGTGATGTATTTAACTAAACCGTTGTAGAATGGTCTAGCTGAAAGATCAGAGTAATGTTCTTTAGCAAGAGCAGGTGAAGGTGTGAGGGATTTGATACTGTAATATAAACACGATATGAGTTAAATTCCTGACTTGTACTCTCGGGATAATAAAGCAGAGGGCAGGATTGACTCACGCAACAAGTTTGTAACCTCTTTCTATTATACCAAGACCAATTCAGTCAATATGGGTCACTCTTATTGGTTTTAACCTTGTCCATTTGGAACGTTTTACATACCTTCGAATCTTGAAACGATCTACCATAGTATGTTTGTCAGCTATACGTTTCGTGATGACAATGAGCAACCAATAGCTTACCTTTCCGACAAGTTGTCTAGAGACACCATCTGGTTTGATCTAATTTTCGATTGAAATTTTACATCAGTTAACATTTCTATGAGTGGATTGCTTATTCAACTCACCATAACGAAAGATCTTTCAGAAGCGGTACCTTTCTCACCAGCGATGGTTTTAGATTCAAGGAGGAGAGGTGATTTTGAGACTATTCCAAATAAAAGAAAAGATCAACTAAATTTTCGTCTTTCATATAGTAACATATAGACTACTCACCCTCGTACATAGCATAACCGGCAACGGCAGCACCCATAGCTACACCTGCACCCAAAGAAGGTCGAGCAGCAGCTCTAGCAGGGATAGTTGAGAATGCTCGAGCTGAAGATAAGAGTAAGTCGGCTATTGTGATTGAGGTATACTTGCTCCAAATGCTGGAGAGACTTACCAGATTGTCGAGAAGCGGTTCTAAGACCTAAGTGAAGATAAAAGCAAAATCAGATCTATAAGCTATCTTTTACTGCATGAAAGAGCAGATCAGCTTACCTTGTCTGAGTGAGTTGGAGAACATTTTAGAATATGCTTTTTTTCGGATTTGATTCTTAATTGAAAGAGTGACTAGGTTGATTAACTTCAAGTCAAAACAATAAATTGAAAGAAGAAGATGGATGTTAAGGGGATTTTGGGGTATCCATGCCAACGTTCAACGTTCGTATGGTGAGACCCTTTTTGGTCCAATTAATTGAGCACCACATCAAATCACGTCTAAGCTGTTGCTGCTGTTTATCTCGGAGTTCCGTCGGAGTTGAGCGGTCAAAATGCGTGTATGATATCAATAAGCTAAGTGCCAGTTTACAACTGCTTTTACAGTTATGACAAGGTCTTCAGATAAAACTCCTATACTGGTCACATGTAATCATAAATCTAGCTTGGACAAGAGAACAGATGAATTGTACCAGGAGTCACTCTCCTGATTCTCTTTTCTCAGAATCTGACGATGAAACTGCTCAAAATTATAAAGGATTAAAAATAGCTAAAAGAATCGCTCCTGATATTCCGGGATTATGGGTATTTCCAAGTTTATTGTCTGATGATGTTGCTCGTGAGTGTGGAGATACACAATGATAGCCGTATTGCAATGGCTGACCCTCTTCCTCATCTAAGGAATGACTTTGGATGCTATAGCTTCATCAAATGTTTTTTCATGTGGTCAAAGGGATCAAGTAATGTTATTTGAATCACCTAAATTAGATTCGAGAGAAGAATCATCTTTACCTATATATATCAATAATCTTATAGATCAATTGAAAGATTTATTGGATGATGAAGTATCGAAAGAAACGATAGACTTGTTATTTAATCAAAATTTATCAAGACAAGTGATATTAAATTTATATCAACCTGGAAAAGGTATAAAATTACATATTGATTTACCTAATCGTTATTCTGATGGTATATTAGGTTGTTCATTAATTGGTGGATGTGTAATGATTTTAAACAACAACAACAAAAATGAAGTCGAACATGAACATAAGATTTATATGCCGCCTAGAACAGTATATATTTTATCAGGTGAATCTAGATGGGAATGGGAACATGGTATAGAAGAAAACATTTATGAAGATTTAGTAGAAAATGAGTCTGAAATCGGAATCGGAACTGGAATTGGAGGAATCGGAGCCGGTTCTGAAACGATTTTAAGAGATTTAAGAGTTAGTATTACTTTTAGATGGATGAAACAAGGTGCAGATGTTTTGTCTTGAATCAGTAAACGTCAATGAACAATAAATTGTAAAATTAAAGATAACCGTTGTATTCATTTATAATACCAAGTTAGATATATGTATATTTGCCATCCATTTACCAGATTACATCCTTCTGTTTTCAATCTGTATCAAGTCCTAAAGATTTATCATCGTCCTGTAATCTCTCCATCTCTACTTTGATTTAGCTCTGGGACTTTTCCTAGGTGTAGATTTAACGCTACTACTACCACTACTATTACTATTTTGTTTAATTTTGATAGGTGTTTTAATCACTTCAGTTCTAGTTGCACTCTTCTTTTCATCTAATATGTATAATTCAGTTTTCTTATCTATTTTATTGACTAATTTCGTTTTGATTCCATTTGCTATAAAAGTCAAAATGATACCTTTAATAGCTAATATGAAACCTAGAACCAAAACGCAAATGGCTCTTGCATGAGGTATATCAATAATTGATAACTCGTCCTTGTCTTTGGATGAAATTTTGAGTTCTTGTGGTAATGTATTACTTAACGATTTACTAATCGATTCTAAAGATTGATTCTGATTTAATAATATTAACCATAATAAACCAATTAAACTTGAACTTGAAAAATCTAATGTATTCAATATACCACCTTTTAATAAATTTGGTGTAATCAATTTCCATTCATTTTCATTTATACCTAATAAACCAACTATTACACCACCTGAAGATATTGCTATTCCACTTAATATCATATAAGTCCAAATTCCAATTTCTCCATTCGACGAATTCTGATTTTGTTCAGAAGCTATTTTAAGTAGAGAAGAATTTGATATTAAAGTAATTAAAGAAGTTATAGTTGTACCTCTTGTCATACCATCTATGAGACCTCCTACAACATTAAATAAGATTTTAGGACAAGTTTCAATGAAATATCTTGATAATCCAGTAGGTATAAGTAAGGTATAAATTGAAATATAGATAATCCATGGTGTAAATGAAATTAACCATGATGGTGGTTGATTAAGTAATAATGATACAACTGTACTTCCTCCCCCTATTTATGAGTCATCAGAGATGAAGTTCATCATCAGTATTCTTGACACAGCTAGGTAGGTAGCATCCAGCTATATAACAAAAAAAAAAAACAACTTACAAGCCAAAACTAAATATCCAAACAAATCTTGTAATCTACCTCCCCCTCTTTTAGCTTTTGTCAAACCTGCCCATACAGTAGTGACTCTAACAGCATGAATAACACCAAATCTCAAATAGGGGAAATAAACAGGATGTACAGGTGTATTTGTGATATGATGTATGAATTTTGATAATTGAAATATAGGTGTAGTAGGTACTGAAAGTGTTATAGGTGCGAGAGTTGATATTTGGGCTGATATACTGTCGGTCAGTTGTTGTATTATTGACATGGTGAATACGAATAGGGACAGTGCTTCCACTGACTTCCGATATCCAGCCTGATACTGACAAATGGTAGAAAGCGAGAAAGAAGAATAGAATAGGATGTTATCAGTCAAAGCCAGATCAAATATGTGTGATCGATAACAGCATGAAGCGGACCGGGTATGACCGAGAAAGGCCTTGTATGGTGCATTTTACTTTCTTGTACCATAATTCCTTCAGTGCACAAAATACTGATTTATGCAAACTGCATTTGTCAGCCTGGATACTTGATCCATTCAAGTATAAGAGAGGATGAGTTGTACACTTGGTGCATATTTAGCACCAAAAAAACGCAAAAAAAACATTGTCCTATAAAAACACTATATGAAATACCCAAAATATAAACAGTTATTGTAATTGTAATTTTACAATGATTTTATTCTTTTCTCTAGCATAATTTCTTTCTCTTCTCTGTAATTCACCTCTTTTCTTATGACTTGTATAGTCCGCGATGTGTGTTGTCAATCTCTTCGGCATGATGGTTGAGCGGTTTCAATTTTCGATCTACTTGTTCAACGGTCTCACTTTAATCTCTCTTTTCACCCTCGCCCTCATCATCCTTGTTGGTGTTATTACTATCTTTCTCTTCCAGCCTTCTTAATCTCTCTTTCAATTCATCCAATTCCCTATCTTTTACTTGATTATTTCTTTCAACTTCATATCTGACTAATTCTTTTAAACTATCTGCACTAGATTGTAGATTATTTAATAATGTATTTGAAGCTTGTGCTGTAGATTTAAACTCTTTGATTTGATTTATCTGTTGTTGATATGCAGATTCATTTCGGTTCATCAAATCTTGTAAATTATATCTTAGGTTATCTGTTTGATATAATAAATCATATAATTGATTGAATGGTAATAAAAAGTTTTCTCTACTTAATATTCTAGGTGATGATCCTGATCCTGACGTATATGATTTTGGTGAATTTGACTGTGGTTGCTGTTGCTGTTGTTGAACATTTATACTAGATCTTCTAGGTGATGGTACACCTTCATATCTTGCTGCTGAAGAAGAAGATGGTAAATGTAGATTCGCTGCATTGTTAGAGGGCACCGAAAAGTTTCGTCGATCATTAGAGATTGTGGCGGGTCCACGTAAATTCTGTTGTGATTCGTATGGTCTTGCCAATGGTCTAGTTTGTGGTAATCCATAATATGGTCCTTGCTGTCTGGCGAATTCATGTTCTTCGCCATTTCTCGAACGTATAGGTGCCGTACGAGGATCAGTCATACCGTTACCAGGATGATGTCCATAGCCATGAATGGGAGGAAGGATGTGTGGCGGTACAGATGTTTGACTACCCGAGGGAGGTTCTCGAGGTGACGCTTGTTGTGAAGCCAAACCTTGGTTTAGTGGTGCACTCTATAGCGTGATACATTAGCTTCGAGTAAGAGATTAATACTTGAATCCGCGGATGACTTACCTTTGATCCCGGTACGACGTCTCTTTCAGTAGCAGAAGTCACTATACTCATCTTTTCAACTTTATCCCTTGTTTTCTCCCTTCTTCTACCTACTCCACCTCCGCTCACTGGAGCACCGGCACTTGAAGGGCCACTAAAGCTTTCTCTGGGTGTAGAAATTGAATGATCGGAATTAGATGGTGGAAGAGGTGGTGGATGACCATTATTGTCCTTTGGTGCCCAACCTTTAAAAGTGAGTTCTTTTGGTGTAGAAGGTTGAGATTGTGCAACTTCTCTTCGTCTGGCAGCTATCAAAGCTTGTTGTTGTTCTTTAATCGATATTGTATCTCGTACCTGTTCATTTATAAATTGTTTAACTTGAGCTTGATTCTCTTTATCATCAATATTATTTGATTGCTTCGAGACTGAACCTACGGTCTTGAGTTGATCTTGGTCAATCGCTTTAAAGTCAAATCCCATTACAACAGGTGAAGGTAATGCCTGATTATCATTATCATCCCTTCTCGCTTCTCTAGCAGCTGCGAATCCAATGGGTTTGATTGGCGCTAGAGTCGATCCAGTGCCTCTTCCATTCCTCGTTGCGTGTGAATTTGATTGTATGTCGTGATTGGAAGGTGAACGTGATCCCCCTCCATGATCTTTCCGAGGTGAAGGTATCACATCGATGGCCTTTCCACCTTTAGTGACACGTCTTCGTTTATCAGCTCGTCCAGCCGATCGATTTTCGTCATCTTCGCCTTCAGCATCATCACCACTATCATCGTCGATTGGTGACAAGGGATCAAGTCGTGTTCGCGCATTTAAAGGTCGTTCCGGCAATGAGTGTCGACGGAAAAAGTTGTTGATTTGCGGTTGAGGGACGATGTTAATCGATGATCGGCGAGACGGTGGGGGAGTGATATATAGCAGGTTTGGAGCGGGCATTGAAGGAGATGGAGCAGGAATGTCAGCAATTGAATGGCGTCGATAATCAGGAAATGTCATCGGAGTATCAAGGTAAAAATCATTCGGGCAGTATGTTAATATGGAGCAATGCGGTGTGTTTGATTGAGAGCAAGTGAGATACAAGAAGAAGAATCGAAAAGATGTCCGGTTGCAGGAATGGATCACGAAGTAGGATGAAAAGCAGAAAGACAAATAAGGTCAGAGGATATCTCTTGCCCCATTACGTATGAACCGTATAAAGCAAGGGTTGGGGCGGCGCCATAAGTGCAGAATAACAAGCTTTGAAGCAAGTTTCATCCCTTTTATAACATTGATCATCCGTTGATCGGTTAAAGGGGTCAAAGGTGAGTGATCGCAAAGATCGTCATCGCTTTGGAACGACTGTTAAGCGAGATGGATATTTCTGACCTTGCTTCAACTATACCAAATTTGGTACTCGACAAATGGCAAATACCCGAAGGGTAAAGAGAGTATTTGGGCTGCCTCAGCTTCAAGATGGAGATCAATGAAAGGAGTGATGAGGAGCTTTCTCAGGGAATGTGGTTCGCGTTCAAGTAACAATGATAGAACAAAGCAAACAGGATATTAAGAAAGGAAGGAGAAACTGAGTTCTTGAAATAGGGAAAAGTTCGAAAGGAGAGGATGATTCGATATGCAACACCGTTTGACAACCAAATCGTTATCTGCTTCAAGCGAGAGAGATCTCTTAACTTACGTCTTATCATCCTTTCGCCTACTAACTTTTCTTCTACCTGATCTAGTTTGATGCGCCATGAATTCGTCTTCTTCTTGATCTTGTTCAGATTCAACTATAGAAGGTGATCTACTTCCTCCAGGTGGTGGATCTCTCAATGAAGATGTTCTGCGGAAAAAAGGTGGAGGGCCGAGAGGTGATTGTACGTGAGTAGTTCCGGAAGTATTTTGATGATTGATATTAACGATACCGGGATGTTGTAAACCAGGTGAAGAAGCGTGACGTTGTGTTGTCCCAGACGAGGAAGAGAATGTACGTGGGTGAATAGGTGGGAGTCGAGGTGGTAATGGTGGTGTTGAGTGTACGAGCATCGTCAACGTTGTGACCAAATATAGATTGATGTGTTGTTAGACAGGGTAAAAGGGGAAATTCGAGCAAAAACAGTGAGCGTATTTATGAAGAAAAAACAAATACAATAAATAAACAGTATCAAAAGAAAGTGATGGTGTTGTCGAAGGAGTGATTAACGTTGTCAGGTGTAAATCAGCCAGTGATAAATGATGGTGGATAGTAAAATGATGGTGATGGTGATAAAGATAGTGGTGTGATACAGATTATGATAGTGTATGAGTCAAACAGGTTAGACCAAAAGTGATACGTTTGTGTAGTATTTGGTGAGTGACAAAGCCCGAGGACCCAAGTAGAGGATGAGATGCACAGCAGTGTGGATCCAAAAAGGTAGGTAGGGCGAAAGAGGAAGAAGGAAGAAGAGAGAGGAAAATTGAACGAAATTGATGGTCGTTCAAAGGATGTAACGGAGGGGTTACAGAAATGTGGAATGATGGTTGTCAAGTGAATGATAACGATATTTTATGAAACAGATTGAATGTGTTGGATTGGTCAAATTGAATTTGATCCGAATAATACAGTCCAGGAGTAAATGTTCCATTATCCATTAGAAATAAGGGAAAGTAAGGTTTGACATGGGATATGGAAAGCGATCAATATGAGTATTTGATGTGATTTTTGATTCAACAAAAGGGGGTGCAGGTAAAAGTGAATGGATGATATCGTCAGCATAACTGAAAGATAAGGATAGATATGCACCCCACTCATCGTGACTTCTCACGCATTGATCATTCTATTTTGATCTGAATAGTATCGGAATAATATCAACTCACGGATGTACACTTGGACCACCTGTTACATTATTCCCTGATGTACCTCTTTCTGATGAATATTCAAATCTACTACTACTATGACCACTACTATGACCATTGCTTAGTGATCTAGGTGAAATATGTGATCCGTGCGTATGGGAATGTGAAGAAGGTACACCGAGACCACCATTGTGATTGTTCCTTATTGACGTTGTTGTCATGATTTTATTCTTTTGTTAAAAGCCCACCTAAATCCTTAAAGAACAATAAGCTGTGTTTTTTCAAGGTGAAGCAAAAGAACAATAAGACTGCTGCTCTTGTTATTGTTGTTGTTAATAATCGTTATTGTCGGATTATATTTTGTTATTGTTTGATTTCTTTAAGATCTCATTAAATCCACCGAAATGATCACCTTTATTGTTTTATTTTTCGAAATCTACCTTAGTGCCTTTTTGATTCAAGTATTTTGTTTCCTCCTTCCTATCCTTCTTCCGTGCTTGATCTTGTTGTTAAGATATTAGCCTTAAGCGTAGTCTGTATTAAAAATGGATTGTGATGATGAAACCTAAAACAAGACAATTTAATCGTGCAAATATGTAACAAGGTCTTACTTAATTCTAGATGATACAAGGTATGTATACAATTGTATTTGTATGTATGACCTAAAAAAAAAGGCTAAATAAACTACACTGCAGTTTGCTGCTACCATGCCATGTACGTATGTGTGAACTAAAAATGACTAAAAGTGACTCTTTTTGGGCGTAACAAATACCCTGAGTTACGACGGTTCGGAAAACAAAAGTACAGTAAGTAATTAACTGAAGAAGTCTTCTGTCGTCCGAAATCTCTTGTTCTTTTATTGTTCTCCTATCTTCGTTTTTACATTACCATAAGCTGAAATGATCTGCTCATGGAATGTAATCATCTCAAAGCACTACACAAGGTCCAAAGAATCTCGTATCTATGCAATCTTGTCCCTTCTAAAGACCTCGACAAAGTGCTATGAGAAGCTTTGAACCTCACACATTTCAGGGGGTAAATGATAATTAAGGGTTTCAATATGAAACCTAATCAGCCCGGCACCGATTTCATCACAAATCAGCTTTTATCAACTGCTTCGGTCGAACGAAATCGTTCAATGGTGACAGCATATGATTGCAGATTCCAACCCCAAAATGTTCACTCAGTCAATGTCCCTAACCATCTTTCATTGCCTGTGTTAGCAATGTACTCCATAAAGATCTCTCATGATAGCTTTGGGAGAACGTTGGATCAGAAATGCATTTTAGGTTGGACAGTCAATTGCGTAAAGAGGGGATCTGGGCGAGAGAAGCTAAGATAGGCTAAAATTGAGCGGAGATCGCCGACTGTTCACCAACCTTCATGTTATCCCCCCTCCACTTTCGGTTTGGATTTTTCTATTTTTCCAGAATATTATGAGCAGAAATGTTATTTCTGCGAGATCTTGACATATAATTTAACGCTGTTCAAAGTCTTAACCCCACCCATTGAGCGGATTCAACATGTCAGTTATGTCGTGTATACGCTTGACCGGCAAGGCTATCTTAGATCAGCCAACCACGTCAAAAGTAGGTGCAAGGATATTCTCAAGATATTTATCAAGAATATCAGCAACTCGTCATGTAGTATCGACACAATCGTGTATCAGTCCCAGCAATGACAATGCATTTCCCAACCATGGTCGTCGTATAGTGACCAGGAGATACACATCTCTTGAAAGCAGAGATGTGGTCATCTCAAAATGGACAGTAAGTGTTTCGTTGTACCGTATTCAGAGATCACCTCGTATGCAGGCTAACCGTGATAATGGTAGGAACTGGGTATATCGAAACCTCTTGCGGACCGATTGATCACCTCATATCCACATATCTTACAGCCTACTCCAGCTCAAAAACTGTTTCTGCTGGCCGTAGGTGCTGGCAAGGAAGTTTACCTCAAGGATGAAATGGGTCGAGGGAAGTGAGTGTCATTGACAGAGGCGGGACTGTTTTCCTTAGCTAATTTGCCTGTTTGCACATCAGGACTTTAGCATTAGCGCTTAGCGCCATGAGCCTAGCTACGAAATCTTCCACAAAAGCAATAAGGATGATGATAATAGTGCCAACACCATATCTAGCTCATCAGATATATTCCCAATTGGTCAACCTATCTTCAGATAGCTCAGTTGATGATCAGACGGAATCATTGTTCACTCTACTACGTCCGAATCAACTATCCGCGTCTTCTCAAGGATCTACACCGAGTGGTTTAGAATTGCCTGAAACTCCGATCATACTGGCCACACCAAAGGACTTATTACTATATGATTTAGGCGATAGCGGCAATGGTAATTTAGCATTAGATAAACTAGAATATATATTCTTAGATGAACCTGATACAATGATAGGATCAATACCTTCTAGACACGCTACAGCTGAAATGTTGAAAAACCATACATTATTTAGACATCCACCACCGATCATATCTGTATTGAATAAATTATTGAATATACGAACAATAAAGCATCAAATCAGAGAAAAGGGGAGATATATTACCAAAGAAGAATTAGATTATTCAAAGAGAAAAAATGATGTAAAGACTATATGGATTTCATCGAGTTTGAATAAAGATTTTAAAAGATTGATTAAGACTCGTGGTTGGATACAAAGGAATAATAAAAATTTAGTTGATTTAGATTTCACAGATGCAGCTTCAGATAAGCTAAAAGAACTAAAAAATAAATTGTTGATGGCTGTCGAAAACAAAATGCCGAAATCTATTCATACAGCTCGAAGTGATCAAGATAATCATAATCAAGTTGAACCTGAACATTATGCTTTAGTAGTAGATTCTACAGATGGATCAATGTCTTCATTAGATCAAAATTCTTCCGCTCCTTCCAATAACACTCGACCCAATTCAAAAGGAGAGGATGTAATCAAGGGGACAAAACAGAATGAACTGCCAATTGAGATTATTGAATCTCTATCGTTATTACATATTACTTCACTACCACCAAAAGGGAAATTTTCTTTAGTTTTACCTCCAGAAAGCATTTCATTGAATTATTTATCTGAAGAATTGTCAAATTTAGGTATTGATTCCTTGATTTTAACTCCTGAATTATTACATCTAGGTCTGGATATGAAACTCATTCAACAATCCCTTACAGAGACTGATCAAGAAGATATTGATAATGAAGGAATTCGTATTGAAGATCAATCTAAAGATAATTTCTCACAATTACCGATATTATTATGTCAAAGAAGTTCAATAACAGGAATACATTTAAACGAATTGCATACAATATATCTATTACATGGATTAAATTTTAATGCATTATCTCCAAAACAGAAAAAATTGAATAATGGAATTAAAAATAAACTTGATTTTTATGATTTAGTTTCTGGACGATTAGGTAGATTAGGTACTGGAACTGGCACTGGTACTTTTTCATCGAACAATCCTAATTCTGACAAAAGACAAAGAGTAATCAGTATAGTTATGAATGATACAGAAGATGAGAGAAGGTTAAAAGATTTGTTTAACAATCATAATCAAGATACGACAGTCCACAAAAGAGCGTTACAAACCTGGAATATGAAACAATTGCAATTGGCTTTGGATAGTGAATTGGATATCGATGGAAATGATCAACAAGAAGAAGGAGATGACAAAATGGGAAAGATGGCATTCAATGAAAGTAAACCTGTTCAGTTAAATAAGATTGAACAGCATCCGAGTTCTGATACAGATCTGAATCAAGTAAGATGAAATTTATATCATCAAAATGGAACAATTGGGCGAAATAAACAGACAATGAAGTCATGAAACATAATCCGGCCAGCATAACTAGTAGATTGTTCATATCAATCAGTTTCGCTCAAGCATGCACACCTCTTTTAACTTCCGATCTCATGTAGATATATATATCAAGCACATCTATACCATGCATTATCAATGTTTCCTCATATCTAGCATTGGCCCGCAAAATAGAATCCATCTCGTTGCCCATATATCACAAGTATTCGGTAAAATTGGCACTAGACAACCTCCACTTCAGACGTCCGTGTTTACTAGTTAATAGAAAAAAGGTGTATGATGTCACACAAATGATAATATAAGTTGAGAAGATTTTTAATGCATATATGCGCTCTATACCTCTCCGTATATATTAGTCTGAGCAAGCTACAGCTTTCATTCCTCAAGTGATTCACCAGTGATCAGTCAGCGAAATACATAGATCACGAAACATCTCGACACAAAAAACTATCGGCTATAATACAAAATAATGTCTATCAGATATATCAGTCAAAAGATCGCTCAACAGGTAAATATGTTTTTAATCATAGGTTGTCTACTTACTTTCCAGAGATATTGTAGTGATGTAGTGATAAAGCTAAATGTCATAAGACAACAGATCGATGAAGAGCTCATGTCTGCTTCAGGTGCATTCTCACTTGATCAGGTTAGTTAAATGTTTTACTTCCCAGTTATCGAATCGTCGTATTTAGTATTTCTGCTAATTCAAGGCAATCAACCAATTCATAGTTGATGGAATTAGCAGGTTTGTCATGTGCACAAGCACTATCGAAGAGCTACTCAAGTAAATCACATAGAAGAGTTATGGTAGCTTGTGGACCGGGCAATCAGGTAAGTTCCTTTTTTTTCCCCTTGGTTTTCATATCCTTCTTGGCGAAAGAAGATTTTTATCAGCTTTGTTCGCTTTGATGTGGTTGCTAATATCAATAACTAAAAAAAATGGGATTCAATTGCCGCTGTTTTAGGGAGGTGATGGTTTAGTTGCAGCAAGACATTTACATCATTTCAATTATAAACCTACAATATATTTACCTAAACCAGGATCAAAAGATATATATAAAAGATTATTAAAACAATGTGAAAATTTAAATATACCAGTTCTAAAAGATGTTGATCAGTTCAAAAAAGGTTTAAGTGAAAGTGATGTTATACTTGATGCTATATTTGGTGAGTTTACTACGAAGAAATAATATACGTATCATCATTTTCAGAAGCAAAACGGTATAACCTTATGATCAGGTAGAATGGCTAATTGTCCAAATAAATGATCTAGGTTTCTCATTCGCACCACCTCTAAGAAAACCTTTTGATGAAGTATTAAATGCTATTACTTCAGTTGATATTCCTATAGTCTCAGTTGATATACCATCAGGTTGGTCAGTTACAGATGGACCACAACCATTATATACAGAAAAAGATGAAAATGGTAATTATGAAACAATCAAAACTTTTGAACCTCAAGTTTTAATTAGTTTGACTGCTCCCAAAGAAGGTGTTAGAAAATTCAAAGGTAAACATTATTTAGGTGGTAGATTTGTTCCCGAGTGAGTTGTCGTTATTATTATCCTTATTATATACTCCTTACATTGATGACAAAAACGGAAATCAGAACAAGCGTTAATACATACAATATTCTGCTCGTAGTGAATTAGCCAAAAAGCTCGAATTGAATTTACCCGAATATCGAGGTGTAGATCAAGTGGTTGAACTGCCTTCAGATTCGCAATCAGCAAAACATTGAGGTTGATCGCGATTCGCAGGACCTGACGGTTCAGATGTATATATGGTAATCGTGCGACATAGCCTATATACATCGATTTTAGCGGCCAAGCATTGCTAAGGATATGCATTCTTTCGACACTACATCTCGCCAGTGCCGCGGTTGATTGCTTTGAAGGCAGTATCAATCGTCTGAGATAAATGAAGTTGCTAGTAAATCAAAGCTGGAAGAGCTTAGCCATTGATGCATAGTTGCTATCGGGGACCGACCTCCTTTGGCTTCTTCCGTTTTGACCCGAAGTGCTGCTGGCGTTAGATGTCAGTGCTTCGGCCTAACTGGTAATCTGGAGTAACGACTGATCCATATATCAGACTCACACTTCATAATCTTCATTATTATCAGGTAGAGAATAAATAAATACCCGAGCAAGGAGAATAAAGCGTGTTTGATAAGCTTTCAATCGAAAAGTAGTACCTAATTGATGATATTCTCCCTGTCTCAAGGGAGATGCATGATCACGTTCAAGGTAGCTTCAGCTTGATATCAATCGCTTCGCGTCGTTTATAGTAACGAAGTTAGCTCTTTGCCGAAATATATCTGATGCCCAATAAATCATATATGGTGTTGACAAGAATACCTGAATCACAGTCTTAAAGATCCTATAAAAGCGTACTGTACAGAGTAAAGTTTCCCGAATTTCCATACAAGATCAGACATTTCTCCGGCTTAATGCTAAAACACCATGTTGCTTTCAACTATTCCATAGGTTCATCTCAATCTGAATACGGTAAAGTCGTTTCGCAGACTTGATTCAACTGTTAAATCCCATTATCAATCACATCTATCTCAGTTTCAGCCGTTCTGAACGCGCGTTCAAATTGATTGACCTCCCTCCTATTCAAGTTAGTTGTTTGTATAACCATCGGTGTCCGAGGTTGACATTTTTGGGCTTATCTCGTAAGATTAAGGATCGGGGAAATACATTTAAAATGATTTTCTATTTTTGGGTTTTTAGCCTGTCAATTATCCGGCTTGAAACCCGTCATAAGGTGCATATAGAGCTTACTTTCAGCTTGTACATGCTCAGTATATAGTGCCTGAAGGATAATGATAATATTGAAGATCTTTGATACGCCTCAACCCTTTAATGAGTTAACCAAAATACATGTACTGTATGATGGTAGGAATATGGCCGACCGCCGAGCTTCGGCCCCTAAAACACCCAAAATAACATCTAATTCAACATTTTTATGATGCCTCCTAAAATAAAACATTCATTTTGCATGTGAGCCGAGGTATCTACTGATGCGTCAAGATTCCATGCATTTTACATATATTATATATGATCAATGTGATGATAAGAGAAAAGCTTTCCTTCCATTGTCAATTTTTACTTTTTACAACAAGATTAAACAACAACCAATTTGAACCTTGAACATTTTTGTAAATACAATCTGATCTCCTACAACCACTTGAGACAAGTCCGATAAGAGGTTGTCTCTCATATGGCCACAATAAATCATCCTCAATCCTCACTACCTTCTCCAACATCTACAGTAAACGGAGATCCTATAGACAAGATGGCTACAACTACCACTCAACCTATCCCTCCCGCTACTACTACTACTACAACCAGTGAAAGTAATGGATTACCACATACATCGACAATAACAAGTAGTCATAGTAGTGGTAGTCATGATTTAGACAAAACTGGTGTAGTTGGTGATGGTAAACCGGTCAAAAAATCTAAAGCTCCTCCAGTCGGAGTTGCAGCTACACATATACCGATGGAATTACCAAGATGGAGATTTTGGGCTATTTTCATTAGTTTAATGGTTTGTATATTCTTATTTGCTTTAGATCAATTAATCGTAGCAACTGCAATTCCAAAAATTACTGCTCAATTCAATTCTTTAACTAAATTATCTTGGTTAGCTTCTGGTTTCTTGTAAGTTTTTTTGATTTGTTCATTACTTCAAACTTTGTTATCGAATATTTATCATTTTACTGATTTGGTCTGGTTTTTTTCTTCTCTTGGCCATCAGCCTCACTTTACTCGGTTTCAATTTACTTTATTCACAATGGATGAACATCTTCCCTTCAAAACATGTAATGATGTTTGCTGTATTCATCTTCGAAATTGGTTCTTTAGTTTGTGGTGTCGCACCAAATATGGATGTCTTGATTTTAGGTAGAGCAATAGCTGGTTTAGGTGCAGCTGGTATTTTCAGTGGTGGTATGATTATCATTGCTGAAATGACTTCACTTCATAATCGTGCTCAATACTTTGCTTTATTCGGTGTATGGTAAGTAGACCTGTTGTTCATCAATCCCTAATTTCTGTTCGAGCTAAGGTACTGATAATTTTTTCATTTTCTCAAACAGTTTCGCCATCGCTTCAGTCATTGGTCCTTTAATTGGTGGTGCTTTCGTGAGTTAAATCGACGAATATTATATGCATTTTTTGGCTAATTCGTTCAATAGGCCGATCACGTTTCATGGAGATGGTGTTTCTACATCAATTTACCATTTGGTGGTGTCGCAATTGCTTGTATTGCATTTTTCCAACCTACTAGACCACCTTTAGGGCGTGAAAAGGGATACGAAGGATACTCCAAGAAAATGTTTTGGCAAGTTGTTAAGTGTGATTGGGGAGGTATGATTATTGCAATGGGTTGGGCAATTTCATTTATTTTATTCACACAATGGGGAGGTGTTACCAAACAATGGTCAAATGGTTCAGTCATTGTTACAATCGTACTTTCAGTGGTCTTAATTCCAGTTTTCATTGCATATGAAATGTTTATCGGTACAGATAATCAAATGTTCAAACTTAGATTACTCAAAAGAAGAAATGTCATGTAAGTGAAAAACAACCTTTTGAGAAATCATCTTTATCGTTTTATACTGAATGATTTCGCTAATTCATACTTTTTTTGGATTTAACAGTGGTGCATCAATAGTTTGCTTTTGTGTATTTGGTGTATTTATGATTTTAGTATATTATTTATCGATTACATATCAAGCAGTTTATCACACCTCAGCAACATCAGCAGGTGTAAAATTATTACCTTTGATTTTATTACAAGTTGCATCTTTAATCATTACATCAAGAATTATTCCAAAAATTGGTAGATTTAAACCTGTTATTGTCGTTGGTCCAATTTTATTATCAATTGCATCAGGATTATTCTATACTATTAAACCTTCAACACCTCAAGCACATTTATATGGTTTCCAAGTTATTTTAGGTGTTGGTATTGGATGTTGTTTACAAAATGTTATGATTTCAGTTCAACATGAATTGAAAAGAGAACCTTGGTTAATCTCTTTAGGTACTGGTATGGTAGTTTTCAGTGAGTACCGTTCAATTCTTTTCTTCCCAAAACTTCTTGAAGTTTATAGTCTTGACTGACAATGACAAATAATCATATTTTCATTAGTCGGTTTCGCTGGTCGAATTGTAGCTTTATCAATGGGTGGAAGTGTATTTGAAAATATGATTCAAAGACATCTTAAAAGTATGGTACCAGGTATAACTGAACCATTAGTTATGGCAGTCGTAAATGATGCTACAGCTATTTGGACATATATCCCTGATGTACGTGGTGATTTCCCATTTCCCCTTCTGTCTTTCTTTATTCGGTATAATAGATATATTGGCTGACTTCAGTTCTGAATCGTTTATTCTCTATCCAATAGGAAATGAGACCAGCAGTATTAAGAGCATATACCAAAACATTATCACAAGTTTATATAATTGGATTACCATTATCTTTATTAGCTTTAATAGGTGCATTAATTTTAAAGAATGATAAAATTGCAACAAAAGAAGAAGAAGAAGCTGCTAAAAATTCAGCAAAAGAAGCAAATGCATTACAAGCTAAAAAAGAAGAAGAATTAGCTGTTGCTACTGTACAAGTTGGTGATGCTCAACCTGCAATTAATTCTACTTTACCATCAACACAAACACAGCCAAATGTCGAAAGAGAATTAGATGGTCAAGCTGTTTTAGCTGAAAAAGAAGGTAGAAGTGCTGTATAAAAAAAAAAACAGTAAAGGGTTCGAATGAAACATAAGAAACGGATAATATTGTTCAAGTGCAACTGAATGACTTGCGTTGATAAATCACAATATAGGTCTATAGGATAGTCAAATTTTTATATATATAGTTTTCGGTAACTCAGATTAATACTTATGGTACCTCTTTCTCATGAATATAATGCATACATAGATGGACTCGAATATTCATCGTCATGTGACTAATACCTACCGCACTGTTTGAAGGCCACTGTACAGTATTTTTACTGCAGACATGATTGATCCCTCTGAATCTCTACGATGCAATATGATTCGATTTTACATGATACAATATACACCACTTAATCATATAAGCCTTCCAATTCATCCTCTTCTTCCAATACCGGCGGCCCGTCATCCACTATCGTCTGTCTACTCGTATCTACAGTAGTAATGGAGCCTTGTGCTTCCCTTTGCATCTCTTCTTCAATAGCCATCATTTCCTCCAAATCTGGCCCCATATCATCATCGTCGTCGTTGACAGGGGGACGAGAAGTAAATAATGGTTCCTTCCTTTGCAATGATGCTAATTCCTGTTCCCCCTCTTCCTGTTGTGACGCTGTGGGCGGTGTCAACCCTCTATCAGATAAAGGTGGTGGTGAAGGTGTTCGTGGACGAGGATAGAATGCTTCTCTATATCCCTTTATCGCGGACTATCAAATCAAAAACGTATATGGTCAGCCCTCCCTTAAAGTTCTAAAGCTCATTCAGAAAACGTAGAAGGGGTACTTGGTATGATGATTTGAAATGGAAAATCACTCACTTCCATACGTTTTGAACGACAAATCACCTCTACTCGATTTATTGTATGTTGAAAATCACCTTTAGGAAACATACCATGTGCCCACATTTGATATACATTTAACAGATTTGTAAGATCTTGTGTCTGGTTGAAACAGGCGGATCAGAAATAAGGCAAGGCAAGATAGATGATCAAGGTTAGCTTTGGCTGTTGATGATCATTGATAGATCATAGGATTTCGATGTTGGAAACGGCTATATAACTCACCTCATAACCTTTCCCTTTTGCTTTGAACTTCTTAGCTGCCCTGCATAATGCTGGAATACCTCTATCGCTTGTAAGTCTGCGAAGTGAATAAAGGGCGTGTGAGCATGAAATTCCCTACCCTCCAGGTGGAATTTATGGCTTCGGTATGACTTTTTCCTTTCGGCTCCCTGTACGAGAACATTCCCTGCCTCTTTATTGTCAAATTCATGTTCTCTACCTCTGATGGTTACAGCAAATCTCATATTCGCCATTCAATACAGACACTACATGACTCACCTATCAGCATCGACTTTAGCCATTTTCCTTCTCTTTCTCATTCCCTCTTGTTCATCGTCATCTTGATTTGCATTATTACTATTATTCAAAGCTGCAAAAGGATCTTCAAAATCACCTAATTGATGAGTTGTATAAACTGGATCAGGTGCCCTTTGTATCGAATTAGACCCATTTGATAAGTTTGATTGAATACCATTCGGTAGTTGTGATTGCGGTTGATCAAGAGGTATTCCACGTGAAGTGATAGAAGGTGATATTGATCTATCTCTTTCTCTGTTAATACGACTATTTGAAGGTGAACCAAATTCTGATTGTGCACCGGGAGAAAAGAATAATGGGTTATTAGACGTTACTGCTGGATTACCTATAGGTGATACAGGTGATCTTGATCGAGATGGTGATCTTCTAGGTGGCGCTTTCACAGGTGAATTGAATAAGTCATCCAATCCTGACATTTTCTATACGTGTGATCGGGTTTAGAGGTTATAATAAAAGTTGTCGGAGTTGATCAACAACAGCTTCCTAGTTGTACTGCTTTTTTGACAATCATAAGCCGTATATAATGTATGATGCCACTAACTACACTGGGGGAAGTTGATATATTTTGCCGGGGGAAACGTTCATAGGTGAAATGTGTTCAAGACTCAAGATAGCTAAATTAAGAAGTGATTTACACGCAGTTATAGAAGGGCAAGATTGTTGAGGACGAAAAGAAATCAACGCGTCTCATCCTTTATCTCCTGTCAACGCGTTTTGAACATTACTCGCGGCATGCTACGATTTGATGCCGTTCTTGGAATGTCACTTGTAGTATGAAAAGTGCATAACGTTGCATTATGAAGTTGCTATATGATAGATACAAAGTACAATGGTGAAGATAGATACAAATAGATTTTTGTTATGCTTTGGGCATAGATATCTCAGCAGTGTCCTTGTTGTAAAGGCATTTGAAATGTAATTGTTCATTGTAGCGCGTGACAATTACATATCCGATGGGATGGGCAAGAATTGTCCAATAACGATTGAAGGGAGATCAAAAACCTGTTGAGAAGCTATCAGTGATGGAGAATGGGAAACATGGTGCCTAAAGGCAAAAATGTAACTCACATCTCGCCTTATGGTTATACATCCTGTACAACTCAACATTGAATTAACCTTCGAGAGTCCAACCGGCTGGAAGAAATTTTGCGTGGTGTTTTCGAAAGCGTGAACACTGAAGTTTTCCCAATATGTTACGACACTATTAAGTTGTAGTACTGTCGTTAATTGTTTTCTAGTCAAAACAGGAGGTAAGAAAGTTGAGGATGACATACGATGGATTCGAGAACAATTCATAAATATAGGTTTTATTGCCGTATAACTGAGTATCTGTCCTATCTACCAATTTGCAGAACTCCGGATTCGCATAGCATACTTCTCCTGTTCTCCTCCAAACCGCTGTAGGTGTTGCCGAGTATGAAATAAGTTTTTCCAATTCCTAAATAACAGAGTCAGAACCGCTTGGTCCATACAACAACGATTGTTCGGCACTTACGATAAGAGTACGTTGAAAAGATTTCTCAAGGAAGATTTCATCTTCTTCTGACATGGGCATCCTATATGACATGATCAGCTTCTTTAAGATCAAAGCTAGTGTGGAATTTGCCTCACTGTAAAGCGATCAAACTAGGTCGGAAAGAAGCCAAAGCTCGGGCTACACGTAAGATATCGTGTTGTTCAAAGCTACAAAATTGTCGTCAGATTGGCTGTTAACGAATCCTACAACCATCAAACACTGACTTTTTGGTTAGATAGTCCATCAAAGTGTGATATCCTTGGGTATAATCGCTACAATAAACATCAGCATGGAGAAGGATCTGCACAAAGTGGTGAAATACTCACTAAGGTTGTACTACCGTTTTATAGACTTCAGCTGGAGTCGCGGCATCTCTGCCTATCACACTAGGTGTAGTATTGGATAAAACTCCAGAATCGGATCGAATATGCGTCGGTTGAGTCTGTTGATTGGATATCTGGATATTCTGCTGTGATATTGGCTGAGGCTGTGATTGTTGTATTTGATTCTGGTTGATACCGTCAATAATCATTTGATTAGGATCATTTGTCCAATTTTGATTCTGATTTTGATTTGGCAATTGATTTTGAGGTTGCCAAGTGGAATTGAGCGGTGAAAGATCACTATATGTCGTAGGTGATACTGATGGTCCAGTACCTGTAGGTGCAGGTTGTACAGCAAATTGATTTGAGGTGACATTTGATGCACCAGGCGAGGGATTAAGCCATGACTGATCGAAATTTACATTGTTGTTTACCGTGGAAGTATTCATACCATCCATGGACATTTGTCTGCCTACTTCATCCAAAGGATCAATTCCTGGGAATATAGGCGATAGATTGCCAAATAAGGAATCAAGCATCTGATATTCGGTGTTGGCAGCATTTCCGTTTCCTGAAAAATCTGCAACAAGAATCAGTCCTATTTTATTTCCTTCAAAAATTCCAACTTGACTGGCAGACCTACTGTTATTTTGTGGCTGAATGTTGTTACTCCATGATCTCATAGGATCAGGCATACTTATTTGACCTGGACCCGACATGACGGAAGGGTCATTTTGTTGTAGTGGCCCAGAAAGCCAGACGTCATCCGGCAAACGTGGGGGCTGGATAGCCTGTGTCTGCTGAGGCAGCGATACATTTGGCAGTAGACTGAACTGCTGTTGAATTTGAGCATCGGAATCCTGGGTTTGAGTTGGAATCTGAGCAGGTGGAGATGGACTACTTGCTTGACGAGGTAAAGCCGCGACTGAAAGTATCAAAAAAAGACCGGTTAGCTAAGCGGAAAACAAAGTGTACGACAGGTTAATCAGAACTTACGCCTTTCTTCTCCTTCTAGAAGATATTTTGCCTTTTTGCGTACTCCTTCAACGCATTGATCTGCCATACCTTTCTTGACACATCTTGTACATGGTCGTTCTATGATTCCCCAAAATCGACCAAAGTCATCGATATTTGCGAGATCCGGTAAATCCGATGAGATCCATAAGCGAACAAACGGTAAAGTGAGGAAATAAAAGGCAAAGAAGAAGGAGTCGTAATTAAGCATTATCAGCGATTGTAGACTTTGGAGTACGACGATAAATCTAAAATAAGCTTACGCTCATCACAAGTTAGATGAGATTTCTGACAAGCCAAACAAGCTTTCGCAACTTTTTTTCTGGCTTTATGTTCACTTGGACCAGCGCCTGATGTGTTACCTTCATTCTCTTTGGTCTTCGGTCTACCTTTTCCCTTTCGTCGACCTTTAATAGCAATAGGTCCACCGGTCACACTAGCTGGCGCAGATCCACCACTAGTGCTGCTCCCAGCATGCTGAGGTGCCAATGCAGTAAGGTTCATTTGATGTGGTGAGGTTGATATCGAATCTCCAGTGGAAGAGACTGAGCCAGATGAATTAGATCTTGTGGGTCTACCCCAAGTCATTTGTCGTTCTTGCATTCTAGCAACAGCAGCAAGATAGTCGTGGTCTGTTTGTTTGGACATTTCAGAAGCGATATTTCCAGATAGTCGCGAATTAGAACGCAGATTTCAGGTATTCGTTTTACGATATAGCAAAAGAGCCAGTGGAAGGGGGGCAGTATTTGGTATTTGGTTTTATATAGTTTGATTGTTCAAGAGAACCAGATATTGCGAAAGACGCGTTGAGTGAAACAAAAAGTTAAAAACGATCATCGAGGTGGGTTGGATAAACGAAACAGGAGTTTTTCCGTTGTCGCAGTTGTTTGACAATATATGGTGAAAAAGCGAGTTGTGAATGTCACAAATAGAGATCAATATTTGTTTATAATTAATTAATTATTTCGCAGAATTTGGTGATCAATTATTGATGATCAAAATTATTGATGGAAAAAATATGATTTTTGTGTGAGCGGATATCCCGGATGATAGAAGTATATATAAGTGTCGGGGGTGACGTGATATAGGTCACGAATATGATGTCAACGTTCACGGTAATGATGATGATAGGATAATTTTGATGCACATGCACAAGGTTGCGGAAGGAAAAGACAGATCGTTTACAATGGGTAAATTGTATGTTGTTGAGTTTAATTAAGCAGTTATCGTAAAGTTAATTGTAGAAACGGATAATCACAATTAACGAAGTTATAGTGGGTCCAAAATTGAAGACCGAAAAATACCGATCGGTCAAATAGTCGAGACAAATGGTGACGAAATAGAAATGATTTTTGAGGTTTTTTGTTGAAAATTAAAGTGAGGCGTATAGGTCACGGTCAGAAGTGTAGAATTGTGAAGAACAGTTGATAAAAGTAACGATAAATGCCAATCGAGTTCGTTGAAGGATAATCCGATATTTATAAGTTCCCGGTTATGGTGGAAAAACGAGTTGGCAAGTGGAGATAATGGGAAAAGATTAATAGTCAAGATAGGAAATAGCGACAGATCACTAAATGATCAGCAAGGGTTCCCTTCCAATTGGATGTAACTGAATGTGAATATGATCTGGATTCTATTTCCGAAGATTCGAAGGGGAAGGATATACAGTATTATACTGGTAATCAATTTCGGGATGTACAAGGAAGGCTTACATAGATAGATAGTTTTATCTTCCCCACAAACAGGACAAGAAAACGAGATTTGCTTGAGCTAAGGAAAGCTATGGATTTGATCGAAATCTTTACGGTTTGTTATCCTTTTCACTGTTCTACAACGAAGAACGAAATTCAGAGAAGAAAAGTGTTAAAAAAGCTGTGATGACAGACCGCCGGAAGATTAAAATTCCCGTATATTTTGTTGTTCAAGTCTAAAATGAGGGGCCAAGCAGTGAATCTCAGTTGATGATATGTTATCTCGTAATTTTCAAGTTAAAAAAGAGGGTTAAAGCATTTTGAAAAGAAGAGATATAAAGGTAAAGCGAGAAAACTAACGTGTTTTGCTTTACAAGTGCGAAAATAGAAATGATGAACAGTTTATGCGTTTATGCTTGCTATTTAACCGTTAACTCGCATTTTGCAAAAATGACGGGATCAAATTAGATTAGTGAAGATGGCCAGCAATAAATTGTCCCTCTCTTAAATCTTACTCCTTGTGGCGTCTAAAATTCTTAATTTTCGTTATCACATTTACACCAAAAAAACGTAATTAGAGATCTAAGATCTATCCAAGTACGGTATCGGTATTCCAGCTTGTTCATAATATGATGATGAAATGGGAATCAAGGCTAAACGTGCCAAGATAAGGTAACACTTTATGAACAGCGTTAAAATGCTTGAACCGATTAGTACTTTAATTTTTTATTGTTCTAGGCATGATAGCACGGCGCAAATCTCATATCCGCCGTTGTTAACTTGATATGTAATAAGGTCACACTCCATCATACAGCCCGCGGTGTCTTGGTATACAATAGATCTGATCACATTGAGATAAAAGCATGAGCAAAATGCAATATACCTTCTTTGTGATTTTGCGCTTAAATGGTGTTCACAGTTCTTTCTGGGATGTAGACCTCAAATCGTGAACGTATAGACAAAATGAAACGAAAAAAAAAAACCCAAAGAAAAGTATGCTTATGGCAATCTTAAAATCCATATATTCGCACTTCAAATAGAGAAGTGAAATAACAAGAGGTACGACAAACTTGGCTTATATAGTTATAGGCAAGTCTGTTACATACATAGATCTCAGATCAGCGGTACTGCCAGAAGGAGTTCAAAGGAATTCAATTTGCTAACGTATCCAAAAGATAAGAACTGAATTGAAATTGACATTATCGGAATTTGACAGGTAAAGGAATTTAGATTGAAATTACTTGATTCCTGTCTATAGTGGATAATATACCGATAAGAATGGCAACTTACCGAGTTTTCATCATCACGGCATGGAGGTCTCACTTATGAGCCGACATTTATGAAGAATTACCTCCTCACACTACTATAAGTAAAACCAATGTTTTGGCATACGATGAACCTCTATCATATGCTCCACGAATCTGTACAGGAAGTCTGATCAAATTTCATGCCCCTCGCTTTGTATCTCTGGGGTAAGTCCGGTTACAATCCAAACCAAAACGAAAATCCTGTTTTATGCACTATGCATGATTATTGATTATGGGTTTATTGTATGCTGTTTTACAAGAATTCTATTCCTACACCTACACCTAAACCCCTGGAAGTTCTTTCACCTTTACGGCCTATGAGAGGCATGGAGAAATTCAGTTCTATTCGAATAGGTTCTAATCTGTACATCAAACCGAGTCCAACGGAAAGATTGGGTGAACTATATAGTTTCGTTAGGTTATCGGTAAATGAACGAGCTATACCGAAAGGACATCAGCTGAAAGAATCCGGAGTGCCAATACAACAACGCTATTTGTAAGACATGTGACTGACCTCGATCATAAGCAACAACTTTTCCACTATTTATGAACCCATGTAATTTCAATGGCCAATGTTCTTTCTTAGGTATAGGTGCAAAAACCGATAATCCCAATGCCCAACTGAGATCACCACCTAGAGAATCAGGACCGTCTCGTCTACCTAAACCGCCTACTCCCCAGCCCCGAACAGAATTAGGTCCACCCAAGTAAGTTCTATCGGGTAGATAAGTGGGTCCAAGATTCGCAGGGAAGAGAGGTAAAAGCATCGTAGTAAGAGATGATATAGAGTAATGCTACAAGGTATAACACTATTAGCTGAATCTGCCGGGTTAAAGTAACTAAGCTGCATGATACTTACTATGTTAGAGCCGGGATACAAGGCTCTACTCAACTGAGACATTGTGGTAGATTTGAAGAATTTGGCTTTCTCTGATGAACCAGGTAATCCAGCATATTCATGAGTGAATTTAAGTAATCTTCCTTTTGTACCCATCCAGAGGTCATCACGAGTATCAGATGTCCATATATGCGATATAGAGGATTTCGTAGAAGGTATAGCGAGTTCTCGTATTCTAAAATGATGAACACATTAATCATTTATCCCGAAACGTTTGGGCGAAAACTCTTACGATACTGAAGCATTAGGTGTGAGATGATCTATAGCTCGATTGACCAATTCATATTGAAGATCATGTGTACCCCATGGTGATATTGCCTAAGACCTTTGTTAGCTAAGCCTTGTCAAATACATATTGCATTCCCTCACTTACACTTAGCTTAGCTCTAGCACCTTGAGTTCTTTCCCTATGACTTGCGAAAGCACTGTTATCTCTATCCAAGGAGAAACCAGAAACGCCAAAGGACAATAAGGGAGATGCAAAGAGGGGAGTAGTGAGTGATACTTGATAAGCTGATTTCGTTTTTGTACCTATTGATGCATTTCCTTCTAATGATTCTGCACCACCGAATATATTCCTTATTCTAGCTGTGACGTTCTAGTTTCCCGAACCCAATCATAAATCAGTTCTGCATAATGTATAGAGATGGCTGATTGGTTAGAACGAAACTTACACCTCCACCTTCACCACCACCTACTTCTGTACCAGCTTTTAAGAATAATCTACCTTTTTCTCTTAATGATAAAACCATTTCAATCTCATCCGAATCACCTCCTCGTTTAGGTTCAAACCTAATTCCGACTTTATCCATATCATAAATGCCAAATTCATTCAGATGAGCAACTAGTGCTTTTGTAGATATCAAAATTTCATGTAAATTCGTTGGTAATGGTGGAGCAGGGTTTAAGAAAGATGGTTTATAAGATGCTGAAGGTGATGATATAAAAGGTGATAATAGAGAGTTCAAGAATCCTGATCGAGTTGTTTTAGGTGCTGGTGATAGTTTGATAGATGTTAGTCGAAGTGGTCGATCCATATTTTCTGATACCACTTCCCCAACTCGACGCTGAGCTTGTTCATACTCTCCTCTCAGACGTCTTTGGAACTCTTCTTCATGCTGTTGTCTGATTTTCTCGGGGTCATCATTCGATCCTAGGAATGAACAAGCATCATGTTTCAGCTTAGTGTTTTATGTAGTGTCATAAGGTCTCAGACTCACCTTCTGGATAATGTGATAAGAAAGGTTTTGCAGGGGAAGGGGGAAGCGTTATTGGAGATTGGCCTAAAGCTGTACGAAATATGTTACTCGCTGATAGCGGTTGGAATTCAGGCGGCGGTATCTGTTGTTCCTGTTCGAAATCACAAAGATATCAGCTTCATAATCGAGAAACTTGAGTGCGTTGATGATTCAACCCACATTACCAGTTGTTGTTGCAGTCTGTTGAGCCTGTTCATTCGAGTCCGGCGAAGGAATTTTGGGTATATCTTCCGTTTTTGGGGTTGGAAGAACTTCTCGTTTCGCCTCAACATCAATCTCCACCACTTCCACAGTGGGTGGCCTATCTTCTGCGTTGGGATCCATCCTGAATTTTGAGGTTGACTGTTCAAGCCAAAACTACAGACAGTTATTAACTATCGTAAAATCAGACAGCCTAGCAAGGGCAAAGAGGAATGTTGATACTGTAGCTAGAACATTTCTTCGAGATTTCCGGTAAGAAACGTGGTTCAGCTGGAGCCCCGCATAGCAGGTTTAGGCATTTGGAGCGGAACAGCCAAAATGATTGCGAGCCTAATTTAAGGCTCGGTGTCGTTTTTTTTGATCACAAGCCGAGGTTGTCATGCTCTCATTCACCTGCTCCCCGCTCAAAGCCACAGACGACATTTTTCAGCTCCCACTTTATTTCCTTGTTTGTCGTTATATCGGCCATCGTAAAGATTGGTCGTGTTGGTATGATTTGCGATGTCAGTCGTGCATTCTCGTATGTCAGGGGGTATGAATAGTCTCTTACCGTGTGTGCAGCTCTTACAAGGTACTCTTCACATCTCCCTCAACGCTTCGAGACGGATTCATCAATAATTCGGCACACGGCCAATCATTAGAACTCTCATGTACACCTTATCTCTGGAACAGGTGAACAGCCAGCTGATTATATCCGCTTGGATCGAAAAATTGCCCAATTCAGCAACTTCTCCAGCTCTCCTCATGGCTTACCCTGAAGTTCGTCCATTATATTTTCACGATCTTGGTTTTTTACAGTTTACAACATACTTACCATGCGGGTCCGGAACAAGGGTAACTTTGAAGCATCTTTCCCCGTACAGCAAATCAAAATTTAACCATACCTCAAACAGCTCTGCTTATATACAAGCTTACAATCCCAATATCAAGAGGTACAGATAGGATTGAACAGCTGAGCAAGAGCGAGTGTCAAATGATGGTAAAAATGGTATAATAATTGCCATTTAAGGAAGATCTACATATGTAGCTGAGAATACAATCGAGGCACGTATTCCCGTGCCTCCTTTTGGCATTCACTCCTTTTACCCTTAAACAAGCAGTATCTTCAAAACTGCTGCATCTCGCCTTGGTATCCATCAAGAGGTCTTCCTGCTTTGGTTTGACGGATTGTCGAGTCGTTCCAGTGTGTTCAAAAGGACCGGTATGCGTGAAGTGTATCTGACAACGCTATAACCCCTCAGTTGACTTGATTAGGCATGGGAGCCAAATTGTTTGAGAATGGACGGTACTCATGTGTTGTGGTTCTTAGTGGATAGTCAACGACAGGAAGGAAGTCGATAGAAGTACATGTAGGTTAATCGTAAGAAACTATTCATGAAGATCATTTTGTTTCCCTTATGTTTTTATCGCTTCTACGCCTGCTTCTCTAAGGCTTCTCTTTTCGAAATCAAGACTAGAACGAATCGGAAAAGCCTTAACGAGATACCCTAGACTTGTTTTTTTCCTTCTATTTTTTCTCGTTTTTCTCTGATTCTTGTTGACTTACCCTTAAAGAGCAAAATATGTGAATACCGTTGGCCGTTAACCGTAGACCGTATTCGTACTACAGCCTTACCTTACTCTTTGATTCTCCCGATTTCCCTTTTTATTTTGATACCCTCCCTTTTGAGCTGTTTAACTTAAACGCTTGTTTCTTTTCGTTGCATACCATTTACCGTTTAAACCCATAAACCGATAAAACCCCATATCATCGTAAAAATAGTTACCGTACAGCAAAATAGGTCAAAGGCCACACATACTCATATAGAAAGTGAGATTTACTAATATATCTCTCTCACTTTAAATCGGTACGCTAAACTAAAGCTCGTGCTTAGCTCTCATGTTCATCATTTCAACTTATATTCCGTGAAGTACACCAAATACATCTCTTTTTCTCAGTTGTCTCTTTTTTTCTTTCTTAGCGCCTTTTCGGTTCCTTGATAATACATCATAGCTAGAAACGGTATTCTTCATCACCCTCTTTTCGTTATCGGGAACAAAATCGACTTTCTCACCTTTCGACATCTTCTGAAGATCATCACCTTAGAAGGAAGCAACAAGTCTGACCACAAACGATACACCTGCTTCGACAACCTTCGCATTTTGACGCGTAACTGTTACTAGCATTCATTAGCTCGAGAAAAGTATAAGGAGAAAGGGCATTCACATCGGAGTTTCGGACATCGAAAGGCATCGTCTAGCTCGCTCAGACTGTAAATTGTCTAGGCTATACATCCTCGTCATCACCATCAATCGCCTCCAACATTGATCGTTCAGCAGAGAAAAACAGACTCAACAAGACATAGTAAACTCTCGAAAATCTCGGATACCGAAGAAAAAATAGCAGCAGCTATCTAGTATCGTTTTTCAACGTTAGTTAAATAATCCACATAATCTACCAGCACTGGTCGTGCATATGAATACATATGCATCGAGGCCAAACAAAAAAGGATTGAACAATAGAAATAGTAAATACTGCGACTAATCGTCATCTCGGTGGGAACAATACTGGGGCTAAAACCAGGTGAGTAACTTATCTCTACTTCGAATCCTTTTTCCCACATGTGCTTCCCGCTTTTCGCCCTACACCCATAAATTGCTTCATTACACCTTCGTGGTGCTCCTGTGGGAAGAGTATCACTGACAGATTGTTTCTCAGAGAGTCCTCGCAACATATCAGTAATCATACTATCAATCTCATCATTAGCATTAAAAGTTCTATAACCGCTATCAGAAAGGTCACTGCGGAATCTCGTATCAACATCATTTCAGACCCTTTGTGACTACCATCTCGTCACCTAAATTATAATCTATCGTCTTAGTCATATCGATAGCAATTCTCGGATACACACTATCTCAACTCAACTGCATCCTTTTTCTTCCACTCCTATCATCGGCTTGTTCAGCTTCTAAACGGGAAGGGTCAGCAGCTCTATAGAAGATCCAATCAAAGGAATTTCATACATCCATAGATCATCGGAGTTTGCAAGCGCAAATCTCAACACTGTAAGTGTGAGGAAATTCTATCTTACCCAAAACACCATCTCTGTCTATCCGCATCCTTGCTTGAAGGAGTCGTTTGGTGCAGATTGTAGCAATTTAGCAATTTATCATCAAGATGTAAACTACCCAGATAGATCAATCTTTGTAGACCAGAATATTCTGTCGCTTCGTGGAGATCCTTGACAAGCAACACCCTATCATTCGATATTATCGATCTGAATGTGCTGACAGAGAAGTTTTAAAACACAAATAGCTGCAATAACCTCGCACGCAATATGTCACTCCCGCTTCAGCAGGGTTACCTGAACTCAAATCAGATCTTCATCGATCAATCACAATCACAAGCTGGTCCAAGTACTTATGCTAAACCTCAACCCCACCAACAGCAGATACCGATGCACCTTCAAGGGCCACCACCACAGACTCCATATTATGGTATAAATGGTCAAATTCCTCATGGATATCCTATCCCAACGGAACAATTTCAACATCCGCAACATCTCCCTCAACAACAGTTTGTTGCACCTTATCCACCTCCCAGTATAGTACAACATGGTCAACCTGGTATGGTATATCCAGGCATGGAGATGAATGGAGGTGCAGTAGTTCCGAACTTTCATTTCGGTTCGATGCCTCAAAGTGGTCCATGGGCAGATGAGTGGGCAGACGGTGCTCATGAAGGTCAAGATATGGTTTATAGCAATCTCGAAGTGAGTCATCTCCCCTAATGCGCTCAACGGGCATATGCTGATAATCTATCAGGTCAAGCATAGACGAAGAACAACTCCTGATCAACTCAAAATATTAGAATACTGGTATGATATTAATCCAAAACCTGATAATGCATTAAGAGAACACCTTGCTGCGCAACTGGGAATGACTAAGAGAAATGTGCAGGTTTGGTTTCAGAACCGGTAAGTTTTCGTTCATTGTTCAACTGTCAGCTCGCTTTTTCTATCTTATAGGCGCACCCGTATCCTTCTGAAATTCGGCAATTTAGTTACTGTAGCTGACACACGCTGACTCATGAATATACTCAGTCGAGCCAAAATGAAGGGTTTAGCTAAAAAGGAAGATAAGGAAGATGACGAAGATCAACAAAAGACACCAGAGAAACCTTCGGCAATAACTTCACCAATCCAGCAACAAATGAACCATAGATCAATGCTGTTACCGCCTATGGGTCCACCACCTATGGCCAGAAGAGCTTCTTTAGCTAACGGTGAAGCCGCTCAGATTGGAATGTTTGTGGCTAAACGTGCAGCTGCAGCCGCATCAGGTCAAAACAGAGGGTTACGTCCTCCAGGCTTCGTCTCACCTCAACGGTCACCTTTGATAGGTTCAGCTGCAGCTGCTAGAAGGCAAAGTATACCTTATCCTACACCTATAACAGCTGGTCCAAACATCCCTAACGGTCCTGGACCTAGTCCAAAGATATCACCTGTGGTTCGAGTTATGCCCTCTGCTCTCCATCTTACAGCTATGCGAAACAATACCAGAAGAGCAAGTATGCCCGGTGCTGCTCAATTGATCTCAAGCGGACCCTTCACTCCTCCTAGAGTAGTTACCAATCAACATCAAGTCGGTCTTCCGAGAGAATTGGGTACGATCAAGGATGATGATGTCGCTCATCATATCTTAGACTCAGATGATCAACAACAAGTATTCCTTGACCCGGAATCAGACTTTACAGGTAATTATATGACACCACAATCCAGTGCATATGATCCTTCCACATCGATCTCACCGGTAGCATTTTTACCAAATGGAGCACCATATAATCCATCGATGGCATTTTCACCTAATGCACCGTTACCCAATCCATCTTTCTCTTTCGGTACCGAAGGTCATCAACAACCTCAACACCATGTTCCTATCTTGGACGAAGCTGAAGCAGCTAGACAACAGCAGTTATTCCTCGCTTTCCAACAAAGAGGTAGAATGGGTTCTATAGCTTCTATAAACACGTATACCACTGATAATGGAAATAACACGGATCTAGAGGATAACGGTTTAGGCGATTGGATCACGCAAGACCTCAATGGTGCTACGGGCCAGGAAGAACTGGATGGCTTCGATCCTGAATCGAGAAGATCTTCTGCGTGAGTAGTTCCATCCGTTGATATTACGTGCTTTGGTACTGACCTAAACTTACTTTCGATTTTTATAGTCCTGCTGATTTACTACATCAAATTGGAATTATGGGTTTAAGCAATAGTAATGGGATGACCCCGATCCGACCTTCGCCTTTGAACAGCCATTTCACTTCTGATGACGGTACATTTGAAGGAAGTCAATTTTTAGCTGGTGGAGGAGGTTTATCTTCGGCCGATTTGGATCCTTCACCTGTCTCGATGTCATCAATGCCATCCTCATCAAGTGCTAGTGTTTCACCTTCAGAAAACAATCATTTCCAAATTCCTCAAGGGGTATTTAATAACAATATGCAACATCAGCAAATACCAGTCAGATCTGTTTCAATGCAACAATTCCCTTCATCAGATTCAACTGGAAATGGCAACAGTAACGTGCTGAACGGATTAACATCACTTCATACATCAAATTTCCAACAGCATCCTCATTCATCAGTTTCACCTTATTCAAGACATTCTGTATCTCCTGCACAAACAAATTATAACAATTATAGTAATTCACAAAAACAACAACAGATTCATCATAATAGTTCATTTGATGAATTGAGATTAGGTCAGAATATCATAAATCAACCGTTAACACCTAATTCTGGTATTCAATCGGGGTCGCAGTTACAACCTCAACCGCAACCGCATAAACAAAATTCCCAAGAAAGTTCACATTCACACCATACTCAAAGTTCATCATCATCTTCAGATAACAAAGGCAATTTCAACTTCTTAGATGATCTGAATAATGATTCTGTGGATATAACTGTATAGAATGTCTGTCCTTATCCCATCTTTTCATAAAAAGCTCTTTTCTCTCTTATAAAATATCTATCTATCTTTTGACTTGATTTCTTACAACAATATCTTATTGTAGACAATATGTAGAATAGATCTGTATAGAACGAATAAATATCGCTGCTGTTAACTTCACATATAGAATATCGGGGTCGCAATTTACCTTTCAAAGAAATTTATTCTCTCTCTTCACGCTGTAGTTTTGTGAATGACATCTTGATACAATATTTGGAATTTATACACTATTTTGAGTGGTTCATAAAAGGGACTTTTTGGCGTTTTACATTTTGCTAAGTAGAAACAAAAATCAAGCCCTCTTACTTATATGCATAAATTATATGTAAACATTACAAGTCGAATACATAGCTAATTAAAAATATGACTATTTGAAACACTTCAATCTTCCACTTAATCGTACGGTATACAATGAATTATAAGAGATATATTCTGAAATACGCAAACCTCCTTTTGATATTGGCGAAACTGTAAAATTTGATTACTTGATGAGGGATTTCAGTTCTAACTCGAGCAAGTTAATTATTTTTGATCAACCCATTCTAATTGACCTTTTCTACCTTTACTCCAAATTTGATCTGAACCTTCCGCAGGTGGATTTTCTAAATTTTCTTTGATCAAATAGTTTTTTCTTACTTCTCTTTTAGCATTTGTGTCTACACCCATTTCCCTATCCAATATGGAATATGTAAGTAAAACTTAACGAACCCAGTCAACCCTTGAATTCTATATATACTTGAGTGTGGGATATCGGAATAAAATAACTCACCTATCTCGTTCTGCTAACAGTTCTTTATCAATTTGTGAATCTTCTGTATATGCCATCATGATTTGTGGTGGACCTAATGGTAAATCAGGATATTGATCGAAAGCCCTGTTCGATAATGATCAGATACAGTCACTATATCAGCTTAAATGTACTAGCTTAAATGTGGGGAAACAAAAATAATAAAGAGACAGAAGGTGGAGGGAAGGACTAACCAGGTATGTGTAGTTTTACCATATGTTCTGTGCAATTCTAACATTGCTGGACGTTCTGCTAAATCCGTCATCGCATCTAATGTTATTTGATAGACATCAGTTCGACTGATCGTGATGAACAGTGTTCATTAATGTCTATCAGCTTACTTGGTACAACGGACTTAGTACCTAACATCAACATTCCTGAATCGACTTCAAATTTATGAGAATGCCAATACTAAACAAAAGATAGTGTAAGAGCTTGTATGAATGCAGTGATGGACTTACCTTCTTTTCATCTTCAGGGAGCTTTACGAAAACTTCTTCTGGTATGAGATATTCTATACCTGTGTCGGTCTGATCCATCAGCAAAAGCTAACTTCCTTTAAAGCGAGTTTTGTCCAATTTGACTCAGATATCTGTGGTTGTGACTTACCAATCAGTCTAGCATTTTTATCATCACTATCATAAATAACACATTGATGCAAATCTTTTCTTAGATGTGTACAATAATGATGTGCTTTTACTGCTCTTTTCTCATCATGTGAATATATATGTAATCCACATAAATGTTGATGAATCTGATTTATAGGTGTAAAACTAGGAAAACGACCAAAGCAAACGTCAGCTAAGATGGATGTGATTTATATGATGTGAAACACCTGAATGACACAGTGGAAGCCTCATTCGTCGCATTGTTGGTGATTCAGCTTACCTCATTTGTGCTTCTCCTGCAGCCATATAAGCTGAAGAATGATATCCAGCCTGCTCAGCTTGAGCCATCTTATCATCTTCTTCTCTTGGCATATTGGTCGTGATCCTTGCTTGTGTTAGGACTCTAAGAGAGTGGTGTAATTATAACTTTCTCCAAGGGAATGTGGGTGATGAGAAATTCTTGACCGACGAGTTGGAGAAACATATGTATATATCTTAATCTTAGCATCGAACTACTACAAATATAGTTACCATAGTCGCATGTCTGACGTCAATTTTAGAATATCACCCTCATCACACGAGGCACGGAATGTCTCCGGCGGAAGGGGTGATTCCAGCAAACCTGTTCTTTCTTATTCTGCTTGGCGGCATTGAATGCGTTACAACTATGCATTTTATAGCCATCGTGTTTGAGATATACGAACAGGGTCATTATATAGCGTATAAAATTCGGAATGAGAAGATCAATACCACTAGAATGTATATGCCCGAAGAAATGGAGTGGATCGAAGGGATACCACTGGATTTTGAGTTTGGTGTAGGTGTGTATGTTGATTTGGTATCGGTACGGTTGCTGCATGGTGTGCTATATGGACAAATACAGATACAAATCGATAAAACCATACGGCATGAGCTGTGAGGAAGGATAAATGGACAACTTTGGTTTGGCTGTGATCGGATTCGGTATCCAGCCTGGAACGATGAACTGTCAGTAATGATCTCTGTGCAAATTCACCTCCGATCAGACGTGTTGCTCACCGTACGTTATACCAGTTTGCATTGACCAATCTGCTGCTTGTTCAGTTTTCCAACACCAAACTACGTATCCTGACTAAAAGGGACGAAGTTAGCTTGTGAGCTGCTATTAATGTGCAGTAAGAGGGAGAATCTGTCTTACAGCCTGTTCATATACCCAGGTTTGAATTTCGAAACTTCTGGCTAAGTAATCGACATATTCCGCCGAGAATTTGGAGGGGTCGGCACCTGTTTTCGCATTACAATCACCTGGATATTGTAGTCTATATGAGTGAGGGAGGAATATAACGGATGTTAGCAAGTAAATTACTTTTTTTTGCCAAGCATTGACTTTGAAGAAAATAGCTTACGGCTTCGAAGTATTCAACGTGTTATCGTATCTGGCGCCTCTACCTCTCCCATTCAACCAGAAAGCACAATCTGTATTTGCAGCTGTGAACAGAGATTAAAAGTCACCAGATCAGCCTTTCCATGATTCACCTCAACATGATTGAAATGTCCAACATTGAGTTTAGGCTGACTTACGCGTAAATTCCCCTACTATAGTCCAATGTGCATTATTGGAATTCTTGAGGTAATCGACTTGACTACAATACCAATTCAAATTCTCATTGTATCCCATAGCCAAAAGGTTCAGGTCAAACCTTTTCGTTCGTAATAGCAGACAATGATGGAAAGCAGTGTCAGTCATTGAGAGAATTCCAGCACTCGGATAGGCATGGTCCACTTACATAGAGTAGATATGCTGTATATGGATGAGCCGCAGGCAAAAGTTCAGCTATCAATCGGCTTCAATTTTCGCCATCAGATGAATCGAAAGCACAACTGGACGTCAACTCACAATATCCATTGAAACATCGACATAATCAGGCCATTTCATAAACCATTCCCAGGTTTGTAAACCTTGGTAAGCTTGATCTAAACCAACCGTGATCCTTTTTTGTTTCTGGTTACTTCTATCTCTTATTAGATGATATGAATTTTGATAATAATTCTTCAATGTATTTAATTCCCAATCATTACATGGGAAAGGTTCATTCAATAATTGAATTGCTACAACCGTATCTTGATATTGATCTTTCAAGAATTCTTCAGTTAACACCGTTATAGCGTTCAATGTTCTAGAAACATTCGTATCGTTATAAAACCATTCTCTGATACCTCTAAATCCAGAATTATCCCATGAATTTTGTCCTCCTGGTGCTCCATGTAAATCTATCATAACCTATAATAACGCAATACATCAAGAATATGTGTTAGCATGAGAGCATCCAGGTTTCAGATCAAGAAAATGATAAAAATCTTTTATATTTACCTTTAATCCTAGACTTGCAGCCCAAGTAACAGCTAATTTTAGATAATCGTATGCTCCTAATTTATGCAAATACGCAAGGGGACAAGGTGATTAGCTTATGCTTTGGATTCTGATTCGCTTAATAGCTGAATATTAAAGGTATAGTGCTCACCAACTAAGAACGGTTCCCCATTCTCTAGAGGAATGACAGACCAAACTAACGAATATACGATTCAGCTGAAACCCTTAAAAGTAGTTCTTTGCGCTCTTATGAAGCTTCCAGTTATGTAAACTTACATCCAATTTGTACACGTATAGTATTCAATCCAACAGCAGCAATACTGGAGTAGAACCATTCAATGTTAAGCACTTAGACATCCTACTACCATTTCTCCACAATCACCATTTTGATCTGTATCACGAGAACTCACTCTTTTAGCTCGGCATATGTAAACCATGTATTCCAATGCTGTCTAATTTCACCCATTGTATCATTTTGATATCCCATATAGACCCCATAAGTCCATTCGTCAACCACCCACTCCGGTTTACCTTGAAACATTGAGGGCGTAATCCAAGGCTATGAGAAATGAGAGGGGGTGTTTCAAGATGTATGTTCGAAGAGGTAGATCTCAGATCAACAAATCTCCTCCAGCATTATAGGGGAGTTCATATTCTAGATTCTGGTTAAAATAGGAAAACATACCTCCAAGACCAACCTGCCCATCACCATGTAAACTCGTGAATATATGCCTCTACCAGTTGACCACAAGAGATGATCCCCAAGACTCACCATCCACCAATGTTAACGCCTCTCATAGGGTCGCTCCCCCATGAGAATCCTGTATCTCCGTTATTCACCCCTGCGTCCGAATTTGTATTTGGAGTCCAATTGTCTCTTTTGTTTTTTGTCCAACGTGAATTAGTACTTGATATTGGTGATTGATCCCTATAAGATGTTGGCGAAGCTGAAGTTTCCAAAGTGAACAGAACGATAAATTGTAACAGGATAGATATTCGCATAACCTCTAGATGTTTTCCTTTTCTATGGGCAACAAAGATTATGACCTGTTGGAGTAAATGATCGGGATAACGTTGATATTGTAGAAGCTATTGATATACGTTTGAAACTCACACCGTTTCAACTTGCTTTTGGATGCAAGAATATGCATGTTGTGTCAACAAAGAATATCGTTAGTCCCTGGCTTTCCTGTTCTTTCCAGACATCCTTTCATTCCGTCATGCGGAGTTTCCTAGTATAGGGTGTCATCCGTAAGTATCCTTGATCGTGTCCTGTAAGATATTCGTACTGTTTTGCTATCGTCGTTGCGGGTTGTAGAAAATCGTTGAACGTGTTGCGTGCCCCTTGTAAAGGACGTTGACTGGTTCTATCTGTGTGTACATCGGACATTTACATTCAACCCTTTTGCTTTCTTGTGTGTTCTACTCGGTGCCCCATGTCTCTACTGTATAATAGCAGGTCATAGCAGATGTGCTGTTTGAAAATTGAATGAAAGTGAAACGAGCTATGATGTATGGTGATGCATGTTCATATTATTGCTTACAAAAATCTACCAAGCAGATGAATAAGTATATTACAAGTTCTCAGAAGATACAGGTCCAACCATAACCATCTATATTTGGTCAGAAAATCAGCGTACGCACTAGTTGACGAGAAATATAAGATTGATGGGCTCACCTTTACTTTACCCCTTTGTGTATTTGGGTCCTTCTCAATACTTATATCTACAGTAATTTTATCAAATACTGAGATGCTAACTTCTCCTTTACCATCTGGTTTAGGCACTCTGATAGTATAGTTTTCAGAATCGAATGTATGTGTATCCTTCTTGAACGTTATGAGTCCTTCTAAACCGAGTCTATACGAGCGAAACATTCAGTTTGTGTGTAGCTTTCATAGTCGAAGAACAACAAGACAGGAACATACTTAGATACAAATACAGCCAAACCATTCTTGAATGTCCTGATAACAAATGCTTCTTCTCTACTACTTCTTGATGATCCTGTCCTTTCACCTCTAGCTTTCAGTGCTAACCCTACATAGAATTCAACACTTGCTCTACCTGCCATTTGTGCTAATCTATGTCTCTTGTTAACTACATTTAAGGTCTTCTCTACATGTGATTTCGATTGTAAGGATGGATGTAAAGGCGTATAGTTGATTGCTGCTGCTAGTTGTCTATGTGCTAAAACATCTGCGTAACGTCGAATTGGGGACTGTCAAGGTATTTAATCAGTATTTGTGTCAAGTGGTGTAAAAAGCCAAAGAAGGATACTTACGGTGAAATGGGTATAAATTGGACTGGCTAAACCATAGTGACCATATGTTTCTTTCGATACACTACCTGAACAGAAGTATTCCGCAGATAACATACATCTTGTAGCCATGATTCTGACCAAAGTATTGAATTCAGGCTCTTTTGGGTCCTATAGAACCAGAGAGCAGTTAGGATAAAAATCATGAACACAGGCAAGCAAAGATTCACTTACTACACATGCATCTAAAGATTTAGCCAAAGCGCCCGAGCTGGAAACATCCAAAGTCATATTCTTTCTTTTTTGCAAAATATCCTGTAAAGCTTCAAAGTTGGTTTTTGGTGGTGGGCAATGTCGTCTATAACAAAATAACATTATCAGCTGAGTCAAACGGCTATACACCACAAAAACACATGATACAGCTTACCTCAATACTGCTGTAGCAGGGAAAGTTTCCTGAATTTTAGCAGCTACACTGATATTGGCTAACAACATGAACTCTTCTACTAAACTATTAGTCTCTCTTTGTTGTTTCTGTTCAACGTCGATAGGTTCAGTACTCTCAGAGGAGTTTAGGTGAATCTTCAGCTCTGGTGATGATAATGATAATGCACCAGCTTTCATACGACCTTCCTTCAATTTTATAGCAAGTGTATTCAGAAGTCGGATGGATTGGGTTAGAGGGTCATTGAGGGATCTACAGTGAAGAATGTCAGCTTTGTCATGTGAGAACAAACGGGACTCCAGAAAGCTTACTTGTCATCTTTTCGCAATTGGGCGGCTTCATAGGTGAAAGCTTCTTTGGAAGCAATAACAGATTTAGCGAACCTTACTTTCACGACCTCTCCTTGTTCATTCATTTCCTGCGAATGATATCGTTAGCTGACTCTCCGAAGCTGTTTGTAGGCTTAAGATCAGCTCACCCAGATGACTGAGAAAGCCAATCTTTCTACAAAAGGCCTCAATGAGCAAAGGTTTGTACCGAGGAGTGACGGCAACATATCGATACGTTTATCAACAAGATATACTGTTGTTCCTCGAGAAGCGGCTTCAGAATCCATAGGATTATCAGGATGTACGAAATGGGATACATCGGCGATATCTATAGGAGCAGGATAAATTAGCAAGTATATCTAACTCATACTATTATCAATAATAGAAAGGATCACTCACGAACACCAGCTTCGATATTACCATTCGGTAATCTTCTAGCGTGTAGAGCATCATCAATATCCTGACAACCTGTAGACGAGAGTTATATTAGCTAAGTATTAAGAGGATGTTGGATTGGTCAGCTGAAAGACACTTACCTGGAGGATCGATACTGCAAACGATCAAATCTCTCAAATCTTCTCTATCTCTCCATTCTAGATTTTCAGGTTTCTTTTCTGGTACTTTCCATTTATCACCTTGTTCAGGCAGACAGTTCAAAATAGCTCTTCCAAAAGGTCTATATGGAACTTCATATTCCAATAATAAAGATTCTTGTTCAGCTTCTTTTGATTCAACTTTACCCAATGATCTAACGAAATGTCCATCAGGATATCTTGAATTAATTGACCAAGAATCAATTGTAACTAATATTTTTTGATCTAATAATTGTGGTGCTTGTCTAGTTCTTAATCTGATTCTAGGTAATGATGTTGATAATGGGGTAGCAAATACTGTTTGTTGTGATAATGATGTTAATGCCGCATCTGATAATGATGATCGATCTAAATGGCATACATATCTATAATCAAGCTAAAGGTCAGCTTAAAGTCTCGTTAAATAGGTACAACCAGCGAGAAAAACAACTTACGCTCGCCAATTTCTCTTGACGATTCCTACTACTCGACCAGTAGGCAGAATATCCTTTGGCTTTCGTTTTGTCTCTTGATCAACATCCATCTTCTCTGCTTTAGCTTTCTGTCTCTCTTTCTCAGCGAGTCCGGGCGATTCGTCATCGTCCGCATCATCGTCTCGGAGAGCGACTAGGGCGTGATAAATTAGCTCAATTGGTTCTGCGTACGACTGCAGGTTAATATAATGAGCTTACCATCCTGATCAACAACTTCTGATCCTGGGGCTTTCCATTCAGATTCCGGTAGAATTTCTACTACAACTATATCGCCATTTACTGATCTATTCATTGCTTCTCTTCCGACCAGAAGCACAGGCTTAGTGAGACCAGGCACATTAACGGTACCCTGGGATCAACAAGCGAAAAGTAAGCCTGAAGTCTTTCACCTTTGCCTGAGTGGAAACTTAGCTTACCTCAAGGTAATTATACTGGTTAGCATTGAAATGACCTTGATGATATCTACCAGTCTTGACGCCAGCGAGTAAGGTATCTTGGGGCAGATACTATTTGAATCGCAATTGTTAATCAGAAAATGACCATAACCCAATCCAGGTGAAAGACGTGACTTACATCTTGATATATTCTCTTGCCTTTCTTTTCTCCTAAAGAGATTTCATCAACACCACCTACAACTAGATCTACTAATCTTTCCCTCTCTTCGCCAACCAATCCATCAACATAATCTCTAGCTGAAATAGCAATCAATCCTTCACCATCAGCAATTTCTCTATTTCTTCTATCATCAGTCAATAAAACTAATTTTGGATATTTCGATGTTGATTGGGATATATGTTCAGGGTAGAAATGTAAGGTTTGACGAATTGCTATATAATGATGTATGGGATTCATCCGAAATTCGAAATGAGCTTCCACAACACTTCCTTAATGAACGCAGGAGAAGAGAGAAAGTTACCTCTATCGTTTTTGTCATTTATAGTTTCTTTCTCTTCACCATCTTCAACTTGTTTAGGTAAAGTAGCAGTTTCTCGTCTTTCTTCGTTCCACCAAACCCAGATACATCTATCTTCATCTTGGATTAATTGCTGTAATCTATTATATAGAGGTAAGGATCTATGTCTGGTTTCTCTTATTGTTGTTGAGGGTATAATCAATGGTAAATTGATAGGTAAAGCAGTCAATAAATCGATCTAAAGGGGAAATAAAACCATAAACCAAGTCAGATTGTATCGACTGACGCCAGATTAAAAACGAATATGACAGAGAAAACATAACTAACTTGATGCAAGACTATATTTGTATCAATGACTAACCAATGTCCTTCACCATATTTAGTATGTTCTGTATATCCTTTAGTAGGCAATACAGGTCTATATCCTGGAAAATCTTGACACAATTTACACCCTTCAAATCCACATGGTATATCATCTCTTAGATACCTTTCTCGCAGTACTAAGATGGTGGGATTGAATGTCAGCTTTAGCTTGAAGACCAGAGTATCAGCTCACTGTTCATAACCTTTCCTCTGGCGGTCTTCTTCAAAAACTTATTTTGAGATAAAGGTACATCTGCTCTAGCTCTTTTGAGGATAGTGATGGGAGGATGAGGCTTTGATGAGCTCGGAAGAGCCGCTGTAGTTGCTGCCATTGTTTTTCAACAATGCTACTGAGTTTTGACTGCCTTTGGCTTTCACCTGTGCACAAGTACTGATCTATCAAAACCAGAAATATGAAAGTCCCAATGGTTAAAGCTGATAAATCGTGAAATACGTGATATAATATAATGAACCTTTCAGATGGAGGCAAAACTCAAAGATCGAAAGATATCCTTATTGATTTAGCCCATTTAGCAACAATTCAGCCGATTATAAATATATAAATATAATGAAGTGGAACAGCGGTGATCACCGTCAACATATGACGTCCATCATATATATATCATTTCAGCGGTCTACTGTACCTGGTCTTGGTACCCGGTTAGTGGACGTGTTACAAGGAGATAAAGGTCTTCATTTTGCTATTTCAGCTTTTAGTGACTGGTATATCGTTGCTTCCTGCTCATGAGTTGCATTCAACTCAAGAGCATAATTAGTCAGGCTCAATATAATGGCACCTCCAGTGAAACAGCCAGAAAAGCTGAGGATAGGATTTATACACCCTGATTTGGGTATAGGCAAGTTCACCACCAACAGGCCATTTGGCTGTGTTTCAAGCTAACTTATTTCCTCTAAAAGGTGGCGCTGAAAGACTGGTGGTGGATGCTGCGGTATCTTTACAAAACCTGGGTCATGAAGTGGTAATGTTCACTTCCAGACATGATCCCAAAAGATGTTTCGAAGAAACAAGAGATGGTAAGTTATGTGATTTAATACTTGAAATACAGGTATTCGTAGCTGACAGGTAGATATACGATCTGAATTGATTTGAAACAGGTACATTAAAAGTTCATGTATTAGGATCATCTTTACCACGAACTTTTACGAAGAAATATCCACTGACAATAATATTCTCAATATTGAGGTCATTGTTATTGAGTTTCCTTCTAGTAATGTCAATTATGTGGCCTGAACCTTCAAGTTTCTTCAATCCATTGGCACCTTTAAAGCATTTTGATGTATTTATAATTGATCAACAATCAATTTCAATACCATTTTTAAAATTATTTACAGGTACAAGAATATTATTTTATTGTCATTTCCCAGATAAATTATTATCTGGTGGTTGGGAATTAGATATTGATAAAAAGTCAGATTCAACAGATGAGACAAAACAATTAATGCAAAGGAGTACTGGAAAAAGTGGAGTTAGTTTATTGAAAAGAATCTATAGATATCCGATAGATAAATTGGAAGAATTCACTACCGGTAAGTTATAATCGTATCAGTGATTAACATCAATCTCACGAACATTCCGCTAATATGCAAACTCCTGCTTGTACATACTTATTATCGTAGGTCAAGCGGACATAGTGTTATCAAACTCAAAATTCACTTCCAGAATTTATGCGAGAGCTTTCCCTTCATTAGCTAAACGACCGCCTAGAGTAGTTTATCCATGTATAGACATCAACGCATATCAACCACCTTCGGCATCGAATCAAAAGGGTAAGGGTAAAGCAAAATCTGATCCCGAGATAGAATTGATATCTTCGTAAGTTGACTGGATTTAACATCATCCATCTCCTGTATAGATTGGGAAGTTGACCGCTTGTACTATATAAACAGAGAGAGACCTACATTTATATCATTCAATCGATTCGAAGCTAAGAAAAACGTGGCTTTGGCTATAAAAGCTTTTGCAAAATTGAGAGATGATGCTTTGATACCTGATGATGAGTTTGAGAACCTCAGAATGGTTCTTGGAGGTATGTCACGTCTCATGCAGTCACAAACATTCAATCCCGACTCTTCGAACGGAACTGACAGATACAGCATCCTTTGTAATCAGGTGGATATGATAAGGATGAAATCGATAACAAGGAGACATTAGCAAGTTTACAAAAGTTATGTGGTGAATTGCATTTACGACATCATACGATATCATCATCAAGTACAGATCGATCGATTGAGCCCCCGTTGGAAAATACCCAAATATTATTCATATTGAATTTTTCGAATAACCAAAGAACTCATTTGTTGACATCTGAGAATACAAGAGGTTTACTATATACACCATCTAACGAACATTTTGGTATTGTACCTATCGAGGCGATGTCATGTGGATTACCTGTTTTAGCTGTAAATTCAGGTGGACCAACAGAAACCATTATAGATTTCAAACAATCTCCAGAAGTTGGTACTGGTTTGTTGGTTTCACCAAATGAAGATGAATGGTCCAAATCTTTGGCTTTTCTGTACAATTTATCAACGGATGACCGTGAACAAATTTCTAAATCTGCTAGGAATAGAGTCGAAAATCAATTTAGTCTAAACACTTTAGGTAAAGAATTAGAATTAGCCTGTAGAGATGCTTACGCTAAAGGTGATATACATCAATCGATTGGCGATATTTTCATTTGGGTAAGTGCTGCTTTGATTGCTGTAAGTGCTGTTGGAATAGCCTTTGTCGTTTTCGTCATAAACGATCACGAAGCATATACTCTGAATATATAGATTGTTTTATCTGTATCCCTATGCAGGATTTGATTCCGTCACTGAGGTTGTATTGGAAGTTTCTCCTAAGGTATCCGATTTCGATGACCAAATTTTCAGTGTTGAGTCAGATGGCGGCTGCCTTTTCTTGGTAGATTTCGGATCATCGCTATTATCTTTCCCGACGTCTACATCCGAGCTATCATTGGCTTCTCCATCGCTATCTCCGTCAGATTCACTCGATGAGCTATCATCATCCAAGTATTGAGGTTCATTCTGCAGATGCTTTCTAGAACCGGAACATGTAAGCAATAGAGGCTGAAAAGGGTGGAATTGAATTGATCCGACGGCGTCTATAAGAGTTCTGTCAGCGAATCGTAGCAGTGACAGAATATAGTTCTGAACTGAACATACCTTGATGAAGATTTTCTTCGAATCTCGGCTTTGTATCCATCGTAGCTATATCCCATATTTTGATTGTACCGTTCTATCCACGCTGCGTCAGCACGAACTCACATGTACGTCTCAATATGAGAACAACGTGATATAGAACATACTTGATCACCTGAAGCTAACCATCTACCCCAGGGATCAACATCAAGCCATAATCTCTGATTTGTATGACCATTTCTTTCGAAAGAAGAAAGTGGGGCTGTCAAATCACGAGTATCGTATATCTGGATTTGAGAAGATCGTCTTGATGCAACGAACATAATCGTTGAGTTCAATGGGTGCCATGCAATCTATTTGAACGTTATTCAATCAGTTAACTGAGGAGGAATGGGTAAAGATCAACTGGAAGTATAAATTTGTCGACTAACCTGTGTAACACCTCCTCCGACTATACCTTCCACGTGAGCTAATGGTGTAGACCCCGTATCTTCAGAGTACAAAGCAACTGAACCTTTGCCAGAGAAACTTCCAGCTGCAAAGGTACCTGAATAGTCTGGACAGAACGATAAAGCAGATATGATACCTGAAATGGAAGCCATAATTGTCAGCTTGTTCACGATTACCTTACCTTGCATTGCATGTTCGAGCAACATGTACGGGAAAGATAGCCGTACACAGTAGGCGACAAACTGCAAAACACTTACCCCTTTGTCCACCTTTTTCTTTCTTAGCACGAACCAACTTCAATCTTTCACCTTGATCATAGCCCGGTGAAGAGACATCGAACACCTCAATAGCATTTTCGAATCCGCAATATAACCTATTTGACAGATATGAGTTTTCTAATCTAGATAACTGAGCTTGGCAAAGCAGCTCACTTGGTAGCTGTAGGGTCAAAAGCTAAACTGTGAGGGGCGATGAACCTCTCTCTATGATCGATTATTGGGTAGCTTGCTCTGATCTACTGTAATTGTTAGCCATGATCCTCCATTTCGTGTGTCATATATCATGAGGCATTTTGTTAAGAACAGGCTACTCACTCGACCATCGTTCCCATCTATCAGCCTTACTGGAGTATCTCTAATCGAAGCCACGAAACAGAACGTCTCTGGAGTAGTAGCTGAAGCTGAAGGATACCATAGTGTGGAATGTATAGCATCAGGCTGCTGATACGCTCGAGTCTCGAACGATAAATTATCGGTAGTCCTATACACCATTATCAGCTTTGATTCCCAAATTCGGTATCTTTTACATAGCTAATTTACGTATGAATACGAATTGATCGATCTTCTGTTGTCGAAAGGATAGCTGAGCCATCTACACACCTAGTAGATTAATTAGTTGTGAATTACTGCCATTTAACGAGCAATAGAGTGTTGTAACAGACATACCATCTAGCGGATCTCCAGAAATTCCCTTGAACATCCTCTTCATAGTCCTTTGCGTCCAAAGAAAGTAGACTCTCCGGTCTTTTCGTTAGGTCATATATGGGTGCGGAAGGCCATTGTTGATTGGAAGTAGCCTCTACAGCTGTACTTGGTGTCTCCATTTAGCTTCTGAGTATGGCTTACATAAACGAGAGAGAGAAGATGACAAGTTAGATGATTATAACACCGTCAACTTTCGACTACTAAGTAAGGGTAACCTCCACTTTCATATTCAAAGTTGATTTTCAACGGTCTAAGCTGAAACCATCCTCATTACATCAACGACCTTCTTCCTGTCGACTTAAAAGATTAACTCATATCTGAAATATCATATCATAGACAGCTGCTCAATATATCTGTTCCTACATAATACTGTACAAATCCGCTTCGCAGGTGGAAGAAGCGGTAATTAGCGTCAATATATAGTCTTGCAGTGTAAAACACACGTCAACCGGTAACTATAAAGAAAGATAAAATCCGCGTTCAGCTAAATTCAACATTACCTTCCTTTGAACCATATCATAGAAATTGCTATAGATAACGAGATTGGTCTCATCAGAACGAGGCGACAGACATATCTACAGCGGGAAGGTTGTATACCTTTGGTATCATATGGTAAGCATAGCCTTCTTTGGGAAACCCCGTTTACTTAGCAATAAATGAGCATCTTCACAGATACATGATTTCAACAAACTTTCCTTCCCTCCCTTGGTAACGCCCAGCAATTCGTTATGCAGACATGGAGCAATATCTATCACGACAAGCACCACCTTCAGATAGACCCCCAGATTCAGAGGTAGTATATCATAACACTAGAAACAAGCAGAGGAACGTACCTTCTGATTTTGACAATCCTAATCAAATCAGGTAAGTTGTCTGAATTTTCGTAGTTGCAAAGCTTTCCTTAATCATACCGCTTCATCGCTAAATCGTTCTTTCGTTAGTACACCTAATCAGCATCATATACCTAGTAATCTACCTCGTGATCAGATGAAGAAGGCGATGATCAATATGAATGTATGTAAACGCAGAGCTTATGTTCCTATGGTCTCATGAATAGAAGTTAATGATATTTCCCTGTAACAGCAAAACCAGCAGAGGAAAAAACTTGGTGCTTCCAATGGGTCGCCATTCGATAGAAGTTTAGGTAGAGATACGATGAATAAGCCTAAAACTCGTCATTCCAACCAGGAGGTAAATTCTTCCCGCCAGCCTCTAGCAACATCCTCGAATCATGCTTCCTCGTCTACTGATCATGCTCAAACGCACCATTCCAAAATCAACATGGGTTTACGTCAGCAGAACCCCCTGCATATTGGTATGAAATATGATGCTTCCTCAACTCCACATGCTAGTTCTTCGAGAACCAGACTACCAAATCAGCAAACGCCTTATCAACAACATAATCGGAGATCTTCGTCGATCGATCAACTCATTAGTGAGGAAGATGATGTCCAAGTAATCAACCCACCTCGTCGTAGTGATCGTAATAAATCACCACACAAACACCCTTCTTCACATGAGCATCATATGCCAAATCATCATTATTCAAGCAGATCGAGATCACCTGTACCTCAAACAAAAGTCCTCACCTTGAAAACCTCATTGAAAGGCAAAGCAAGATTGATGGCCGAGAGCGATACTCCAACGAAACCTTCAAGCAAACCTCCTGAGTATGCCCCAGGTGGTCTTACGAACTTCATAAAAGATACTGGACGGAAAGACGATGATGATGTGGAACCTATACAAGATCCAAATGGTGTTTACAAAGTTGATTCCGAGATAGAGGTTATTGGAGATGAACCGAAGAACGCATCTCCTAACAAGAGGAAAACACCTACTCAGAATCTGATGGCGACGATACAGCAGACTATAGCTCGCGAGTCACCCCCAAAACCAAAGACATCCCGCCTTGCAAGAATGCAGGATAGAAATGGTAATTTGCCACTAGCAGTACGTAAATTCAGATCTATTGTGTAGCCAATAAGCTAACGATCTTCCTGCCACTCAGTCAAATGCAGCAAAAATCTTCCCTTTAAGAAGACCTGATCCACCATTAAAGAGTTCAAATAGGACTACAGAGGGGACCATAGCATCTGCTCTCAGGAATCGTTTCACCGGTACTGCCGATATAGAGGTTGCCTTTCTTGGCGAATATAGACTTAAATGCTTTACAGTCAGACTTACAGGTGATGCTATCCAGATCATTCTTCCTAGTGGAGCAAATGCTGTTCTGTGGAATATCGCTTTCGACACGATTTTGGAAACCCAAGTAAGTCGCTCCCTTGCTGAATGCCTATTGTACTAATTCGCTTCACGTACAGATATGTAGTGGGGGTAAATGTCCGTTCCCGTTCATGATGATTCGAATAGGGAGAATTGAAGGTGCGGCTCATGATGCTATCGATACAATGCTGTTGCAGGGGGAAAACTTAGACTACACCAGTAAGATTTGTCTGGCGCTCAGGTATTACCGTCCGCTGTACTGACTTCGCATGCTTGATCTAGCATACAATTACAGCGAAGTGGCGATACTCTGTGTTTGCCTGAGATCTCAGAATGAATTTGCGAAAGATTTGATTGCCGCTGTAGTTGACAAATTGCAATTGCATAAAGTCGCAATCAAGTTCCTCAAGTAGGTAACAACTATAGTATCGATGTTTCATTCAGCTGATATACCTCCTCATACAGTATAGAAAGCTGCAGTTCTCTGCGAAAATTATGTTACGAGCCAATCGAAGCCAAAGAGCTGGAGCACCAGCGTAAAAGGCGAGAAAAACTCGCCTCTCGAAAGCTACCCAGGCGTAAAGTTAGTGAAGACGATTTCAACGATGTCAACGATCGACCTCAGGAAATATCCCCCAGATCAGCTAGAAGACTTCTTACGAAAGTCAATGACAATGATGATAATCAACATGGGAAATCCACGTCAGCACGAGGTCACAGAAAATCCGTACCTAAAGACGAGGACACGCCTCGTCCGAGAAAGAATTTTAAGGATAAGCAAGCTGCAGATCCGACTCAATCTATACTCAACTTGTAAGTAAATTCCCTGGACCTTCAACTTTGTGTAATTGACTCTCGTATGTCGTAGTCCGGTTGCAGCAGAACCAACCCATGATGCTTCAAGCGCCGCCAAAGACTCTACATCTGGCTCGGTTGAATCAGATAATGAACAGCGGGAAATCCCTGCTAAAACACGATCAAAAGCCCCAAAATTATTTCAGGGTGATAAGAACGATTTGTGGGTCCGATTTTGTACATCGTATCAACTGTCGCCGGCTAAATATTCGTTGGCAGATTATTTCCTTTCCCTCCTACAGGTCGTGCGGATGTCAATATCACCGTTGGAGATGCTCAACGTGTAGAAAGCGGAGAATTCCTGAATGATACGCTGTTAGAATTTGGTTTGCGGTAAGTGTTTGATGTAGATGTGCAGGTTATGCAAGTTATTGCAATCTTCTGACACGATATCACAGGCGTGTACTTGGAGAGTTGCGTGATGAGATCAAAAATACAGTTCATTTATTCAATTCCTTCTTCTACGAGAGATTATCGGATAGATCCAAGAAGTGAGCATCGTTGTTTCCGTCTCTCTGTATATCGACCCATACTAATGTGTATCACAGGATCGATAAAGAAACTGGGCATTGGCCAGGCTATGAGTCTGTCAAGAAATGGAGTAAAGGGAAAGATATCTTTGAAAAGGATTTCATTGTGATACCTATCAATGAACAGTAAGTGCATCGCAGACTCGGATGATTGGGTTGTGCTGAGCGCTGTACAGTTTTCACTGGTACCTCGCTGTCATTTACAAACCTGGGCGTCTGATAAAGCCTAGAAACGAAGGAGGCGAAGCTATGGATCGAAGTCATCGACCGATAAGTCGGACAATCCCTAGCGAAGATGATAAGGGAGACGCATCGAGGTCAACATCGGATGTGGACGACGTACTTATGGTTTCCAACTCAAGTGGTCGCTTTCATGGAGATCTTGATGATCTTGACAGTGTCTACGGGTCTCGTGAATCTTCACCTCTTTCTGAAGCTCCATTCGAACAAAACAATAAGACCCCTTGTCATAGTAACGAAGACGACGATGTTGTCATGGATGATTCAGCAGATCCTCTAGATTGTATCGAAGATGATGACGCCAAGAAAGGTCATGAATTGCTGAAAGGGAAAGAAGACATGAAAGACGTTTCGGATGGTGTGGAAAAGATGGAGATCAATTCAGAAAATGGATACACCTCCGACAGTGTCGGTCAAGGCGCTCCTCTTTCGACTCCTACTCTCGATGCGTTTTCCCAACAAAACGACAATATGCGTATACCATCTCCAGAACCGGTAGAACAGCCGAAGAAGAAGCCGTTATCTAGGCCTGACGCGCAGATCCTAGACAGTGAACAGTGAGTCGCTTTGGTCATTCTTATATATACCCAATTGAAGCTCAAGTTTGCAAATAGTACTTGGATCATCACTTTCGATTCTCTCGGTGGACCACATAAAGCAGTTTCAAATCAACTAAATATGTGGTTAAAGTACGAGGCTAAACACAAGAAAAACATAGATCACGAGCTCCCAGACGCCATGTATTGGGATGGCCGAGTGAGTTCACCTTCCAGATCTTGCCAATCATCACTTGTTTGGCTGCAGATACTGATATCATTGCTAGGCTCCTGCTCAGGATAATTTTTCCGATTGCGGTTTATATGTTGTTTATTATGTCCAAAGATTGCTACAAGCCCCTGAACAAGTTCTGAGATTCGTCGAAGTACGTTGTTTCCCCATTGCTTAAAACGAAGATGCTTATTTGTAGTGTACATCATTAGCGTCGACCGCCGTTCACCTCTTCCAAACCAGAACGATCAATATGGGAAGAGAACCTCAGACAAGCCTGGGACTTTGTTGAAGGCACGAAGCTACGAGATGAATGGGTTGCAATGATGATCAGTCTTTCCGAAAATTACAAAAGCAATAAAGCGCCTGAACAGGATCAGCTCCACATCCGAGACACCGCACATCAAGACGAAGAACAGCAGATAGCTATAAACGCTTCACAAGCGGAATCAGTTGCTTTCCTTGATCCTGATGAAACACAAATCCCAGCTACAGCGACAACTTTAGTACCTTCTCTTCCAGTACCCGAAGATCTCATACCTGGTGCTTTCCCTACGCCGACTCGGCCTTCAACTTCAAGATCAGCTTCTCCACAAAAAGTTGAAAGTAAACCAACATCGTCATCAGGTAAATCAACGCCCAAGTGGATCACTCACCAAGATCACAACAATGAACAAAAGGAAAAACAATCAAGTCATACCACAAATCTCATGTCCGATTATAACGCACAGAGGTCAACTTCAAGTCCGAATGGCAATATCAGACGATCAACTTCACCTGATAAATCGAAGACTCTTCCTATAAGATCTTTCACTAATGTCCCCGACGGTAGACAAAGCTCGCCCGGAAAAGACACGATTCCTAATGGTACTGTTGTGGGAAGGGTTACTACCTTTGATCCCCTCAATTTTAACAAAAAAGCTTCTTCCTCTCATCAGCTTTCACCTACTCGACAAAGTAAACATAAAGAATCAAAAGAAATGCAACGTCGGTTGGAAGAAATTAAACACCTCATTCCACCACGGAGAGAAACTATGGGAGATATAACTGAATCTCACATCGCCTCAACTTCCAATGTTGAAGCCTTGGGTTCTTCGATATCAGGAGACGAAGATATCGATATGACGTTGGGTCACCACTCGACTCCTTACAATCAAATGAGTAGTCCGCTCACGAATTTAGGTAAATTTGCACCAGGTCATTCCAGGAGTGAAGGCAGTCAGATTAAACCCATTAATAGCTCTCCCGTTAGATCCAATAGACAGGGAAAGAAACCAAATCTCAATGACGATGAAAACGAAGGAAATCAGGAAGAGGGGGCTCAAATTGAGGTTTTGACTAGTGATAATATATCTTCTACTAAACTTGGTCCGAAAAACAATAATCATCAGCATCAGAATTCCGTTTCTTCCGAAGAAGAACAGGAAACAATTGAAGATCTACCACCTAAAGAGAAACACCCTCCCGCTTTGCCTGTAAAAAAAACCTATGCGAGAAAACTAAAAGTCGCACAAACAGATCAAACTTCTTCAGTATTCAAACGGACAAGAACTTCTTCAGGTAATGGTAGTAACCGTATTACAACGAAAAAAGCAAAGACAAATAATGATAATGGTAAATCTCGTGAAGATGCTATTGCTATTGATTCTGATAGTGAACCTGAAAAATAGATTTAGAAGGCTTCAATCGTGCAAGTTATGCTATCGGTCAGAACCTAGCAGCTGCTCTTCTCCGCACTACCATATATATTCTGTTCTCTACCATATTGACGTGTTGGGTTGTTTTTAATTGACGACCTTATGTTAAATATACTTTATAATGTGATGACTAGTTATGAATCCATGATATATATGCATGAGTTTGTGTACCCATTGATGGTATGTAACATTATGTCAAATTGAAATGTACAACAGAGTGAGTGAAGAAGAAGAACATCAAAAGGTCCCAAACATAATGTATAAGCAGAATCCCATATGGTTATCAATTATGATAAATCTGGACCTCTGCCTTTCCTGCCATGTTCTGCTAATTCCCACCATGCTTTTGATGCTGGATCCGATGATGTAGGTGAGAAGAATGGACAACGTGATCTGAAAGCTGAATTACGAGTGGCAAAAAAGGGGATTCTTGGGTCAGCTGAAGTAAAGTTTGTGACAGAAGATCGTGCAGCTTACCATCTAAAGTTCGTTTGCGTATTATAGCTTCGATACTTTCTTCACTTGATAATTGATCAACCTAAATGAATCGTCAGAGATCAGCTTTCATCTCCGGAAGCGAAGAGGCTTCTGTAAAGCTGAGTTTGAGCTGGTAGAACACTTACCAAAACTTCCTCCTCTTTTATACCTCTTTCCCATCTTGGTGTATTTACATTAGGATCCTGATCGACTTTGATCTTATTCTCCACACTATCTTGTACAGTCTGAGTACAATATGTCAATAATGTTTGACGATGTGACCAACCAGCTGTCAAATACGATCGAAGATATTAGCTGCTATATTTTTAGGTTCGTAATGATTATTATATATACATACACATCATTTCTTGCCATATTTTGGCGCACATACCTTCAGATCCTGACATATGATCTGAATTTGGTTGTAGCTGTAATCTATCTTGATCTCTTAATTGTGCTTGAGCACGATTTAATCGTATTATAATTTGATCATCTAATTTACGATACTGCCTTACGATATCTACCGAGTGTTCACAAACAGATCGATCAGTTTATGTCCTTGTTTTTCACTATGAATCAGGTTAGACCTGTATCTCACCTCTGAAAACTGATAAGTTGAAACATGTCTCCGCTGTTACTGTCACCTGTTTAGGTGGTGGTGAAGGAAATGAATCTGTATATGCGGATGCGGTTCCAAATGGTGGTGCGGGCATGATGATTGATCTTTCCCAATTGTTGTTCTTCTTGTTCTTCCTATCTAAGCTTGTTTACCGAAGCGCTAAAGCGGTTACGGCTGTCTGGTCTGCTTGTAATTGAAGAAGTAATTATACGACTGCCTGCTAACTTCCTTAACAAAATTAATGGAGATGAGATGTAAAATAAGTAGTAGATTGACGCCGAGATGATTCGGTTATGATGATGGATGCGATGGTTTATAGATGGTCTACCTCCACCTTGATCTTATCTATATATTCAAGTGCCACATTACGGGATATCGCGGCGCTAATTTTATCGATTAATTCTCGGTTGTTACCGACTCACTCATTTATTTTGAATTTTTGTTTCTGGAGAAGAAACAGACGCGGAAATCCATACCTATATAACATCCTTATCTTTATCGTTCTTTACTTTTGTTCTCTTCTCTTTCTTCATCATTAGATTTTTAGATTTTTAGTTGATTTCCATAGATTAGGTTTCATAGGTGAGTTCATCGTATCCTCTTCTACACTGTACCTCTTTCTTCCCTTCCTATCCTTTCTTTCTTTGGTAAATTCAAACTATCAAAGATGTCTTTCTTTTATCTCGATGTGATGACCTTCTATTCTCTCCCCGTCTAATCGACCATGGCGAATGAGTTAGGACCCTCCTTCGCGGGAGTGTGTCTGGATCCCCTTCTTCTCTTCACTGGGAAGACGGGCTATTGGCGCTTGCCAGCGCTTTTGTCTGATCTATTCATCAAAAAACTTCAATTTATCTTTCAACAATAGAGGCTTGTGCTGACTTCGACTCAATTTTGTCTTGTTATAGATACCTTTTCTTTCTTTTCTTTATACTCTGTAAGTGTCGTTACTTTGAATCCACCACGCACAGATATACCTCACTCCCCTTACTCATACCTACACTCTCTATGATGAAATGTTTTTTAAAACCATACGCAGTTTCCACTGAACGCGTCCTCCTTTCGCGGGGAGTTTGTCCTTTTTTCTTCTAGTCTTTCTCTACTTCCATAACTGAGTTGTAGTTCCTCTTCGTTCCGAATTGAACCTTTCGTTGAGCGTTGTGGGAATTCCTCGACTTTGGGCTCCGGGTAACTCTGTTGAGCAGTCGGTAGATTAAGAATAGAGAAATTAGGCGATGCTAGTTTGAAGTTTTTTCTTCCTTGGATGTCTGACTCTTCTACCTTTGTCCATCGCATACCATCTCATCACATAATAAAAGGTATATTGGCTGACATACAATACTTCTTCTATTTTTGCTATCTCTTAATTTGTTGGATTTTGGATTTGTTCACTCATTTACCTTATTATTTTTGCGTTTGTACATGTTATGCAGCTTTATATCCTTTAACTTTTAAAACATATCCAAAATGGTTGCTTCAGGTGAAAAGAAGGGCAAGGTCATGCTTGCCTACTCTGGTGGTCTTGGTGAGTCGAATTCTCACCTTGCCCACCCATCATAAGTACAGAGCAAGCAGCTCACGTTGTGTTTGTTTGCATTTTTATCATAGACACTTCATGTATCCTCCTCTGGCTTATTGAGCAAGGTTACGAGGTTGTCGCTTACATGGCTGATGTTGGACAAGAAGAGGTAAGCGAGGTCATATTGCAGTTTTGGATTCGATTGAGATTCTGAATATTGATCTGTTGCTTCTGACTAAATCAGGATTTCGAAGCTGCTCGAACAAAGGCTAACAAATGTGGTGCCGTCGGTTTCCACCTTGCTGACTTGAAACGAGAATTCGTGGAAGAACTCATCTACCGTGAGTGGATGTTAGCTTCACATTAACGTAGATATCCCGCTTACGTCCTTATCATCAGCTGCCGTTCAATGTAACGCCATCTACGAAGGTGTCTACCTTTTAGGTACATCTCTCGCCCGACCAGTCATTGCTCGAGGTATGATCGAAGCTGCCAAAAAAGAGAACTGTGACTTTGTCTCTCACGGTTGTACCGGTAAGGGTAACGATCAAGTCCGATTCGAACTCGCTTTCTACGGTCTTGCTCCAAACATCAAAGTCATTGCTCCATGGCGATTACCTGGTAAGATCAGAATCTGTTTTGTTGGAACTGTAGAAGCTAATTTTTGGACTTATCAGAATTCTACGAGCGATTCGCTGGTCGATCAGCTCTTCTCGATTACGCCGCAAAAAATGGTATTCCAGTCACCCAAACTGCTGCTAAACCATGGTCAACCGGTGAGCTGCACATTGGATTTCATATGGTGAGAACCCCAGCTAACCTTTATTGTTAGATGAAAACCTTTTCCACATCTCATACGAAGCCGGTATTCTCGAAGACCCCAACCAAACTCCACCTGATGATATGTGGAAACTCACCAACTCTCCTCAAAAAGCTCCTGAAACACCTGAACAAGTTGAAATTGAATTCTCCAAAGGTCTTCCAGTAAAAGTTACCACCCCAGCCGACAAAAAAGTTGTCACCGATGGTGTAGAGATCTTCCTTACCCTCAATGCTCTTGCTAGACGACATGGTGTTGGACGGATTGATATCGTAGAAAACCGATTTATTGGTGTTAAATCAAGAGGTTGTTACGAATCACCTGCAGCAACTATTCTTAGAGTAGCACACATGGATCTTGAAGGTTTAACATTGGATCGAAATGTACGAGCTATGAGAGATGCTTTCATCACTCGAGAACTTTCAAACATCCTCTACAATGGTTTCTTCTTCTCACCAGAAAGAGAATTCGTCACTGCCGCTATTCCAGCTTCACAAAAAACTGTTAATGGTTTAGTTCGATTGAAATTATACAAAGGAAATGTCATTGTTGAAGGTAGAGATGCCGATGAAGGTTTATACGATGCTAAATTCTCTTCAATGGATGAAATGGGTGGTTTCGAACCTACTGCTACTTCAGGTTTCATCGAAATCTCAAGTATCCGAATTAAAGCTTGGGCTCAACAAAAGTGAGTTATCGATGATATACGGAAATTAATCATGAAACTGACTTATGCAACTATTTATAGCCTTAAACGAGGACAAGGTGGTGTCACTCCTCAAGACGTTTACCACCGAGAGTAAACGTATAATTGAATTAGGTCATAGATTGGATGATTTAGAAGGAAATATTTAGTCGAAAAAGGGATATATCAATCCATTTGTTCATAAAAGTTGTCTAGGGTTTCTTCGATATTTTGACATTTGTATATAGACATGAATTGGTCAATCATGCATAAAGGTTATAATGATAATGATTTGCTTGCAATGATGAACTTTGCTTCAAGTGAAAGGCATAATGGTATCTTTTGCTAGACCAATTCACGAATAGGTATATATGATACATGTTACTTGTACAACAGAAGAAAAGCACGTCGCGTGATTGTATAGGAAATTACCATCTAAATTCTATAATCATCTAATGGGATTGCTATGTTGTTCATGATTGGTCTGAGCTATGGTTTATAACGACATTTCCAAATTTCTATATCATTCCAATCATCTGCGTTCCATTTATTCCAATTTGATTGGATTTCTTTATTTAATCTTGATTTGTTTATCTTTTTTAGATCAAATTTTAACCTTTTACCGTGTTCTAGAGCTGTATCGATTAGTTTCGGATCTCTACGTTCCAATCCAATATAAATTACTGGATATCTTCCTGTTGAAGTGTTATTATTTGTCGTTGTATTTCCATCGTGAGGTGGAGACCGATCAAAAGATGATAAAGAAATGAATAATAATGTTTTCCATAATGGTTCAATTAATTCTAAAGAATAAAACGTATCTGACATTATAATTATGTCGAAACCTTTTTCCAGATAGTCAAACTCTGTAGGAATGACTTTGGTTATGCTGCCATCCTTCTGAGTATTGTCATCATAAAGTTTGGCAATTCTACACCAATCTAATCCTTTGATCTGTATATCATTATCATCTATATTAAACCCATTATTCTTCAAAGTTCTTTTCCCATTCTCAACATTTGGTTTCAAAACTTTACTTAAAACAGGTTCAATATCAGTTGAAGTGACACCATAACCTAATGATAATATATTTAATGTTGAATACCCAATACCACCACCTAATTCGAATACTCTTTTTTTACCCTTCTGAATGGCATTAAGACTTTCTATCTTACTTGTAGCAGATGATGCAGCCAACACCGATGATAGATATAATGACAATATCTGTGAAGATAACCATAATGTCGTACCTGTTGTACCTGTACTTCCATCACTACTACCATCTGAGCTTGGGATTGATGAAATTTGATTTAATGTAACATTTATTTGCTGATTAGGTGGTGTCAATGGATGTGATAGATTCGTTAAATGTTTGGTTTGTGATGCAGGTAAAGGTTGATTCATCTTATCAAACTTTTTACTACACGGTGGTGATCACCTATCCTCTTTTACGATTCATTGTTTGCTTTGAATTATAGTGAGCAGATGAAAGTGTACATGTACCACTTTATGGTGTATTGAAATACGAATTTGAATGATTCGTAAGGAATATCGTTTAGCTCAAAATATTCTGAAAATGCTGAAAAACGGTAAATTCGTATTAAGCGAAAAAATACTGTTTGCTTACCCAAATTACACTCGTGGCAAAAAAAACAAGTCATTCACGTACAATATTTGACCCACCATCGCTAATTTGTATACATACTCGCGACAAATCTGCCCATGATAGTCATCGTCTTTACTTCATACAAATAGTGTTACTAGCACAATCGTCTTCATGAAAGTGTGTACTGTTTGGGCTCCTACAGCATCGCTGACAATCAAGGGACAATCTCATAGGATCTCTGCTAAGATACTCTAACGTATATCGTGGACTTTGCGACTAAGCAGCCAGTCAATACTATGGTTTATGTTTAATCATCAGGTGATATAATGATGGAGCTCATCATGATGACCTGTAGGACATTGCCCATTTTGAGTCCTGGCTAGGCAAGTGTGTTACAAGATCCTGGAGATGATACGGTAGATGATCACGGTTCCATCAGAAGAGAATCCTTTCCGTTCCTGCTTTTTTTCTCTCCACTTGACATTCAGATTACTACCATTCATTATAACATCCAGATCCTGTGAACGCTGTCCTCTCGATTATGTCAACCTTCACGCATGCCGCTTGTTATACAGCTCATGCCATTAGCATATCTTTTTCGTTTGTTGGAGTTCGTGGCTTTTGATTTAGTTCCGATAAATAGCAGCACCGCCATTTTGTATCGTCATAAATCACGATCGACAACCCAGAGGTCAGATATATACTGTTTTTAGCGTATTAGTCCTTGCGCAGAAACCGATAACATGTAGATGCGCAGGGCTAGGAAGTTATCTACATCGGGAAGCCAATCCACAGGCGACATGCCGTAGACTTGTCAATTCGTGTGACGCTCGGACTGAGTAGATTTCTGGTCTTATTCCACCGGTATTTCTTCCTTTCATCTCTCGATTTAGCCTGTGAAGATAATATACAAGAAGGAGAAGAGTGTTAGCTTGTAGTTTTTACCAAAGAATTCGGAAGTCATCTGTACCAAAGAGCAGGAAAACGACAAAAAACAGCAGCTTTGGCCGAGTGGTCTAAGGCGGTGGACTTAAGTTGTCTAGTCCTTCTAGCTTCTGAAACCCACTGGGAAACCGCGTGAGTTCGAACCTCACAGGCTGCAAAATTCGATTCCCTTTTTGAATTTGGGCATCTTCAATGCATCGAATGGTCTAATTATCAAAGAAATTGAATGAAAATTGAATGATTTAGAGTCGATTTTGTGAATGTCCGGCGAAGGAGGTGAAAGTGCCACACTCATATTATGGCGCGCGTCACAAGGTTTCAGGGGCTACGCACTCTAGCCACTATCACTTTACACATGCCAGAAAGGCGGACGGCTTCTTCACCTTCATCTTGCTTTTGCAGAGAAGGGGATGCGAAGGGTAGTCTATTGTAGTGTGTTCACTCAAACCACTGCAGGTCCTCTTCGTCTTCGAGCTCATTTTGAAAAGACCGCCAATCAGTAGTGAAGAAACGTGGTATATTGGAAGCTCCGCAACAGATACCTTTCTTCCACAACACCATGGAACATGAAACCTAAACCCTGAAACTGAGCTTTTCTATCAACTACGTCAGTTCCAACTCTGCAGCAACAGGCAACGAATAAAGCCAAGATATTCGGTCAGCTCCTATTCTCTCATCACCCCCTGAAAGTGGTCTGGAACAGCACAGAGATATCATACTTGACTTATACCGCTGTGCATCAACTGCAAATGTGTATCATGGCACCGCATGTTGCATTTCTCTATGATTAGGGATGGCAGGGGAAGAGTGAAATGCATCTGTGTACCTTTCTAGACTGTAAAAAACTCTTTTAGACAATTTTTCCCACACATCTTTTTAGTGTAACCTTTGACGATCGCTCTTTTGCCCCTCATTTTACCCCACTTCTTCTCTTAATCTCCTAATCTTACCGCTCCAAGCTGAATCTCACCAAAATAAGGGGTAAACTACTGTTAGAAAGCACTGTGCTAATTGGAAACAAAGGAGGGGCATTCCGTTAGCCTTACAGCTAAACCTCCATTGCCGGTCGGAACCACTTCATCATCACTGTACATATATATACATATACCTTACCCTGTCGTCATAGGTCATCTGAGAACTTCGTAATGAATAAATTCATCATAACCATCATTCAAACATAAACGCCCCTTTATACCAATCAACATCCACCACATCTTTTACACAGATACAACAACTCTCTCACGATTTGATCCTTGTTCTTGGTGCAAACAAGCGGCACTTGCGATCAGCACTCTCAAACGCCATCAACATCAATCAACAAGGGCATATCGGCGAGTACTACCACTAAAGGAGAAAAAAGAAGCAACTATATCAGAACACAATATACGAACATTCAAACTTCTTTTCTGATTTGTGTGTCTTCTTCTATAAAAAAGTTAAACTTTCACATTCCAAGAAAAGATTTTTACTTCTACTTTAAATAACCGGCGGACGTAATTTGAATCTTGTTTCTATAACTTCTACAATCCTTGTCGTAATCCATTTCATCTGAATTGTCAGGTGATATTCTAAGAATCTATCATCCATTTGACCTCATCCTTACATATCCCATTTCCATATACATATATACGAGGTTTAGCATCGCATACAAAATGTCAATGTTCTCTTCATTCTCATTCAAATCATTGGATGATTCACCTCAACCAAGAAATAGACTTTCATCAATATCTTCAACACATTCAAATCCATTTTTAGAAGAAGACGATCACGAACAAGATCAAGAATCATTCTATCAATCTTCAGGTTTAGGTTCAGGTAGACAATCTAGAAGCTCCCTTTCTGCTTTAGCAGAGGACGTAGAGGAAGAAGAGCAAGGTCAAATCAATACCAAGGTGAGTTTGTTCTTTTCTTTCGCGGCTGTGTTCGGTCGGAACTTGTCGCTTGATAGTAATTCAGTTGAAAAGAAGACCTGTATAAACGTGCTGCAGTTCGTGCATTTGGTGTCATTTCCCGTCATATCCTTTGTACCTCCTTATCACCCCATTCATGCTGTGCTATCTCGAAGATCACAAACCTCGCTTAACACTTTCTCTGTATCATCTAAATACCTTCTTATCTGAACTCACCGATTGACTGATTTTCATATTGTTCATGTTGGATTCGGAATCACTGCTGACACTGATATGTCTATACCATCCCCTTCCTTGCAATCTTCTGCTCTCATCGACGTTATACTACGGTATTACCCCCTGGCAACGCCTGTCACCACATCATCCTCCTTGCCCAACCTCTCCACCCCTCCTCTGATCCTCTCCTCTACAACCGAAAATATACCTAAATCACAACACCGCCGACATTCCACCATCTCACTAATTGACTCTACAACTCGACATGTTGGCTCACGGTTCTTGTCTGACGATGTACAGCTGAACGTACCAGATATACAGACACCCCCAGTACCTTCACCTCGATCAGCAAGTCTTCGACCCGATATATCACGACAAGCTACCGACTCGAGTCATCTTTCAGCTCGGGGCCGAGCAGTAGGTGACAAAGAAAATATGTTACCTTCGGAAGAACCATCTTCCCCTTCCGCTTATGGCGGACGACACATAAAAGGCTCATTATCACCATCTCGACCGATCAAGCTCTCAGCTTTGTCACCTCTACAAACTTTCTCGCCTCTTCAGCCTGCCAAGATCTCTTTACCTTCGACTGCAACTGCTTCAGATGCTGGAAGTGTTAGTGGTAGAAGTCGAGCAAGTTCAGTGACCAAATCTTTGAGTAGAAGACAAAGTATTATCGCGCACGCCGCTAGTTGGGACAAAGAAGCTAGATTAGAGCATGAACAGCCAAACATTGGTAATCTCTTTTCCAGATTGACTTTGGTCAAAGCTCCAGCAGCTGATACTACCGTTAGAAGGTGAGTACACCCGATCACCTCTTCTCCCTCTCGCTTATAGCTGACAAGTCTCACAGACACGCTAGATCCAAGTCCTCCTCTGCTCTTGCTCCATTCACCTCGTTCGCTGCCGCTAGTGACTCTCCTGCAACTTCCAACAGAGGACCCAGAAGATCTTTTGCTGCCTCATCCTTCGGTGGTATGTCGCCACTGCCAATTGTGCGCTCGCCAATGCATGAAAGGAACAATTCGCTTCACCGAGTCGGATCCTATCATGACCACAGTGACGCTCACGAAAGAGGTATGCAAAGCAAACATTTTTCTCCTGATGAAGTTGTAGATCTTGCCCGTCAATTATCTACCCCGGTCATGATTCCTGAAGGTGGATTTAAAGGTGCCGAATTGAAACGTCGAAAGAGTGCTGGCCATTCTGCTCGACCTGGCTCTGGCTCATTAGAGAAGCCACCAGTGGCATTAGAACCAGTAGAATATACCCAAATGGAAGAGGATGTCTTACTGCCTTTCGTTGATAGACCTGAAGAAGTCGCTGAATTGGTTGAACATCCCGCGAACGATAAACTATTCAAATTGCTTAAAGCTGCTTTCCCTAAAACACCTGCTCGGTCAAACTGGAGAGAGATTGAACCTGATCATTGGAACTGGGAAGAATTCCTCAAACACTTGACCAAGATCAGTAGAAACGAATCACCCGATTATGATTGGATTTTCGCCGCCCGTCAATCAGTACGAGCTAGATCTGTCGCTTTATGGGAAAAATTAGGTGTATGTCTAGGATGCGATGGTGATCTGTTGAATGCTGGAGGTGAAGATGATATCCCAGAATCATGGGGAGGTTTAGGTTTAGGTGATGAAGGTGAATATGATCCTTCCTCGAACCGAGTTATGATCGAAGGATTAGAAGCTGTTGATCCAAACGATACTGCAAAAGCTGAAAAAGCACTAGCAGCTGCATTTGGTGAAATTGTAGAAGATGAAGGCGAACAAGCTGAAGCAGGTATGAATGCTTTATTAGGTAAATTAGGAGGTAATTATCCCGGGAATAATATGGGCATGATCGGCGAAATGACTGAAAATGAAGGTATACCACCAATACAAGGCCAGTTCACTACGGCGCAGAGAGCTGGAAATAAAGATAAGTTCGATCCAATCTTAGGTGTATCACCTAATAATATGACATCGAATCTACATCTAAGGCAATTGCCTTCTACTCCACCTAAAACCACTGGCGCTGGTACCAAAAATGGAAGATCAAAATCATTTGTTGGATTACAAATTTGTACATCGCCTACATCAGTCAGTAATCAATATATACCTAGATCACCTTCGAGTCAAATTCAAACTCCTGTTTTAGGTGGTTCAGCAACTTTACCTGTATATGAGAGAGGTCCAGGCTCACCTTTATTCCCTTCGAGTTTTAGTAGTTTATCAGCGGAACCAAATTTGGGTAGAAGTGCCTCTGTAGCTATTCATAATACATCTAGACCACTTCAAGATGATTTAAGAGGTTATTCAAGCGGTCACGCAACCGCTTTTACCAATAGAGGTTTAATGAGAAAACCTAGTGGTGCTGGATTGAGTGAGAGTGAGTGTGATATCTCGATTTCTGATGTAAGTCTTAGGCGGCAAATGTGCTGACAACGATTGTCCCACCTTTATAATAGGTGCTATTACATTTGCCAGTGAAAGTGATTATGCACATTCTCACGGGGAGCACTAGTCGACACATTCAGTCACTCAATTTACCCAGATTTATTGATTTTAAGTTCAGAGAAATCAATGATGCTTGGTCGCCTCATTTGCTGTGAAGTAGTCGCTTCTCATTAGATATCCTCTTTCTGTACTGTATCATAACCCACATTGCCTATCTGCATTCACGATCAAACATCAAGAAGTTAAGGAGGAAGGAGTACCTTTACCTTCAATTCCCAAATTTGTAGCCTGTACATATGTAACTGCCCCAAAAAAAAATTGTATATTGTATATACTACAGAAATGAAAGTGATGAATACATGTCGATCACTCAGCTAGACAGCCTGAAGCTACGCTACCGCTTCTTAGCACAAAATAGGAGAGCGGAAGAGATCTTATGAGAAAGCCCTAGGTAACAATGAGATTATGTGCCACAGATAAGCTTATTATTGAACCTCCACTTTTCAAGACCAAGTTGACGACACCCAACAACGCACGAGTATTGTGCGTTATCCCAATTGACATCAGCTAATTTGTTATATATTTATCCATTCATACAATTGGATATTTCGATCAAACAAGTGACTTAGAGAAATGGCATCAACATCTAATAATCCAGTTGAAAGAAGAGCGGCAGCTTTAGCAGCTATAGAAGCTAGATTTAGACCACCACCATCATATGATGAAATACAAGATCAAACTGAACCATCTGCTACTCTTTCCTCTACAACTACACCTGACCCATCATCCAGTAATACACCAAGATTATCTCCTCCGCCAGCTATAAGACAAACGCCCGCAGCACAAGCTGGTCAAGCTAGAGCGAATGCTTTAGCTAACTCATCATCAAGAAGTCAAGATCAAAATTGGAGACCTACAGAAAAGGAGGATCGGGAAATCAGAATTAAATTCATGAGATTGTTAGATAGAGGTATAGTAAGAGATAATAATTATGCCAATAGTGCTGATGCTGTAGAAGTGAGTCCCTTTAGCAGTATTTTCTTCTGAATCAGCCAGATTCCATTCCTCTTGTATAGTTGAAGGCAATCGATTTCCTCTTGAATCGATGAGTAGTAGGAAATCGTCAAACAGAAAAAGGAGAGTCGCCATGAATACATGATGATGATATATTGTTAGAAGAGAATGTATGATGTGTAAGTGGCTAAGATAACATGCTGATCATTTCAACTTTACTATATAGACCTTGCTGAAAATCTCCAACAATATCTTAACATCGAATGAGACTAAATATCGTACTATAAAAGCAAGTAACTCAACAATAAAAAATAAAGTTTTGGATGTAAAAGGTGGTCATGATTATCTGATTGCAGTGAGTTCCTGGGTTTATATACTATATTCTTCTTGGCGATGTAGTCCTTCACTCAATCATCTTTCTATTTCTTCGTTCTGGAGTCCGATTGTATCGGAAAAAGATAATGATGTGAACTAAAAAAACTGATTCAAACAACATTTCTTTGAATAGCTGGGATTTAGGACTCAGACAGTAGACTTTACTCTGAATTATATGTTCTCTGCCACTATAAAGAAGATGCATGAATTACAGATTGGTGCTGATGTACTACAAGAACATGTAAGCTATAATCATATCGCCTTGAACAACCATCGTCTATTGTAATGAGTTAGAACAGCCTCATGTAGCATGGGTATGACTGATAATATAATTTCCTTACTCCATATACAGCTGAAATCGTTACAAGAACGAGTTGAATTATCTAAACAATCTAAAATATATGGTGCTACAGTTGAAGCAGCAAGAAAAGCAACTGCATTAGCTGATATCGAAGCCGATAGAGAAGCTGTACGAAATCGAGCGATTAGAGAAAGGATAAATAGGGAAGCTAGGGAAGCAAAAGAGAGAGAGGATAAAGAAAGGGAAACTCAAAATCAAGCTGAGATGTTAGTTGATAGAGATGATGAAGAAAGAAGAGAAATGAGAGATGCTGTAATTAGACCTCAAATTCCTGCTACAACTGCTACACCTGCGGGAAATCAAACTGAAGATCAAGAAGAGGAAAACGAAGAGCGAGAAGAAGAGGAGGAGGAAGAAGATAGTGAATTACCAACATATATGGAAGATAGAGAAAGTAGAAATTGGGGTGGTCCAGGACGTAGATTGGGCGGCTAAGTTGATTCAATCACAAAAAATCACTCAAATGACACCAATAGTTGACCGAGCCTGATTTCTCGAGTTTGTAAATTACTAGACGAGACTATATTGTCCTATAGCTGGAATTTCCTGTGAAAATGAACTCATATCCAATCTCCATCCAATGTATATATGTATATAGATGTCCGAAGACATGAAACAAGATAGCTCTACTTTTACCATTTCAGAATCATGATGCTCAGCATTGAACGATGCCGTAATGTGCCGAAAGACTAATACGGTGATAGCCGAACTTGTATATCGGGTCCGGGCACCTGGTCCGGTGGGTAGGTAGACATGACGAGTTTACAATAAATCGCGCATGTATATGAGAATACTATATAAACAGATTGAGGTTGCTAGTATCTGGATAACCTGACATGGTAGATATTCAGAGCCTTTCACACATGATTCGAGTACTTGATAAAGCATACAAGTTAACATAAGCAAGATAAAATGTCACCAACATCATTCAAAATAGAAGATATCTTTGGTGTTAAAGGAAAAGTGAGCAAGCAGTAATAATCTCATTTAACGCCTTCAAACAGTAAACTGATCACTAAAAATGTAGACCGTTGTAGTCACAGGAGGTGGAACAGGTATCGGAAAAGGTGAATACTTGATCTGCTGTCTTGTGGAAAGTGACCGCTAATGTGACTTCATTTATCTTGTTATAGCTCTCACCGCTGGTTTCGCAAATAACGGTGCTAAAGTAATTATAACTGGAAGAAGAAAAGAAGTCCTTGATGCCGCTGCGAAGGAGATTGAAGGAGAAGTAGTCACGTAAGTATTGGGACTTAAGGTTGATCGCAGCAGGTGCAAGGATTGAACAGATACTGATTTTTTGATAATGATGGGGAACTTTACATTTATAGCATTCAAGGTGATGTTTCAACTAAAGAAGGATGTAAAGCTATCGCAGATGCTATCTCAGCTAAAGAGTCAAAGGTATGTTATCTCACCTACTACGACATTCCGATAATTATGTAAAACGTCTGACTGTGGAGCTTCGTAATTATAGATCGATGTGTTGATTAACTGTGCTGGTGTAATGGCTGGTTGGAGATCTAAGATTACTAATCATGATGATCGTAAGTGGACTTATACTTTCTTTAATCAGATCGTGATGCTTATATTCCTCTACGATTGCTTGTAGCCGATCAGGTCACCAACCTTTTATGGGAAGGACACGAAGAGTGAGTTAGGATAACATCTCGCAAAATCACAGGATGTACTGTATAGGAAATTAACATTTTTTCCTATAGTGATGACTTCAACTATTCTAATTCAAGTAAGTGGTTCACCGATATACACAGTACGACCACAAATCACTGATAATACCCGTCTTTCCTATTTCCGATTTTTAACAGTCAATGTCAATGGTGAATGTCTTTCGCGCTCTGCAATTTGTTGTCATTAAATATATTGCCTCACATGCTAAAATGGTCCATTCTAGGTGTCTATTTCATCACTGCCGCTCTTATTCCTTTACTCCGAAAATCGGATAACGACCCAAGTGTAGTTGTTATTGCCTCAATTGCTGGTCTCGCTAATCAGAGGTGAGTTGATGCCGATATAGGCGCGAATTTACGTGACCGAGTGCTAATGGCATACTGCAATTTACCTCTACTTTAGAGCTATGGGAACTGTATCATATGGTGTTACCAAAGTAAGTGTATCATTCAGCCTTCTCTTATCTATCATGTCCTTCACAATACTAATTTAATCATGCACCTCAGGCTGCAGGTATGTGCAATAAAAACTACGATGCGAAACATATCTAGAATGAACAATAACTCTTATGTGATATTTAGCTATTCATCTTGGGAAACTCCTCGCAGGAAGACTTCACCCGTATGTTCTCTTTATCCAAAAGAAGAGAAAATACTTAAGCTAAATCTCTGATGCACATCCATACATAGTCTCAAAATCCGGGTCAACACGATCTGTCCTGGTAAGTACCTTTTGGGGATTGTCGAGAGTCAGCATATTTCCATAAAATCTCGGAACTTGAACATGTCTTTCGAATATAGGTATCTTCCCATCTGAAATGACCGGAAAGTCAGATACTGGTGGAGAGGGTCATGGATACAATCTTGGTGAAGCTGCTGAAAAGGCTGCTAAGAGATCCACAGCAGGTGAGTAAAAATTGCGATAACTTGTTTCGGCCTTAAAGCATGTGTACAGTGTACAGCTTCGCAGAACTTCGTTAAGGGATCAAGGCATTAATGATTTGGCTTTTTGTACACATTATAGGCCGACCAGGTCATCCGGAAGAGATTGTCGGTCCAGTTCTTCTATTGAGTAGTAAAGCAGGTGGTTATATGAACAACGCTCTTTTGACTGTCGATGGAGGTAGATTAATGGTGAGCGATGTCCTGATAACTTACTTCGCTGAATATCGTCTGACAACTACATCACACTACATTAGGGCGCTGGAATCAACGATGGTCTCAGATTACCAGAAGATACATACATCTAAAGGGTTGCTATCATTCATTTAGCTAGATTAGCTTTATTAGTTGTAATTCGAAATCGGAATATGTAGGAAAAGTAAATCTAGTACGAGTACTGTGAATAAAGATACAGCGGAAAATGCATCTCTGTGAACAGATACATAACGTGGCTCTCTTACAAAGAGATCACACCGCCGGAGTTAGATCACACCACCATAGGAAAAGTTGCAAATTCTTTGTATTGCTGTTCATGCATGCATCATCCGCTTTGAAGGATTACAGACAATATTGAGGGGATCAGAGCATGCCAATGAAGGTATTCATGCAGTTCTCCTTTGCATAATCCCTCTTTCTTCACTTACTGATCTACTTCTGGGTGTGATCTGTTTCTAAGTGAGCCACGTTATTATCTATTTTATTCTTTTATCAAAACGTCTATATGATCTATAGTCTC